>NW_028270173.1:44936589-45256768 GCF_037043375.1 Chiloscyllium plagiosum
CATCTATAGCTGACATTCGCTGGAACATTCTGTGCCCGACATTCCCTGTAGCATTCTATATTCGACGTTGCCCGGAACTTCCTGTAACTGAAATTCCCGGGAACATTGGCCACCTGACATTTGCTGGAACATTCTATAACTGACATTCCCTGGAACATTCTGACACTGACATTATTTATGAATATTCGGACTTCAGTGAAATGAACAAAAGAAAAGACCACGAGAGAAGAGATTCTGTTCCAGGGAGAATGAGACACTGTTCAGAACACCCCTCAGGCAGTTAAAGTAGTGAATATATTTGCCCTGCGTTTGCATTTCTTCACAACACAGGATCGATCACAACTGAGACTAAGAGACATAAATGTCCATCCTCCGTTTGTCTTCAGGGAACTGAGAGAATCCTTCAGAACTGCAAAGTTTTCACCCTCCGCATTAGGAACTGGAAAGAAGTGACCTGTGCCTGCTCTGGAGTGATCAAGTGTGTGGAAACGATCGAGAAAGCATCTATTTGTATGGATGTGTCTCTGTGTGTTTGGGGATGGAGAGTTTCTTGTGATTTATGATATAGTTTTGTCAGTAATTCAGACCTTCCCATTTGATTTTTCAGATTCAATTATTTGAATAAATCTCTGAATACAGTGACACGTTTGAAAATCTCACTAGGTCCTCAACCAAACTGGTCCCTTTGCCTCCAGGCTGATGTGTTTGTTTTCC
Source organism: Chiloscyllium plagiosum (assembly GCF_037043375.1). Taxonomy (NCBI): domain Eukaryota; kingdom Metazoa; phylum Chordata; class Chondrichthyes; order Orectolobiformes; family Hemiscylliidae; genus Chiloscyllium; species Chiloscyllium plagiosum. Next base: position 44,937,304 of record NW_028270173.1, read on the forward strand.
TTCCTTACAGTTAACGTAGTGACGATCTACATCCTGCTTTGTAAAGATTGTGGATTATCTCCATGTGTCAGACGTTATCTGGGAGCCATGTCAGTGGCGGATCTAATGGTCATTTTCATCGACCTCATATTGAGACACATTCCCATTGTTTATCGGGAACAGTTTTATTTCCTGAGGGACTCCATCCACGTGTGTAATATCCACACCATCCTGCTTTATGCAGCCACTGACTGTTCTGTCTGGTTCACCGTTACTTTCACCTTTGATCGTTTTGTGGCCATTTGTTGCCAGAAGCTGAAAAATAAATATTGCAGTGAGAAAATGGCGTCTGTGGTTCTGGGAGCAGTGACTGTGCTGAGCTGTTTAAAGAACATTTTTTGGTATTTTATGCTCACAGCTCGGTATCGGCTGATAAACTTCCCCTGGTTTTGTGTTGTAACAAACGCTGTTTTGTTCTCCCGTATCTGGGCCGCAATCGAGTTCCTCCATCATATTCTAACCCCGGGTCTCCCATTTGTCCTTATTCTGCTGCTCAATGTTTTCACTGTCAGACACATTTTAGTGACCAGTAGAGCCCGCAGGAGATTCCGGGCTCACAATAATGGGGACGCTCAGTCTGACACAGAAATGAGAAATCGAAAACAATCCATCATTTTATTGTTTGTGATCTCCGCCAATTTCATCCTGTTATGGTCAACGTTAATGGTCTATTCGATATGGTACCGGATGTGGTGGACGTTGGATATCCCTGTGTATTTACATCCCTTTGTGCAGGAATTGGGCTTCATGCTGCAGCTCCTCAGTTGCTGTACAAACACTGTGATTTATGCCGTGACCCAAACTAAGTTCAGACAGCAGCTGAAGAATCTGCTAAAACATCCCTTTGCCAAAATTAATCAATCAATCAAATTCAATCATTAATCAATCCATCCGAGGTTTTCTTATTTCAGTTCAGCGTTTCAGTAATTTAGCAGCCTGTCGCTCTGGTAACAAACTGAAGATACTGATGTTTTGTCCAACCTCACCCCACAGGAGCGGTTACAGGGACACATTTCAATGTTTCTCTCAAAGGCATCATCACACTGACTGTATCTATCAAAACAATTTTTAAACAATAAAAATGTTCATCAAAAAGTACGAGCAGCAGAATGAACGATATTGTTGTTTGTATTGGTGTTGAAGAAGCTGAGCTAGAGAGAGATAGACTCAGCCCCGAGTCCTGGTCCTCGGGGAAGTGGAGGGCACCAGGGCCCAAATTAAGATACTGGGTTTAAGTTACACTGTCCTTGCTTTCAACTCTGGGTCCCCCACTTTGACCTTGCCTCGGCCGAATTCATCTCTCTACTGCTACCCCCATCTCCACACGACGGCGTCTCTCTCTCTCACTCACTATTCATCCCTCCCTCTCTCTTGCCACCGTGCCACGTCTCTTGTACTCTACCCCCATTTCCACTCCCCCTTTTTTTCTCCTCATTTATCTCACTCTCTCCACACTCTCTGACTTTCTCTAACTCTCCCCTTTCATTTTATCTCTTACCCTCCTCATCCTTTCTTTACCCCGTCGCTCCACCCACCTCTATTCTTCACTCTCTCCCTCCATTTCTCTCCCACTTTTCTGCTGTCATTATCACTTTCCCCGCTTTCGATATCTCCCCCAATTTCTCTCACCTCTCACTCCTGCACATTGCTCGGTCCTTTACCTCCCTCTCCAGACTCTCCACACTCCCATCCCTTCTCTGGGTCAGAGGGAGAGTGAAGTCTGAGCGAGAGAAGGTATCACATCGAGACGGAACGAGGGTTCGAGAGAGATTCAGTCAGCAGGAAAGGAGGGAGGACGGGAAGAAAGAGGGGGAGTGGGCGAGAGCGACTCGGGGAGGATAGAGATTGTGGTTTTGTGTAGTGAGAGAGAGTGGCGGGGAGGATAGAGAGTGTGTGTTGTAGTGACGGAGAGAGACAGGGGAGCAAGAGAGAGAGAGAGAGTGAGGCATGGGGTAGAAAGAGGGATCGTGGTATAGAGAGAGACAGAGCGGGACCAGAGTGAGAGGGACAGAGAGAAATAGTGTAGTAAGGGGTAGAGAGAGAACGTGTTGGAGTGGGAGAGAGAGTGCGTGGAGGAGAGAATGGTAGGGCGAAGAGAGAGGGAGAGAGTGGGAATGGGGTAGAGAGTGAGAGAGAGAGGGGGTGGGAGTCGTTTGAGAGAGAATGGGAGGGACAGAGAGAGACATTGGGTGGGGTGCAAAAAAGAAGAGGGAAGATGAGAGAGAATAGGAGGAGGAAAGAGACTGTGGGTGGGTTTAGAGGGACCAGGGGAGACAAACAGAGTGATGAAGGTGTAGAGAGACAGAGTGGAAGGGAAGGGGCATAGAGAGATAAAGAGATAGAGCGAGAGAGAGAGAGAGAGAGTTGGGACGGAGAGACGAAGAGATTGGGAGTGGAACAAAGAGGGATTGAGAGAGATTGGAAATAAAGGGAGTGGATGTAAAGAAGGAGAGATTGGGAGGGGGTCGAGACAGAGAGAGCGAATGCGGGTAAAGACGGTGATAATCAGAGGGCGGGAAGAGAGTGTCGAGGGAGTTGGGGGTTCGAGAGAGATTCGGAGCGTGGAAAAGTGAGTTGGAGTTTGGAAGAGAGAGAAAGAGTGTGGAGGGGAGTTGAGAGAGTGGTAGGGTGTTAGAGTGAGAGACACAGTGAGACAGAGAGAGTGAGGGAGTAGATACAGCGTCTGTGGGAGGGGAGCAGAAAGAGATTGTGGGAGTGTTGTTAGAGAGAGTGGGGCGGGGTAGAGAGAGGGAGTGGAGTTTGGTCGAGGTAGTGTGAGGGGTTGGAGTGAGAGACAATGAGAGAGAGGATAGTGGGGGGAGAGAGAGTGGGAGGGGGTAGAGAACGAATTGAAGGGTGGGAGAGAAGTTATGGGAGGGAGATAGAGAGAGAGTACAGTGCGGAAGAGACATTGAGTGTGGAGAGAGAGAAAGTGTTGGAGGTGGGTAGAGAGAGTGTGGGAGGGGTTTAGAGATATTGGGAGGGGATTACACAGACAGAGAACCAGAATGTTTGGAGGAGGAGAGAGCAAACAGATAATGGGAGGGTTTGAGAAAGATTGTACGGGACAGAGAGTGGGATAAAGCGAGTGGGATGGTGTAGAGAGAGAGAAAGCGAGATTGTAAGGAGTGGACAGAGAGATGGAGTGGTGCAGAGAGACAGAGAGAGAGGGAGAGAGTGTGGGAGGGGTTGAGAGAGAGAGTGACAAAAAGATAGAGTGAGACGCTCTTTTAGAGAGAGAGGGTAAAGAGACAGAGTGGGAGTATTGTCGGTAGACAGCGGGGGCAGAAGCAGTGACAGAGAGAGGGCAGTAGGGAGGGAGAGAGAGAGATTGGGATGGGGTTGAGAGAGAGAGAATGTGTGGATGATAGTGAGACAAAGTGAAAGAGCGAGGGGAACGGGGGCCGAGTATTTGAGTGAGAGTGGTAGGGGGTAGAGAGAAACAGTTTGGGAGGTGGATCGATAGATAGAGAGCGATAGAAAGAGAGACAGGTTGAGGTTGAGAGAGAGAGAGTGGGCAGGGGTAAAGAGAGAGAATGGGTGGGTATTAGCGAGACAGCGTGAATGAGAGAGGGGCCGAGGTAGAAGGAGAGTGAGAGAGAGTGGGAGGGGATTAGTGATATAGAGAGGGAAGGTGATAGAGCGACAGAGACAGAGTGAGGGAAGACGTTAGAGAGAGAGTGAGGGAAGCAAGAGTGTAGAGCTGAAAATGTGTTGCTGGAACAGCGCAGCAGGTCAGGCAGCATCCAGGGAACAGGAGAATCGACGTTTCGGGCATAAGCCCTTCTTCAGGATCCCTGAAGAAGGGCTTATGCCCGAAACGTCGATTCTCCTGTTCCCTGGATGCTGCCTGACCTGCTGCGCTTTTCCAGCAACACATTTTCAGCTCGGATCGCCAGCATCTGCAGACCTCCCTTTCTCATCCAAGCAAGAGTGTAGGTCGAGTGAGTGAAGCGAGGGAGTGAATTGGATCGAGGAGAATGAAATAGTGTGTAGTCGGGAGGAGAAAGAATTAAAGAGGTGCAGAGAAAGTGAAACAGTAAGAGGGGGAAAGAGAGTGGGATAGGAAGAGAAAGGGTGGGAGGGGTCGAAGAGAGAATGGGAGAGTACGAGAGAGACAGTGGGATGAGGAGAGAAAGAGTGGGGTGAGACTGAGAGAAAGTGACAGTGCGTAGAAAATGAGAGCGAGACGGCGTAGAGAGACAGAGAAAGAAAGATTGTATTGGAGTAGTGAGAGAGAGACGAATTTGGAGTGGGTAAAGACAGAGAGTTTGAGGGTTAGTTATGAGAGAGAGAGAGAAAGCGAGAGTGGGAGGAGTGCACAGAGAGAGAGAAAGAGAGAGGGCATCAGAGAGAGAGAGAGAGTGTGTGAGTTGAATTGAATTGACTAATGGAGAAAGTGAAGTCATATGGTGTGCAGGGTGTTCTAGCTAGGTGGGTAAAGAACTGGTTGAGCAACAGGAGACAAAGAGTAGTAGTTGGAGGGATTCTAGAAATGGACAAAGGTGACCAGTGGTGTCCCACAGGGGTCAGTGTTCGTGCCACTGTTGTTTGTAATATACGTAAATGATCTGGAAGAGGGCACTGTTGCTATGATCACCAAATTTGCAGAGGACATGAAACTTGGTGGAGGAGCAGACATCTTGAGGGACTGTCAGAGAATGCAGGAGGATATAGATAGACTGGAGAGTTGGACGGAAAAGTGGCAAATAGATTTCAATCCAGACAAATGTGAGGTGATGCATTTAGGCAAGACTAATTCTTGAGCGAATTATACAATGAACAAAATAGACATGGGAAAAGTTGATGGGCAGAGAGATCTGGGAGAGCAGGTCCATTGTACCCTGAAAGGTTGCTGCACAGGTGGATACAGTGGTCAAAAGGGCATATAGTAAGCTTGCCTTCATTGGACGGCATATTTAGTATAAGAGCTGGCAAGTCATGCTAATATTGTACACGATATTCGTTCGGCCGCATTTAGAATACTGTGTACCGTTCTGGTCGCCACATTACCAAAAGGATGTGGATGCATTGGAGACGGTGCAGAGAAGGTTTACGAAGACGTTGCCTGGTATGGAAGGTGCTAGCTAAGAAGAATGGTTGAGTTGGTTGGGTCTATTTTCATTAGAATAAAAGGAGATTGATTGGGGACCTGATTGAGGTTTATAAAATCAGGAAGGGTATAGACATGGTGGATAGAGACAAGTTTTTTTCCCAGGGTGAAGAATTCAATAACGAGAGGTCAGGCTTTCAAGGTGCTAGGTGGATAGCTTAAGGGGGATTCCGCGGCAAGAGATACAGATGCTTAGGGATTGACCGACAGGTTTAGACAGTACATTTGGATCGCTCAGGCTTGGAGAGCCAAAAAGACAGTTCCTGGGCTGTAAATTTTCTTTGTTCTTTCTTTGTTCTTGAAAGGAAATTATTGTCACATGTACTGAGGCACAGTGAAACGCTTTGTCTTGAGCGCAATACAGGCAGATCACATAGTTACGTCGCATAAATAAATAAATAATAGGTAAACAGCGGCAAAAACAAAAACAAAGGCGAATGTTAAGAGTTTGTAAGTCCATTCAGTATTCGAACAACAGTAGGGTAGAAGCAGTTTCGAAACGGGCTTGTGTATGTGTTCAGTCGTCTGTAGTTTTTCCCGATGGTAAAGGTTCGAGGAAGACATTGCCAGGGTGGGATGGATCTTTGGGAATGCTGGCGGCCTTTACTTGACAGCCGACCTGGTAGTTGAATTCTTTCGGTGTGATTTTGGCCTTTCTGATTGTCTGGACCTAGTTCACCACTCTCTCCAACCGTCTCCCATCTTGAATGGTGCAGTTGCCGTACCAGTTAGTGATACATCCAGACTGAATCCTCTTAATGCCGCACCACTATAAGTTGGCAAGGGTATTCACCATGATGTCAAATTTCCTCAGCTGCCTGAGGAAGAAGAAGGGGTTTAGAGAGGCAGAGAGAGAAGGTGGGTTGTAGAGAGTGAGAAAAAGATACAGCGAAAGGAGGAGTGGTGTAGAGAGAGAGTGGGAAGGAATAGAGACAGAATGGACGGGGGAGAAAGACAGAGTTGGAGGGCGCTAGAGAGGGAAAGTGATAATGTAGTTAAACAGATAGAGTGGAACGGGATAGAGAGAGAGTTGGGTGGGGAAGAGAAAGATTAACGAGGAGACCGAGAAAGAGTGGGAGGTGAGAAGAGACAAGGAGTTGGAGTGAGGGTCGAGATAGTGGCAGAGGAGTATAGGGAGAGAGAGAGATATAACGCTTGGGGGTAGAGAGAGGAGTATGGGAGGGGTTTAGAGAGAGTGGGTGGGGAAGAGGGAGAGTAGGGAGGAGAGAGAGAAGGAAAGAGTGGAAGGTAGGTAGAGAGAATAAGAGAGTCGGAGTGGGGATCGAAATAGTGGGATGGGGTACACAGGGAGAGAGGAAGTAGAGAGAGATGGAGAATGGGAGGGACTGCGAGAGTATGTGGGTAGGTTAGAGAGAGAGAGTAAAGAGAGTGGGAAGGTGTGGAGAGAGAGAAATCGAGAGCGGGACAAGAGAAGAAAGAGAGAGATGTGGAGGGGTACAGTGAACAGAGAGAGAGAGGTAGACATGTGGAAGGTGTTGAGAGAGAGGGTGAGAGGGTGGCAGAGAGAGAGAGAGAAAGACAGAGAGAGGCACTGGGAAAGGGAGAATGGGAGCGGGGTAGAGAGAGAGATTGGGAGGGTTGTAGAGGACAGAGTGGGAGGGGATAGAGAGAGAGTGAGGGGTGGAGAGTGAGAGAGACAGTCGAAATGCGGTAGCGAGAGAGACAGAGTTGGAGGGGCAGAGAGACGGAGAATGGTGGGTAATAGTGAGAGAGAGAAAGAGAGTGGGATGTGGTAGAGAGAATGAGAGAAATAACTAGGGGTTAGAGAAGTAGAGAGTGGGCGGGAGATAGAGAGAGAACGAGCGAGAGAGAGGGCTGGAGGCAGCGGGAGAGAGTGTGGGGAGAGGGAGAAAGTGGGTGTGGAGAGAGTGCGAGTTGGAGGGGGTAAGACAGAGAGTGTGTAGTCGGGGTAGAGACAGAATGGGAGAGATGCAGAGAGAGAGACTGGGGGGGAGAGAGCGATGAAAGAGGGATGAGAGAATGGTAGGGGGCAAGAGAGAGAGTTCGAAGCGCATAGGAAGAGTTTGGGAGCAGGAGAGAAAGAATGGTGTGAAAGAGAGAGTGAGAGAAATTGGCAGTGTGTAATGAGAGGGCGTCGAGTAAGAGAGAGAGACAGAGAGAGAGAAAGAGTGTATACGGGGTTAGAGAGAGAGGAAATTGGAACGGGTAGAGAAAGTGTGGGGTGGCTGGTAGCAAGAGAGGGAGAAAAAAAGGAGGGAGGATTCAGAGAGAGAGAAAGTGAGAGTGGTCAGAGTGCAGAGAGAGAAAGTGACAGTGTCACTTAGAGAGGGAGAGAGACTTGGAGGGGATTAGAGAGACAGAGAGAGTGGGAGAGTTGTAGAGAGAGTAGGAGAGAGAGGGATGTTGAGACGGAATGGGAGGTGGTAGAGAGAGTGGAGGAAGAGAGAGATTGCGAGGGGGTACAAAGAGAGTTTGGGGGTTGAAGAGAGGAAGAATGTGGGAATATGATAAAAAGAGAGTATGGGGAGACAGTGGGGAGAGAGAGAGAGATTTGGAGAAGGATAGGGAGAGAGAGAGAGAGAGACAGCATGTGACTCATGAGGTCGAGAGACAGAGAGAGTGGACGGAGGACAGAGCGAGAGAGTGGGTAGAGGGAGAGTGGGCGGGATACAGACAGACAGAGCGGGATAGAGAGAGAGTGAAAGAGACAGGGGAGGGGCTAGAAAGTGAGAACGAGAGAGTGGGAGGTTTACGGAGACAGAGAAAGACAGAGGGAATGGTGCAGAGAAAGAGAGAGGGTGAGAGATTGTGGGAGGGATATGGAGAGGGAAAGTGGAATCGGTTAAGAGCAAGAGAGGGGGGGTGGAGAGAGGGAGCGGGGCAGAGAGAGAGAGTGAAAGTAGGTTGGGCAGAGAGAGTGGCGGCAGTAGAGAGAGAGAGTGGCGGCTGTAGAGAGAAATTGGGAGGGGTGTCGAGAGAGAATAGAAGGATGGGTAGAAAGGTAGACAGAGTGGAAGAGGTGGAGAGAGAAAATGACAGGATAGTCGAGAGAAAAACAAGAGACAGAGTAGGAGTAGTATAGAGATGTAGATCAGGAGGTGTAGAGAGAGAGCAAGAGAATGGGATGGGGTAGAAAGATTGGGGAAGAGAGAGACAGGCTGGGAGGGAGCAGAGAGAGAGCGAGTGTGGGGGTGGGTGTGGGTGAGAGTGAAAGAAAGTGGGGAAAAGAGATAAAATGGGAGGGGAAGGGAAAGAGTGGGAGGGGACGAGAGAGAGAATTAGCGAGAGGGAAGGGTGTAGAGAGAGTGAGTGGGGAGAGAGTGAGAGAGAGTGTGTAGAAGGGGCTGAGAGAGAGTGGGAAGGGTGTAGAGAGTGAGATACAAAAGGAGCAGAGACATTGGCAGAGGGAAGAGAGAAAGTGGGAGTGGGAGAAGACAGTGAGAGAGAGTGGCAGCGGGTAGAGAGAGAGAGGGGGTAGGGCGCAGAGAAAGAGACAGGGAGAGAGGAAGTGTGTATTTGAGGGTAAAGAGGGAAAGAGACAGAATTGGAGCGGGTAGAGGGAGAGATTGTGCTGGATGGTGGTAGTGAGAAAGAATGAAAAAGAGTAGGGGTAGGGAGAGAGAGAAAGCGAGAGTGGGAGAAGTGCAGAGAAGGAAAGAGGGCGTCAGAGAGAGTGTGTGTGAGAGGGAACTTAGTGAGAGAGTGAGGGGCTGTAGATAGAGAACGAGTGGGAGGAGTTAAAGAGAAAGCTAGTGGGAGGGGCAGACAAAGCGAAGGCGGAGCGGGGTAGAGAGAGATTGGAAGGGGCGAAGAGAGAAAGAGTTTGGGAGGTTGGTAGAAAGAGAGTGTGGGCGAAAGTGAGTGAGAGAGAGTGGGAGGAGGGGAGAGGGAATGGGGAAGAGAAAGACAGAAAGAGTGGGAGGTGAGTCGAGAGAGAGAGTCTGAGAGGGTGGAAAATAGAGTGAGTGGGTGGTGTTAGAGAGAGAGAATGGAGTGTGGAGAGGGAAGAGACAGAGTGGGAGAAGTTACAGACAGAGAACGTGGATAGAGAAAGCATGAAACAGTGAGTGAGATGGGCTATAGAGTGAGAAAGAGAGAGTGCAAGGTGTGTAGAGAGAAATAGAGGGAGGGGCAGAGAAAGAGGAGAACGTGTGGGAGGGGTTTGGAGACAGAGAGTGGGAGATGTGTAGAGAGAGGGAGGGGTGGAGAGTGCGTGGGAGTGGAGAAGAGAGGTTATGGGAAGAATTGGAGAGAGGGAGAGAGGTCTGCAGAGAGAGCGAGGGAGAGAGGAGGCGTAAGGAGGGAGAGAATGGGAAGCAGGTCGACAGCGAGAATAGGAGGGAGGGTAGAGAGTCAGAGAGAGAGTGGGAGAGGGGTAGAGAGAGAGAAAGGGAGGGAAGTAGACAGAGCGTGGGAGTGGTGTAGAGATGCAGAGCTTTTAGGGATTAGAGAGAGAGAGAGAGGGTGGGACGGAATGGAGAGAGAATGAGAGGGGAAGAAAAAGACAGAGTGAGAGAAGGCACAGAGAGACTTTGGGGTGGCTGGAGAAAGTGGAGCGAGAGAGTGAGTGAGACTGAGAAGATAGAGAGAGATCGTGTGTGCGAGTGGGGATCAAGAGAGGAGTAGAGAAATATTGGGGAGAGACAGAGTGAGAGACAGTGGCAGCAGCAGAACGAGAGTGAGTGGGAGGGCGTAGACCGAGAGAGCAAGTGAGAGAGAAAGGGTGTATTTAGGAGTAGAAAGTGACAGAATTGGAACGGATAGAGAGAGATTGGAAGGGTGGTAGTGAGAGGGTGAAAGAGAGTGGGAGGGGTAGAGAGAGAAAAAGCGAGAGTGCGCGAATTGCAGAAAGAGAGGCTGTCAGAGAGAGAGAGAAACAGAGGGAGAGCGTGGGGGGGGGGGTTTAGAGACACAGAGGAAGAGCGGGGGTTTAGAGAGAGAGGGCGAGATGCAGAGACAGAGTGGGAGGGTGTATAGAGAGAGTGGGGGAAAGATAGATAGTCGGATGGGGTGGAGAGAGATTGGGAGGGGGCGAAAAGAGAAAGAAGGTGGGAGGTGGGTAGAGAGTGTTTGTGTGGGAGAGTTGGTGGAGAGAGTGAGAAAGAGAGCAGGAGAAGGGGAGGGAGAGAGAATGGGGAAGAGAGAGAGAGAAAGAGTGGGAGGTGAGTAGGGAGACAGAGTGGGAGGGGATAGATTGAGAGTGGGTGAGGGTAGAGAGAGGTAGAATAGAGGGAAGGTGGAGAGGAGAGACAGTAAGAACAGGTAGAGAGAGAATTTGACGGTTGTAGAGAGAGAAAGAGAGATAGTGAGAGTGGAGTAAATAGAGAAAGTTGAAAGACAGAGAGAAATTGGGACATGGAGAGAGTGAGTGGGAGGGTGTAGCGAGAAATTTGGAGGATGAATGGAGAAAAAGGGTGGGACATGACTAAAGCGAGAGTGCGTTGTGCGAAAAAGAGTGCAGTGACAGAGAGAGTGAGAGAGAGTTGGAATAGGGTAGAGATAGGGAGAGAGAACGAATATCGGAGTGGGAATGTCAAGAGACAGTTGGGGAGGAGCGAGAGAGCGTGTAGAGAGAGGGGTGTCGGGGTAGAGAGAGAGCAAGAGAGTGTGGGAAGTTTGCAGTGAGAGATCGAAAGTGAGAGGAAGGGGCAGAGAAGAAGGGAAAGAGTGTGGGAAGGATATTGAGAGAGAGATTTGGAAGTTTGTAGAGAAAGAGAGACAGTGAGGGAAAAGAGTGGAGAGAGAGTGGTAACGGCGTAGAGAGAGCGAGTGTTAGGGATTGCGAGAGAGAGTGTAGGAGGGAGATTAGAGAGAGAGACAGGGAGTAGTGCAGAGAGCAAGTAGAGAGACAGCGAAAGGGAGAGTGTGATGAAGTAGTGACAGAGAAGTGTGGGAGATGTGTGAGAGGGGCACAGAGAGAGAGAGTGTGGGGGGGTAGAGAGATAAGGGGGAGCGAGGATAGAGAGGGAGAGAGTTAGAGGAAGGGTGCAGAGAGAGTGTGAGAGGATGTAGAAAGAGAGATAGAGGAAGAGTGTAACTGGGTAGAGAAAGGGGGTACAGAGAGAAAGAATTAGACGGGGTGTGACAGTGCGCAGAAGGGCGTAGAAAGAGAGAGAGGGCGTTATAGAGAGAGACAGAGACAGGGAGAGAGCATGGGAGGGTTGTAGAGACAGAGGGAGAGCGGGAGGAGGGGAGAGTCTGGCGAGTGTGAGAGGGGGCTGAGAGACAGAGGGAGTGGAGGTGTAGAGTGAGACACAGTATTGGACCAGGTAGACAGTGTGTGCGGTGTGGTCGTTAGAGAGGATGAAAGAGAGTGAGTGCGGATAGTGAGAGAGAGTGCAAGGGGGATAGAGTGCGAGGGGGAGAGAGACAATGGGAGAGAGACAGTGGAAGGGGTTGAGAGCGTATAGGAGTAAGTGAGAAAGAGTGAGGGGAGAGAGACAGTCAGAGAGGGTGGAAGGTGTTAAAGAGAATGTGTGCGTGGAGAGGGAGAGAGCAAGAGAGAGTGGGAGTGGGGTCTAAAGAGAGAGAGGGAGGGATATAGAGAGGGAGGGAGAGCGTGTTCTTGGGCATTGAGAGAAAGACTGGGAAGGGTAGAGAGAGAATACGGGTGCAGAGGGCGAGGGATAAAGACAGTGGGGGGGTGTAGATATAAAGAGAGAGACTGGGAGGGGTGCAGAGAGAGACAGGGGAGAGAGCCTGGGAGGGCTTGAGATACAGTGAGAGGGGAGGAGAGAGAGATTTGCTTGGAGGGAGAGATAGTGGGAGGGATGGAGAGAGGGATTGGGGAATAGAGATTGAGAGTGAGGTAGAGAGAGGAGAGTTTGAGGAGATAGAGAAAGAATGTGTCTGAGAGGGGTTTTGAGAGAGAGAGTTGGACGGTGGTCGAAAGAGACAGAGTGGGTGTGAGAGAGTTAGTGGGGGGGGGGTGTAGAGACAGAGCGTGTGGAAGGCGTTTTGAGACAGACAGAGTGTAATGGGATAGAGAGAGGGGGAGTAGAAAGAGATTGGGACGAGCATAGCGAGACAGAGTGTGTGAGGGGGATGAGGAGAGAGAGTGGGAGGGCAGAGAGAGAGTGGGTGGAAGGAGAGAAAGAGTTTGGTTGGACGTAGATAGAGAGGGGGAGGTGGTGATAGAGAGTGTGGGAAGGGTTAGAGAGAGAGTGGGAGGGGAGAAGCGGAGAATGGGTGGGAAATGAAAGAGTGGGAGGAGGGTAGAGAGAGGAATGGAGAGAGTGCAGTAGGCAGGTAGAGCGAGTAGGAGGAGGGAGATTATGGGAGGGGGATAGATGGAGGAGAAAAGACAACTACCATGAACATAATCTATACATCTCATTGTTTTATGAACTTTAATAAGGTCACCTCTCAAACTCCGATAATCGAGTGTAAAAAAGTGACAGGCGATCTCGCCTTTGTTTATAATTAAAACCTTTCATAATTGGCAACATCCTGGTAAATCTCGTCTAAACCCTCTGCACCTTAATAATATCCCTCCTATAATTGGGAGACCAGTACTCCAGAAGACGCCTCACCAATGTCTTGGACAATCTCATCATGATTTCCCAACTCCTATACATAAAGGACTGAGCAATGAAGGCCAACGTGTCAAACGCCTTTTTAACCACACTGGATTAGTGGTGCTGGAAGAGCACAGCAGTTCAGGCAGCATCCAAGGAGCAGTAAAATCGACGTTTCGGGCAAAGGCCCTTCATGAGGAATAAAGGCAGAGAGCCTGAAGCGTGGAGAGATACGCTGGAGGAGGGTGGGGGTGGGGAGAAAGTAGCATAGTGTACAATAGGTGAGCGGGGGAGGGATGAAGGTGATAGGTCAGGGAGGAGAGGGTGGAGTGGATAGGTGGAAAAGAAGATAGGCAGGTAGGACAAGTCCGGACAAGTCAAGGGGACACTGTTGACCTGGAAGTTTGGAACTAGGGTGAGGTGGGGGAAGGGGAAATGAGGAAACTGTTGAAGTCCACATTGATGCACTGGGGTTGAAGTGTTCCGAGGCGGAAGATGAGGGGTTCTTCTTCCAGGCGTCTGGTGGTGAGGGAGCGGCGGTGAAGGAGGCCCAGGACCTCCACGTCCTCGGCAGAGTGGGAGTGGGAGTTGTAATGTTGGGCCACGGGGCAGTGTGGTTAATTGGTGCGGGTGTCCCGGAGATGTTCCCTAAAGCGCTCTGCTAGGAGGCGTCCAGTCTCCCCAATGTAGAGGAGACCGCATCGGGAGCAAAGGATACAATAAATGATATTAGTGGATGTGCAGGTAAAACTTTGATGGATGTGGAAGGCTCCTTTAGGGCCTTGGATAGAGGTGAGGGAGGAGGTGTGGGCGCAGGTTTTACAGTTCCTGTGGTGGCAGTGGAAGGTGCCAGGATGGGAGGGTGGGTTGTAGGGGGCCGTGGACCTGACCAGGTAGTTACAGAGGGAACAGTCTTTGCGGAAGGCGGAAAGGGGTGGGGAGGGAAATATATCCATGGTTGTGGGGTCTTTTTGGCGGAAATGTCGGCAGATGATTTGGTTTATGCGAAGGTTGATAGGGTGGAAGGTGAGCATCAGGAGCGTTCTGTCCTTGTTTCGGTTGGAGGGGTGGGGTCTGAGAGAGGAGGTGCGGGATGTGGGCGAGATGCGTTGGAGGGCATCTTTAACTACGTGGGAAGGGAAATTGCGGCCTCTAAAGAAGGAGGCCATATGGTGTGTTCTGTGGTGGAACTGGTCCTCCTGGGAGCAGATACGGCAGAGGCGGAGGAATTGGGTATACGGGATGGCATTTTTGCAAGAGGGAGGGTAGGAAGAAGTGTAATCCAGGTAGCTGTGGGAGTCGATGGGTTTGTACAAAATGTCAATGTCATGTCGGTCGTAATCCAGGTAGCTGTGGAAGTCGGTGGGTTTGTAAACCTCCTCCCTACAGCCTCAGTTTGCTCTCCTCCCTACAGCCTTCACTCTCGTTCACACAGAGACCAAGTATTTCAAATTTATTGGACAAGCTGAAGGACTGAGGCTTCAGCACTACTCTCTGATTCCCTTGTACTGCCTCAATCATGCTCTTACCCTTCTGTCTCTGAACATTGACCGTTTTTTCGGTAGTTAATCTAAAGAGTGTGACTGCCTTCTGAAACAGAGCGTCAAGATAAATCATTCCCCCATCCCTGACGTGTGGCAGTGTTCGGAGCTCAGACTCCAGCTCATAAATCTGAGCCAGAGTTTGTCCAGCAACTAACACTTGATGTGGATGTATTCACGATGATCGACAATCAGGTCCACACACTGTTGTTACAACATTTCGCCAGGCCCAGAAATTCTACTTTAATTCCTAACTTAAGTTGATTTAAAAATAAAAATAAAATTGCTACTGAGAATCATCCGCCATTGGTGGGGGGATTCATTGAGCATGCTCACGAGGTCAGAATTAGGTGAGTGGAGATATCATGATGGATTGTGTAGCTGGCTGAGATTACGGAGGTGGGAATGATCGTTATTATAGTGGGATTTGCAAACACGGATAGGAAATTGAAAATATATTTTCTCAAATTGCAGGCTTTTCAGGTGAGTGAGTTCAGAGTGAGGATTTAAAGGCTCAGTGTGTGTGAGCACACGGACAGCGGGGTGTTGGATGAGCTGATGATTACAGGGAGGTTGGAAGTTGGAGGCGGAGCAGGAATGTGGTCATGTCATTCAGTCTCGAGGTTACGAAGGGCTGGATGAGATTTTCAGCAAATGGAGCCGAGACTGTGCTGGAGGTAGGCCATGTCTCTGAAATGGAAATGGAACATCAGAGTGAGATTTGTCTGTTTCAGACAGTTACCAGATTGAGCATTACCGTTGCAGTTAGGAAGTTTGTAACAAGGTCTGAAGCCAGTAGCTTTCAGTGCACAAAGGATAAGGAGTAGCCATTCAACTCAATTTAAACTCCTTCCCACAGTCTGCATACTTCCACTGTCTCTCTATGGTGCAGGTGTGCTCATGTCTCTCCATATTGGATAATCAGTTGACTCCTCACAAAGGACAGCTGTATAGTTTTTCCTATTTTCTATCACGAAAACATGAGCATGAGGAAAAACAATATTAACAGCATGAAAGGAGGTTGTCAAATAGAGCACATTGAATCAGGTAATTTGTGTGAAATTCACTCCAAAATAGTGACCACGAAATTGTCATAAAAACTCAACTAGCTTGGGAAGGTCCTTCAGGGACGGGGGCCACTCCATAAGACTCAGCCCTCAATTGGAGGAAAGTCAGTGAGAGCAATGGGATATTTAAGGATATGGTTTCCTCCGTCAACATCAGAGGAATAACTCTGACCGACACTTCCTTCACCAGTGGTACATGGGGAACCATCACCTACAAACTCCGCTCCCAGATATATACTGTTCTCTTGTGGATGCATGTCACTGTTTCTTGCTCACTGTTGTCTACCAATCCTGTTCTGGCTCTGTTAAGGTGCAAAGATGGCTATTAGTAGGGTGATTTGCTCGTCATGTCAGATACGGGTATTAGCAACGATCTAGGTGTTACTGGTGATTATGTGCGCAGGAAGTGTGTTTGGTTTTGAATCCTACCATATCACATGGATCAGTTTGAGCAACAATTAAGGGTAAAGAGGAATTTATAGGAGTAAGAGTTTGTGATGGATGGCATTTATAGGAAGGGAGAAAACTCGCAGAAACAGTCAGGTCGATGGGTTACTGCCAGGAAAGGTAGGAGATGAAACAGGTAGTGCAGGAGTCTCCTGTCGCTGTCCTCAACTCAAGCAAGTATGCTGTTTTGGAAAATGGAGAATGTGATGGACTCTCAGGGGAATAACGCACGAACAACCAAGTTTCTGCTACCGAGAATGGCTCCAATAGAATGAGGGATATATCAGATTCCAAGTTGTCGATTGTGATGGGGACTCTAGATTTAATTGATAGGGTATTGAAACAAGTAAGCTGGGATAGGGGTGGGGTGCAGAGTGGGGAGGTGGGACCCTGGGAGAAGGGGAAGGACTTGAGGCTGAGATGGTACAATTAGGAAATGGCGCAAGATAAGCAGTCAGGGCAGACAGGAAGAAAGCAGAGAACAAGGTAGGATTTACAAAATAAACTGTATTTATTTTAATAAAAGAGACCTAGCAGTGAAGGAAGATGAACTCAAGGAATGTTATGTACATGGGACTGGGATATCATACCAAGTACAAGAAAAATGACTAGGTTTGCACAGGACTAGCAGCTGAATGTTGCAGGGTATAGATGCTGTAGGAAGGATAGAAAGGGGAGCAAGAGATTTGACAGAGGGCATTTTTGACAATGGATGACATAAACGTTCTACTTAAGGAGCATATTCCTGGGAATACGTGCAGGGATGCAATTTCGGTGGAATTGAGAAATAAGAAAGAGATGATCACCTCATTGGGATTGTACAATAGGCTCCCCAGTCGTCAGCAGGATATTGATAAACAAATTTGAATGGAAATCTCAGTTACCTGTAAGAATAATAGTGTGGTTATAGTAGGGGAATTTAACTTCCAAACACAGACTGGGACTGCCATAGTGTTAAGGGTTTAGATGGAGAGGAACTTGTTCAGATCTCAAGAAAATGTTCTGATGCAAATTGTGGATATACTTACAAGAGAATTTGCAAAACTTGGCCTCCTCTTGGGAAAAAAAGAGCAGGGCAGTTAAGTAAGGTGTCAGTGTGGGAGCACTTTGGGGTCAGCGACCATAATTCCATTCGTTTTAAAATATCGATGGAAAAGGATAGACCAGATCTAAAAGTCAAAGTTCAATACTGGAGGAAGGACAATTTTGACGGTATTAAGCATGAACTTTCAAAAGTTGATCAGGAGAGGATGTATGCAGGTAAAGGGATATTTGGAGAATGGGAAGTCTTCAAAAATGAGATAAAGAGAATCCTGAGACAACATGTTCCTGTTCGGGTGAACGGCCAGGTTGGCATATGTCGGGATGTTGGATGACTAGAGAAATTGAGGTGTTGGTCAGACAAAGAAGGTAGCATATGTCAGTTATGGACAGGAGAGATCGAGTGAATCCTCACAGTATAAAGGCAGCAGGAGTACAATTAAGATGGAAATCAGGAGGGCAAAAAGGGGACATGAGATAGCTTTGGCAAACAGTGTAAAGGAGAATCCAAAGGTATTTTATAAATACATTAATGATAAAAGGATAACTTGTTAGAGAATAGAGCCCCTCAAAGATCAGCAAGTCAGCCGATGCATGGAGCAGCACGAGATGGCGAGATACTAAACTAATATTTTGCATCAGTGTTTACTGTAGAGAAGGACATGGAAGATACAGAACTTTGAGAAATAGACGAAACATGTACTTATTACAAAGAAGGTGGTGCTGGATGTCTTAAAAATATGGCATGGTGGCTCAGTGTTTAGCACTGCTGCCTCACAGCACCAAGGGCATGGGTTTGATTCCAGCCTCGGGCAAATGTCCGTGCGGGGTTTTCACATTCTCCCCATGTCTACATGGACCTCCGCCGGGTGCTCCCGTTTCCTCCCACAATCGAAAGATGTACAGCTGAGGTGAACTGCTCGTGGGAAATTGTCCATAGTGCTCAGTAGTTGTGTGGGTTAGATGCATTAGTCAGGCGTTACGGGTTAGTTGGTGGAAGACTGACGTTTGGCTAGCATGGTGCCACTACTTAAGAAACGTGGTAAGGAAAAGTCAGAAGGGTATAGATCCGTGAGCAGGCATCAGTGATGGATTCTGAGGGACAGGATTGAAATTTTTTTTGGAAAGGTAAGGGCAAGCTGCTGCTGCTGACCTACATCGGGCACACCATGTCTCATCACTGACTGCTGCTGCTGCTCAGCGACATTAGGCACACCAGGCCCTACTGCTGACTGCTGCTGATCTACATCAGGTACACTAGGACTCACTACTGACTGCTGCTGCTGAACTACATCGGGCACACCAGACCTCACCACTGACTGCTGCTGACCGACATTAGGCCACCAGGCCTCACTGCTGACTGCTGCTGCTGAACTACATCGGGCACAGAAGGTATCACTGCTGACCTACATCGGGCACACCAGGCCTCACTGCTGATTGCTGCTGCTGCTGACTTACATTAGGCACACCAGGCCTCATTGCTGACAGCTGGAACTGACCAATATCAGGCACACTACGCTTCACCACTGTCTGCTGCTGCTGACCAAATCGGGCACACCTGGCCTCACCAATGACTGCTGATAACCTGCATCTGCCACAACAGACCTCAACACAGTCTGCAACTGACCTACCTTGGGCATAACAGTCCTCATTGCTGCCTACTGCTGATGACCAATATTGAGTAAACGGAAGCCTCACCGCTGAATACTGCTGACCTACACTGGCCATGTCACGTCTTCCTGCAGACTGCTGCTGTTGACCTCCATCCGTCATAATAGGCCTCACCACTGAGTGCTGCTGCTGTCCTATTTTGGGCATACCATGCCTCACTACTGACTGCTGACTGCTGAACAGCATTGTGCACACCAGGCCTACTGCTGAGTGCTGTTGCTAAACTACATTAGGCACACCAGGCCTCATTTTTGCCTGCTGCTGCTGACCTACTTTGGTCACAAACGTCCACACCGCTGAGTGCTGCTGACGTACATCGTCACACCAGGCCTCCCTGCTGACTGCTGCTCACCTAGCTTGTACACATTAGGCCTCCCTCCTCAGTGCTACTGCTGATCTCCTTCCAGCACACCAGGCCACACCACTGTCTGTTGCTGCTGACCTACATCGGGCATACCAGACCTCATCGCTATCTGCTGTTGCTGTTCCACATCGGACACACTCGGCCTCATGGTTGAATGCTGCTGCTGACGTATTTCGGGCACACCTGCCTCACTGCTGAAAGCTGCAGATCTACATCAGGCACGCCAGGACTCATCACTGAGAGCTGCTGACCTCCATCGTGCACACCAAGCCTCACTGCTGACTGCTGGTCCTGACCTACACCGGGCCCATCCGGCCTCCCTGCCGACTGCTGCTGACCTACCTTGGGCACACTAGGCCTCCCTGCTGACTGCTGCTGACCTACCTTGGACACATCAGGCCTCACCATTCAGTGCTGCTGTTGATCTCCTTCCAGCATAGCAGGCCTCACTACAGTCTGTTGCTGCTGACCTACATCAGGCACAACAGTCCTCACCGCTGTCTGCTGCTGACAAACACTGGGAACATCATGTTTCACTGCTGATTGCTGCTGCTGAACTACATCGGGCACACAAGGTATCACTGCTGATTGCTGCTGACCAACATTGGACACACAAGGCCTTATGGCAGAATGCTGATGCTGAATTACGTCGGGCACACACGGCCTCACTGCTGAATCCTTTTAAGCTACTTTAGGCATGCCAGGCCACACCACGGAGAGCTGCTGGTGACCTACATCGTGCACACTTGACCTCACCGCTGACTGCTGCTGCTAACCTACATCTGTCACAATAGGCCTCATCACTGTGTGCTGCTGACCTACCTTGGGCATACCAGGCCTCAACGCTGACTGCTGCTGCTGACCTACATCGGACAATCCTGGACTCACTGCTCTCTGCTGCTGACCTACTTCAGACACACTAGGATTCACCACTGAGTGCTTCTGCTGGCCACAAATGGGCACCAGGTCTCACTGCTGACTGCAGCAGCTGACCTACTTCGAGCACAACAGTCCACACCCCTGAGTGCTGCTTATCTACATCGGTCACACCAGGCCTCCCTGCTGACTGTTGCTGACCTACTTTGGGCTCACTACTGACAGCTGCTGAGCTACATCGCGCACACCAAGCCTCACTGCTGACTGCTAGTGCTGACCTACATCAGTCACAATAGGCCTCACCACTGACTGCTGCTGCTCACCTACATCGGGTACACCGCTGACTGTTGCTGAACTATCATTGGCCACACCAAACCTCACCGCTGACTTCTGACAACCTACATCGATCACACCAGGCCTCACCGCTGACTACTGTTGCTGCTACAGAACTACATCATGCACACCAGGCCTCACCACTGACTGCTGCTGCTGCTGTCCTACTTTAGGCACACCTGGCCTCACCACTGACTACGATGCTGACCTATATTAGGCACACCAGGCCTCACCACTGACCTCTACTGCTCACCCACAACAGGCACACCAGACCTCAGCTCTGATTGTTGCCGCTGACCTACACCAGCAACACTAGGCCTCGGCACTTAGTGCTGCTGAACCTCATTGGGCAGGCCAGGCATCGCCACTGTAACAATCGTTCACGGTCACTCCCACCGTTCTGGCACACTCTGGGCCCATTATGCTGCCATGCTTCTTTGCCACGTCAACTGAGTCACGACAGAATACAGCTGTCGATATTGATGAAGTCTTGATGCTGCTGATTGTGACCAGCTGCCTTGTGTCTGATTGCCAAAATGCCCCAGCTATCGCTATTGCCGCCTCTATGAGCTAGCTTCAAAGACCAAAGCACCAAAATAAAGTCAGGTTAAAGTGTCTAAAGAAGACAGAAAAGTGCTTGGAGCGCATGAGCTCTGGTGAGGAGATTACTCCACCACCAACTCACAAGAATGACTGTGCTCTAGACTAAGTGGAGGACTGTTTTTTGGCCACTCTGTGGCCAAAAGGTCACAGCACTTTTAAAGGGAAGCATTTCCAGATCATCATTTCGAACCAGATATATCAGCAAGATCCAACAGAATAACTACTTTTAATTGTGTCTGTATTTATCCTCGCATTCATCCGAATTAGATACTATCTGCCATTCCTCAGCCTATTGTCCTAAAAGATCAAGATGTGGCTTTGTAATCTTGGATAACCTTCTACGCTGTCCACTATGCCACCAATTTTGGTGTCATCTGTAAAATTATTTTCAGGCCTTCTGTAATTTCGTCGAAATCATTTATAAAAATGATATACTAAAGTGGACACAGCAATGATCCGCTGAAAACAGTTCTCCAATGTGTGAAAAAAACCCTCCACCAGCAGTGTCTGCCTGCTGCCATTAAAACAATTTTAACTTCAATTGGAAAGCTCCCCCAACCCCATGTGATCTAACTCTAAGGATTAGTCTGCCATGCAGAACCTTTAGTCAAAGGCTTTGCCAAAGTCCAAGTAAACAATGTCTCACGCCGCCCTTGTCAATCTTTTTGCTTACTTCCTCGAAAGACTCAATCATGTTTGTGAGACACAGTTTCCCTCACACAAAACAATTCTGATTATCCGTAATCATTCCTTGTCTCTCAAAATGCATATAATTTTTATCTTTCAGAATTGAATGAACATGTTACTCACCACGAAAGCTAGACTCACAGGTCGAAAGTTGCCAGGTTTCTCCTTACATCCCTTTTTAACCAAAGGTATATTAGCGACTCCCCATTCATTCGACACCTCAACCATATTTATAGTTGATTCAAATATTTCTGCAAGGGTTCTCACAGTTGCCTCCCAAACTTCCAACAAAGTTGTGCAATACACGAGAGTGAGAGAGATGTACAGCATGCAAACAGACAGAACAGTCCAATTCAACCACGCCGACTGAATATCCTAAATTAATCTAGTCTCATTTGCCATCACTTAGCCCATATTCCTCTGAAACATTCTTACTCATGTATCCATCCAGATGCCTTTTAAATACTGTAACTCTCCCAGCTTCTACCACTTCCGCTGGCAGATCATTTCATACATGCACCACACTCTGCACGAAGAAGTTACCCCTTAGGTCCATTTTAATTTTTTCCCATCTCACCCTAAACTCATGTCATCTAGTTTTGGATTGCCCCACCCCAAGGAAATGACCTTGTATATATACTCTATCCACGCCCCTCATGATTTTATAAACACCTATTATGTCACCTCTGAGCCTCCAATGCGCCAAGTAAAACAGCCCCAGGCTATTCAGCCACTCCCTATAGCTCAAATCCTCCAACCTTGCTCTGATCTACCTTTCCAAAATGCAACACCTCACCTTTATTTAAATTCAACTTTTTCTGCCACTCTTTGGCCCATTGGCCCATTTGATCATGATCCCGTTATACTCTAGAGTAATCTTCTTCACTGCCCCTACACCTCTTAAAATAGTTCCCATAGAAATATCCACATTTTTCTAAGACCTCCAGCATTTCCTGTTTTGTAATGTAAACTATTTTCAAAACATAAATATTTATTTCCCTGTTATCTAGCCTTCATTTCTCTCTGCATTGTAAAAACAGAAGTGAACTGATCATTTAATATCACTTCCATCCCGTGAGCTTCAACGTAAAGATATCTTGTTCTTAATGTACTTGGCTAATCCTTAGCCTTGGCAAATAAGGTTATCTGAGAGCTCCTCTTTGCCTTCTTGATCCTCTTCTTATGAATACCTCGACACTCCGTATACTGTTAACGTGATTCATTTGAACCCATTTGCTTATAGCTGATGTGTGATTCTTTACTTATTCTTAAATGGCAAGTTCTTCATCACTGCGATCAATCTTGCTCTCTTAGAATCACGACAATGTGGGGACAGGTCATTCGGCCCAACAAGTCCATACTGACCTATTGAACAGCACCCCTGCCAAACTCCCCCCATTCCTGTAACTCTGCACTTTCCATGTCCAATCCACATAACCTGCTCATCTTTGTGACTGTGGGAGGAAACCCATGCTGACAAGCGAAGAATGTGCAAACTCCACACAGAGAGTCACCAAAGACTGGAATTGAACCCATGTTACTGAGGATGTGAGGCACCACTGCTAACCACTGAGCCACTGTGCCACCCGTTGTAAAACTCCTCTGGTCCACTCCAACACCAGCACAAATTTCCTTAGACATATGGCCCAACAATATGACAATATTCCGAATGTGGTCTGAGCCTTTTGTAGCGTCAGCAGGACATTGCTGCATCAGTGAGTGACTAAATTCCTTCCCCCACAAGGAACAGGTGAATTGCGTATCCCCCAGTGTGATATTCCTGCTCTCGCAGCAGGTGAAATGAGTGAGCTTACTGTATTTTAAACATAGAACAGGTAACGGTTTTCTTCCCAGTGTGAACGCACTGGCATATAAAGTGTGAGATGATCACCAGAACTCAGTCCCAGAATGAAAGTACCTGAAAAGTCTCTCATCATGTAAACATGTTGATGGGACACCAGTTCCATAGAACTTCAAAAGCACTTTCCACAGATGAGATATTCATAGAACATAGAACATTACAGAGCAGTACAGGACCTTCGGCCCTCGATGTGGTGTCGACCTGTGAAACCAATTTGAAACCTATCAATACTATATCCATGTGTTTATGAAATGATCATTTAAATGCTCTTAAATGTTTACTGGACCAAACTATTGTTGCAGGCAGGGTGTTTCACACCACCACTACTCTCTGAGTGAACAACCTACCTCTAACATCTGTCTTATATCTAGCACCCATCAATTTATAACAGTGTCCTCTCTTGCTAGCCATCACTTTCTGAGGAAAAAAGCTCTCACTCTCCATCCTACGCAGCCGTCTGATCACCGCTTAATTATCTTCTCTCGAACGAAAACAGCCTCAAGTCCCTTTGTCTTTCGTCATAAGACCTTCCCTCCAGCCCAGACAACACCCTGGTAAATCGCCTCTCCACCCTTTCCAAAGCTTCCACATCCTTCCTATAATGCGGCAAACAGAACTGGACACATCACTCCAAGTGCGGCTGCACCAGAGTTTTGTACAGCTGTAAAATGACCTAATGGCTCCAAAACGCAATCCCTCTGCCAAACTAAAACACACTGTATGCCTACTTAACCACCTTTTCAACCTGGTTGGCAACTTTCAGGGAACTATGCACATGGATACTGAGCTCGCTCCGCTCATCTACACTACCAAGAATCTTCACATTAGTCCAGTACTCTTTATTCCTGTTACTACTTCCAAAGTGAATCACCTCCCACTTTTCCGCATTAAATTCCATTTGCCACCACTCAGCCCAGCTCTGCAGCTTAATTGTGTCCCTCTGTAACCTGCAACATCTTTCTGCACTATCCACAACTCCACTGATAACAATGTCATCCGCAAACTTACTAACCTATCCTTCTACGCCCTCATCCAGTTCATTTATAAAAAATAACAAACAGCAATGCTCCCAATACAGAACTTTGCGGTATACCACTACTAACTGAACTCCAGGATGAACATTCCCCATCATTCACCACTCTCTATCTTCTTTCAGCTAAGCCATTTCTGATCCAAACCACTAAATCACCTTCAATCCCATGCCTCTGTATATTGTACAATATTTTGTACCAATCAACCAAACCGCCCCGTGGCTCAACATTTCAACTTCCCCTCTCACTCTGCCGAGGATATGGAGGTGCTGGGCCTCCTCCACCGCCGCTCCCTCACCACAGATGCATGGAAGAAGAACGCCTCATCTTCCGCCTCGGAACACTTCAACTCCAGGGCATCAATGTGGATTTGAACAGCTTCCTCATTTCCCCTTCCCCCACCTCATCCTAGTTTCTAACCTCCAGCAAAACTGTCCCCTTGACTTGTCCGGACTTGTCCGACCTGCCCAGCTCCTTTTCCACCTATCCACTCCACCCTCTCCTCCCTGACCTATCACCTTCATCTCCTCCCCCACTGAACTATTGTACTCTATGCTACTCTATCCCCACCCCCACCCTTCTCTAGCTTATCTCTCCACAATTCAGGCTCTCTGCCTTTATTCCTGATGAAGGGCTTTTGCCCGAAACGTCGATTTCGAAGCTCCTCGGATGCTGTCTGAATTGCTGTGCTCTTCCAGCACCACTGGTCCAGAATCTGGTTTCCAGCATCTGCAGTCATTGTTTTTACCATTTTGTACAATAGCCTACTGAAATTCAGATAAAACCCATCATTTGCTTTACCCTCACCACCTGCTTGGTCACCATCTCAAATAAATCAAATAGATTTTTGAGGCACGACCTACCCTTCCCAAAACCTTGTTGACTATCCCTAATCAACTTATTCCTTTCTAGATGATTATAAATCTAATCTTTTATAACCTTTTCCAACGCTTTACCCACAACTGTGGTTGGCTCACTCATCAAAAATTACAGAGTTGTCTCTACTCCCCTCTTTGGTATTATTCCTGTATGCAATGACGACATAAAGACCAAAACCAAAGGCGCTACAATCTCATCCCTGACTTCCCAGGGAATCATCGGATAAATCTCATCTGGCACAGGAGACTTATCCAACTTTACACCAACCAGAATTGCTAACACCTCCTCCTTGTGAACCTCCGTCTGTATCTCAGTATTTTCTTTGTCTTTTCCCAGTGAGAATACTGACAAAAAAAAAATCATTTCGTACTTCCCCTATCTCCTCGGACTCCAGGTACAAGTTCCTACTACTTTCCTTAAGTGGTCCTTATCTTAATCTCGTCATCTTTTATTGCTGATGCATCTAGAGAAAGCTTTACGGTTTTCCTTTATCCTTCTAATGACCCTCCCAGCTCTTCTTACCTCACTGTTTAGGTCTTTCCTGGCTAACTTGTAACTTTAAAGCTCCCTAACTGAGCCTTCACATCTCATCCTAACACAAACCTTCTTCTTCTTCTTGACAAGAAATTAAACTTATTCAGTAAGCCACGGCGCCTTCGCTTGATCACTTCCTCCCTGTCTGAGATGTAGATAATTATCAAGGACGCACAGTCGCTTTTTCACTTGAATAAACTCCACATTTCAATTCAGTCTTTCTTTACCTGCCTCGCACCCTCTATTTCTCAATACACTCGTGTCACACACTCTCTCTACTCCCGCCCACTCTCTCTCACTCAGTCTCTTAACCCCCACAACTCTGTCACTTCTCCCTCCCACTGTCTTTCTCTAACCACCCCCACTCTCTGTCTCCACTGCCTATCACTTTCACGCTCTTTTTCCCTCTACACATTTCCCACACTGTCACTCTCCCCTCCCGCTCTCACTCTCTTTGTATCCCATTCTCACTGTCTCTCTCTCTCCCATTCAAACACTCTCTGTCTCTTTACGACCGTCCATTGTCTCTCTCCCTCTGGAGTCTCTCCCACTCTCACTCTCTCGAACTCTTCCCCAATCTTTTTCTCTCTCTATCTCCTCCCATTCCCGCTCTCCGAAAGACAAGAGACAATAGACAATAGGTCCAGGAGTCGGCCTTTCTGCCCTTCGAGCCTGCACCACCATTCATTATGATCTTGGCTGATCATCCTCAATCAGTATCCTGTTCCTGCCTTATCTCCATAACCCTTGATTCCACTATCCTTGAGAGCTCTATCCAAATCTTTCTTAAACGAGTCCAGAGACTGGGCCTCCACTGCCTTCTGGGGCAGAGCATTCTACATAGCCACCACTTTCTGGGTGAAGACGTTTTTCCTCATCTCTGTCCTAAATGGCCTACCCCTTATTTTTAAGCTGTGTCCTCTGGTTCGGGACTCACCCATCAGCGGAAACATGTTTCCTGCCTCCACAGTGTCCAATACTTTGATAATCTTATACGTCTCAATCAGATCCCCTCTCAGTCTTCTAAACTCAAGGGTATACAAGCCAAGTCGCTCCAATCTTTCAACATAAGCTAGTCCCACCATTCCAGGAATTGACCTGGTGAACCTACACTGCAGTCCCTCAATAACCAGAATGTCTTTCGTCAAATTCGGAGACCAGAACTGCACACAATATTCCAGGTGTGGTCTCACCAGGGCCCTGTACAGATGCAGAAGAACCTTTTTGCTTCTATACTAAATTCCTTTTGTTATGAAGGCCAGCATGCTATTAGCCTTCTTCACTACCTGCTATACCTGCATGCTTGGCTTCATTGACTGGTGTACCAGAACATCCAGATCTCTTTGTACTGCCCCTTTACCTAACTTGACTCCATTTAGGTCGTAATCTGCCTTCCTGTTCTTGCCACCAAACACCCTCCCACTCTCTCTCCAGCACTGACTCTGAATCTCTCTCTCTCTCTCGCTTGCTCTCTATTCTCCCACTCGCTACTGCTTCAGACTCCCTCTCTTTCCATATGACACCCTTCCACTCTCTCTCCCCATCTCTCTCTCTCTACTCCACTCCCTTTCCCTCTCTACCCCCTCCCTCTCACTCCCTCTGCCGCATTTCCACTTTCTTTCTTTTCAAACTAATCTCACGCTCTGTTTCTCTCTCTCAAGGCCCCTTTGAATATTTCTCGCTGTCTCTAACCCATCCCACTCTATTTCTACGCCACTCTGTCTCTCTGTGCGTGTGTATCGCTGTACCCCTCCTACTCTATCTCTTCTATTCTCTCTCTAACACCCACCCTCTCCCTTTCTCTCGACCTCGCTCCCATACTCTCACAATCTGTCCAGACACCTCCCTTTGTCTCTGAAAACCATCACCCTCTCTAACCCCTGCCACTCTCTCTCTCTACCCCTAATCTCTTTCTCTCTCTCCCCCTCCCACTCTATCTCTCTCAATCTTTCTACATCCCTCTCTCTCTCTAAACCACCCCACATTCTCGCTCTGTGTTCCATCTCTCTCTTTCTCTCTGTTCCACTCTCCCTCTGTGCCTGTCCATATACCTCCCACTCTCTCTCTGTACCTCCCTCCTTTTATCTCTGTGTCTATATCCCTCCCCCTCTCTGCATGACTCCCACTCTCTCTCTCTCTAAACCATCCCACTCTCTACTCCCTGCCACTCCCTCTCTCTACCCCCACTCTCATTCTCTCTACCCCTCTCCAGCTCGATTTCTCTCAATCCTTTTAGACCCATCCCTCTCTCTCTAAACCATTGGGCATTCTCACTCTTTGCCCCGTCTGTCTCTTTCTCTCTATCAGCCCTCCCACTCTCTCTCTGTATCCCCTCCTCTTCTCTGTCTGTCTATCCCCTGCCCTCTCTCTCTTGCACTCTGCATGACTCACACTCTCGCTCCACTCCCCCACTCTCTCTCCCTACCCCTCCTACTCTCTTTCACTCTACCCCTCTCCCCCTCCCTTTCTCAATCTTTCTATATCCCTCCCTCTCTCTCTCTAAACCATCACACACACACACTCTAAATCCCCTCACTCTTTCTCTCTCTACATCCCTCTATCTCTCCCTACCGACATCCTTCCCCCTCCCTCTCTCTAACCCCTACTCTCTTTCTCTCTACCCCCTCCCACTCTGCCTCTCAATCTTTCTATGGATCTCCCTCTCTCTATCTAACTTATCCCACTCTCTCTCTACCCCCTCTCTTTCTCCCGCTTCCTCCTCCCACTCTCTCGTTCTCTAACCCCCTCTCTTTCTCTCTAATCCCCTCCCACTGTCTTTCTAAACCTCTCTCTCTCTCTCTCCCTCGACCTCCACACTCTCCCAACGCCCTCACACTCTTTCTGTCCACACCTTTCCCACTCTCTCTGACTACCACCCCTCTCGCTGCCTCCGCTCACTTCCACGCTTTCTTTCTTTCTCAGTCTCCACACTCATCTAATGCTGTCTCTATCTCTCTCCCCTTTGATTATCTCTCTCTGCGTCTAACCCATCCAACTCTCTCTCGACTCCCCATTCTCTTTCTCTACACCTCCCATTTTCTTTCCCTCTACCCCTCTCCCACTCTCTCCCTTAATCTTTCTACATCCCTCCCTCTCTCTAAATCATCTTACAAACTTATCCTCTACCCTCCTCTCTTTCTTTCTCTCTCTACCCCCACCCTCCCTTTTCTCTCTGTACCCGCCCCTTCTTTCTCACTTTAACCCTCTCGCACTCTCTCTACTCCTTCCAAATCTATCTCTATATCATTCCCACACTCTCTCTCGAAACCATCCCACTCTCTTTCTCGACACATCTTCCACTCTCTCTCAATTTTTCTAACCCTCTCTCTTTCTCTAAACCATCCCACACACTCTCTCTAACCGTCTCTCTTTTTATCTCTCTACATCCCTCCCACTCTGTCTCTACCCCCTCACAATCTATCTCTCTTCCATACCCCAGTCTCTAAAACTCTCTCACTCTCTCTTTTTGTTTCCCCTCTCTCTCTCCATCTGTCCTATTTCCACGCTTTCTTTCTCTCTCTTTCAACATTCCTCTTTCTCCCTCTCTCTCTCTACCCCTTTTGCTTATCTCTCTCTCTCTGTCTGTAACCAATCCCTCTCTTTCTACCCCACTCCATCACTCTCTATACGCCCTTCCCATTCTCTCTCAATGTCTAGGCTCCTCCCACTCTCTCCACCACCTTCCATTCTCTCTCTTCACCACTCTCCCACTTTCTCTAACTACCCCCCACTCTCTCTCTCTAAACCCTATCACTCTCTCTTTCTCTGTCCCCTTCCCACGCTTTCCCTACCACCCTCTCTCTCTCTCAACTCTCTCTCTACCCTCCTGTCTCTCGACCTTCCTCCCACTCTCTCTCTGCCTCTATCCCCTCCAAATATTTCTCTCCCCCTCCCACTCTCTATCCTTCCCTTCCCACCCCACCCATCTCCCTCTAACACCCTCCCACTCTGTTTTTCTTTCTCTTTCTCACGACATCCCGCCAACTCCCTCTCTCTAACCCTTTACACTCTCTCTCTACCCCTCTCCCACTCTGTCTCGCAGTCTTTCTACAGACGTCCGCCCTTCTCTTTCTCTCTCTCTAAACCACCCACCTCTCTCTCTACTCCCCTCTCTTTCTCTCTCTACATGCCTACTACTCTCTTTCTCTTCCAGATCCCACTCCCTCTCTATCTCTAACCCTCCACTTTGTTTCTCTCTGCCCCCTTTCACTCTGTCTCTCAATCTTTCTACAAATCTCCCTCTGTCTTTCTAAATTATCTACTTATTCTCTACCCCCTCTTTCTCTCTCAACCTCCTCCCACTCTCTCGGTCTCTGATCCCATCTCTTTCTCTCTAATACCCTCCCATTGTGTCTCTTAGACCCTCCGTCTCGCTCTCTCTCTCGACGTCAACACTCTCCCTACCCCCTCGCATTCTCTCTTTATCGCACTCCCCACTCTCCACACATATCCCACACTCTCTGTTCTACCACCCCTCTCTCTCCCTCCCCTCACTTCCACGCTTTCTTTCTCTCTTTCTCCACACTCCTCTCATGCTCTCTCTCTCCACTTTGATTATTTGTCTCTCTGCTCCTAACTCATCCACTCCCTCTCTCTCTGTCTCTACCCCATTCCATTTCTCTCTCTCCCTACGCCGTTTTCACTCTCTCTCTCAAGGTCTAGAATTCCCACCCCCTGCTCTCTCTATACATCTCCCACTCTCGTTCTCTCCCCCTCCCATTCTCTCTCTCTACACCCTTGCACTTTCTCTCTAATCCCCCTTTCTCTAGACCCCACTCTCTCTCTAACCCCTCACACTGTCTCTGTCATACCCCACTCTCTCTACCTCTCCCACTCTCTCTGTCTACCACCTCCCTCTCTCCCACTGCTCACTTTCACGCTTTCTTTCTCTCTCTCCACACTCCTCTAACTCCTCTCATGCACTCTCTCTCTACCCCCTTGACTATATATCTCTCTCTCCAACCCATCCCACTCTCTCTCTGCTCCACTCTGTTTCTCTCACTCTACTCTCTCTCCCATCCCACTCTCTCTCCCCCACCTCCCAGTCTCACTCTGCCTCCTCCCACTCTCTCTAACTCCTTTCGAATCGTTCTGTACATCCCCATCTCTCTATCCCTCACCACCGTCACTGTCGCCACCCTCATCTTATTCTCTCTCTCTTGACCACCATCCCACTTTCTCTGACTTTATTGCCCTCCTACTGTTTATACTCCCCTCCCACTCTCTTTCATTCTTGTCCCTCACTGCACCTTTCTCCCTCGAACACCCTCCCATTTTCTCTCCCTTTCTCCCCATCTCAATCTGACTGCACCCCTCCATCTTTCTGTTTCTATACCATTCCACTCATTTTCTCTATCCTCTCCCACTCTCTCTGTACCACCCTACTTTCTTTCCCTATACCCCTTTCACACTGTCTGTCTCGTAATCTCTCCACACCCTCCCTCTCTCTCTCTAAACCATCCCACACTCTCTCTTTACCCCCTCTCTTTCTCTCTCTGCATCCCCCTCTACACTCCTCCCATTCTCCTTCTCTACCCTCCTCCTTCCCCCTCTCTACTTGACTCACTCTCACTCTCTATCCCCCTCCCACACACTCTCTATCACAGTCTCACTCTCTGTCTGCCTCGCTCCCACTCTCTCCCTACCTCACTCCCACTTTCTGTCGCTTTTTAACCTACTCCCTCTGTCTGTCTGTCCCGCTCCCACACTGCTTCTCAACCCTCCACCCTTTCTCACTAGTCCCCCACTTTCTATCCCCCCACTCTTTCTCTATAACTCCTACTCACTTTTCACCCCTCCCACTCTCTCTTTCTCTCTCCATCCCACTCCATTTCTTTCTCCTTCTGTCTATCCTGCTCCATCTTTCGTTCTGTCTAACCTCTCCCACTCTCTCTACCCATTCTCTATCCCTTAACAACCCCACTATTTCTCACTCTGTCACCTCTCCTCTCCCACTCTTGCTGTCTCTACTCCCCTCCCACTATATCTCACTCTCTCTCCGACCCTTCTCCCCCTCTGTCTCTGCACTCCTCACACTCTCTCCCTCTCTAAGACCCCTCCCACTCTCTCTAACGTCCTCCCACTCTTTATCTCACACTCTCTGTTGCTCCCCACTCTCTCTCCATCCCTCCTACACACTCTTCCTTTCTGTTTCTGCCCCTTCCTACTCTTTGTTTCTGTCTGTACTCATCTCACACTCTCTCTCTACTCTCTCAATCTACCCTCTTTCCACTGTCTCTGTCTATTCCCCTGTCGCTTTCGCTCTCTATCGCCCCACCCACACTCCCTACTCTCGTCCCACTTTCTCTCTCTCTACCTCACCCCATTCTGTCTCTCTGTACCCACCACTCTTTCTTTTTCCCCTCCCACTCTCTCTCTCCTCCCTTCCCCTCTGATTGAATCTATCCCGCTCCCTCACTCTACCTGACACAATCTGTCTCGCTCCTCCTTCCGTCTCTCTCTGACCCAGGGACGGAAGGTGGGGGGAGAGGTTGGGGAGGGCAGCGAGAATAAACAGGTGTGGACAGGGTTCGTATGGGAGAAGCGAAAAAATGTAGGAGAGGTAGAGAGCCGGCAGAGAGACAGAGACCACAGGAGTGTTAGAGAGAAAAGGAGGGTCGGAAAGAAGATTGGATGTGGATGGAGCAACCGGGGGCTGAGGTAGGGAGGGAGAGAGAGAGATAGAGGGAGGGAGGGAGGGAGAGAGAGAGAGAGAGAGAGAGAGAGAATGAGGTGGGGGGTGATGACAGAGAATGAAAGGTAGACGGGGAGAGAAAGAGCGAATATGTGGACGGAGAGATGAGAAAAATGAGGGGAAGGAGAGGTGAGAGAGTTCAAGAGGGGTTGATTGGGAGGAGGCAAAGCACGGGATGGAGAGAGCGAGGGAGAGAGAGAGAGATACGGTTGAGTGGAGCGGGGGGAACAGGGTAGAGAGGTGAGTTCTGTTGAGGGCTGGTCAGAGTGGGGGACCGAGAGATGACAGCCAGGACAGTGCGACTTAAACCCAACTCCTGAACACAGGCTGTGGACCCTTCCACTTCGATGAGGACCAGAACTTGGGGGCTGAGTGCGACTGTCCCAGCTCAGCTTCTTCAACACAAATACAAACAACATTATTGTTTACATTGATGCTCGGGTCTATTTAATGAATATTTTTATTGTTTACAAATTGAAGTGACAGAAACAATTAGGGGATGATGCCTTTACTCAATGGCCCCTGAGCTGTGAGTAACATTGAAATGTGTCCCTGTGACTCAGTGTGTGATACAATTGGTCAAACCAGGGCTCAGTCTGTTACAAGAGTGAAAGTCTGCTTTATTGCTGAAACTTTTAACTGAAATGAGAAAATCCAGGATGGATTGATTAATGAGTTGATTAGATTTATTGATTAATTTGGGTTAAGGGATATTCCAGCACATTCTTCAGCTGCAGTCTGAACTTAGTATGGGTCACCGCATACATCGCAGTGTTTTTGCAGCAACTGAGGAGCTGCAGCATGAAGCCCAACTCTTGCACAAAGTAATCTAGAAACACAGCCCGATACAAAATCCAATACATCCGGAGACATGTAGAATACATAATTAATGGTGACCATAACAGGATGAAATTGGCCGGGAACACAAATAGTAAAAGGATAATTTTTTTTTCGGTTTCTCATTTCTGTATCAGACTGACCGCCCCCATCACTGTGAGCCCGGAGTCTCCTGCGGGCTCTGTTGGTCGCTAAAATGTATCTGATGGTGAAAGCATCGAGCAGCAGAATCAGGAGAAATGGGAGAGCCGGGGTTAGAATGTGGTGAAGGAACTCGATTGCAGCCCAGACACGAGAGAGTTGAACATCAATTGTTGCATCACAAAACCAGGGGGCGTTCCCCAACCAATACCGAGCTGTGAGCATAAAATACCAGAAAATATTCTTTAAACTGCTCAGCACAGTCATTGTTCCCAGAACCACAGCTGCCGTTTTCTCAGTGCAATATTTACTTTTCAACTTCTGGCAACAAACGGATCAAAGGTGACATTGACGGTGAACCAGAGAGAACAGTCGGTGGCTGCATAAAGCAGGGCCGCATGGATATTACACACAGGGATGGAGTACAAGAAATAAAACATTTTACGATAAACAATGGGAATGTGTTTCAGAGTCAGATCCAGAATAATGACCATTAGATCCGCCAATGCCATGGCCCCCAGGTAACGTCTGACGCATGGAGACAATCCACAATCTTTATAAAGGAGGACATAGATCGTCATTACGTTAACTGCGAGGAAGGAAAACAAGCATATTATACATTAATCTGGAGGCAAAGTGACCAGGTTGATTGAGGACCCAGTGAGATTTTCTACTGTGCCGCTGTATTCAGAGATTTATTCAAATAGTTGGAGATTAAATAACAAATGGGAAGGTCTGAATTACTGACAAAAATGTGTCACAAAGCACAAGAAACTCTCTATGCCCAAACACGCAAAAATATATCCATGAGGACAGGTGGTTTCCGGATCGTTCATACACAATTGATCACTCAAGAACAGACAAAAGTCACTTCTATCTAATTATTAATACATAGGGTGAAAACGTTGCCGTCTTGAAGGATTGGGTCTCAGTTGCTTGAAGACAAACGGAGGTTGGCAATTTCTGTCTTTTAGTGTAAATTGTAGAATGTTCCGGGGAATGTCAGTTACAGTATGTTCCAGGGCATGACAATTACAGAATGTTACAGGGAATGTCAGTTATAGAATGTTCCAGGGAGTGTCGGAGATAGAATGTTCCAGGAAATGTCGGTTACTAAATGTTCCTAGGAATAACAGTGGTAAAATGTTCCAGAGGATATCAGTTATAGAATGTTCCTGGGAATGTCAGGTATGGAATGTTCTGAGGAATGTCA
This sequence comes from Chiloscyllium plagiosum, assembly GCF_037043375.1. Lineage (NCBI taxonomy): Eukaryota > Metazoa > Chordata > Chondrichthyes > Orectolobiformes > Hemiscylliidae > Chiloscyllium > Chiloscyllium plagiosum. The sequence continues at coordinate 44,971,775 of NW_028270173.1, forward strand.
GTTATAAATAATTCCAGGGAATGTCAGTTATACAAAGTTCTGAAGAATGTCGGGTATAGAATGTGATAGAGTCATAAAGGCACTCATCACGAAGGTCCTTCTGTCCACTTGGTTTGGTGACCCACTCAGCCTCATGGTGGGAATCTATCCAGAACTTCAACTCAACTGGCACTTTGCAGAAAAACAATATGGTTAAGACAATATCTCAATCATTTGATGCAAGGTCCTCTTTTACGATCATACCAGTGCAATCCTTATTCCTAGATCTCCCCCACTTCCTTTTCATTTTTGAATAACTCTCCCAAATAAAACAATGGTCTAGATATTCAGTTCCCAATATCAGTCACACTGTAGCCATGTCAATTATAGTATGAGCCCGGGAACGCCACTAGATCATACCCATTTCCCTCAGAGTATGCATGGAATTCCTGTCCGCTTTGAGAGTACAACACAAATTCAGATAGTGTGCCTTTCATTCATCTTTTTAACCCATTATTCCCTGCTCCATTGTGACGTTATTCTTCATATTGAGCCGGTCATGAAAAAAGTCTAATCCCATCATACTCACAGAATCAGAGCTGATGGATAATATTTCATCAAGCTCCATAACCATGCCTGGGTATACCCTGTCACACTGTCAGGGAAGACCCAAAAGAAGTGGGGACACCGTGGGATAGTCAGGAAAGAAGCTATCCTGGAATTTCCCCAACGTTGATTCCAGAACCAGGAAAATCTCATGGTAACAGGTCAAAGATGGTCAAGGAAATGTCCTGATGATGTATATATACTGCCACACACCCCAGACCCCACACCACCACTCGGTGATATCGTAGTTCTCCATGACATTGAAAACAAATCGGAAAAAGTATTGAGGGTGACAAGGACACAGAACGTACTCTGGGTATGGGACTTCAATTCCATCACCAAGAGTGTCTCCACATTCTCATCATTGAATGTGCAGGGTGAGGTCTCAAATACACATTCGCCAAACTGTGAGTAGTGATGGGGGAACGAACAAGAGGGAAACGTTCTCACCTAACTAATTGTCACAGATGGATCAGTCCCTACCAGTATCTGTAAGAGAATCTAGCACACAGTCCTGGCGGAGGGCAAGTCTCAGTCTCGTATTGAAGATACCGCCCGCTATATTATGTGGCACTACCTCCCGTGAAGTAGGACATACTTCTAAAGGACAAAGCAAATGGAAATTGGGCATCCACGAGGCACTCTGGGCTATCAACAGCTACAGGATCAAAGGCCTTCTCTCTATCATAAAGGCAGAAGTGGGCCGTACACTGATGGTTCCAAAACGTACAGCACTATTCACAACGACAACTGTACTGAAGCAGGCTATTCAGGATTTTAAACAGGAACAGAGTTGAGGCTGTTACTCAGCAATTGGAGTTAATATTTTAATCAATCCTGACTATTACACAGAAAATGGAAGGGAATATTCAGCCTTGCAAAGGTACTATGGGAGGAATGGTTACTGAGCCGGGAGGAGGGATAAATTAGGGATAAATGATTTTTTGTTAGGTAAACACAAATTAATGACTTCAGTGGCACAGTGGCCAGTGCTTGGGCCTCAACTATTTGCAACTAATATCAACGAATTCGATAAATTGAGCTAATGGATTCTAACAAAGATAGGTGAGAACTGAAGTTATCAAGAGGAGTCAGAGAATCTCTAATTGAATAAGTAATGAACAACAATTTGGTGGCTGCAATATCATGTGGGTAACCGTGAACCTGTGATTTTTTTCATGAAAAATAACAGGCTGTATATTACATAAATGGAGAGAGGTTACAGGTGGTCGTGATACAATGAGTACTGGAGGGTTCACTCTGACCTGCTCAGACATGGGATGTGTCGCTCCATCTTCCTGATGGTCTGCTGCGTGATGTTCCCAGTGCACCCATTGCTCTCAGGACACACAGAATATTTTGATATGGTTGGTTGGGAATGGAGAGTGGTAATGGGGATGGTGTTTTGAGCCATGTATTACGGGGACAGCCTTTGTCCGAGAGGCCACCATTTCTTTCTATGTGGAGACCCGAAGATGATGGGAATTGATGCCTGCTTCTGAATGAAGAGGCTGTGGCTGCTGCCAGGATAGTGGATATTCACCAACATGATGTACTGTGCATGGGCACACTGCAACATTAATGGAGTGAGAGACGGAGGGTCCAATCACAAGAATGAGAACTAAAGGCATTGTCAGATCAGCTGAAATGGTCAGTTCTATCACATTTTCAATTCACCACAGAGAACCATTAACCCAAAGAAGATGTCCGTTCAGCACAGAAAACTGTGTAGATCACACTCTGCTAAGTTCAACCCAGCAATCTGCCGAGTGCAGAAAACTGTGCACATCACGCCAGTGCATTGATCTATAAACCCAGACTAGAAACCTGCCCAGCACCGGGAGCTATGCAGACAACAGCAGGACAATTGTGTCCAGGTCACTCTGAGCAAAGCATATTGGAAGAGGTTGAGATTAATTTTCTGGCAATTTCACTAACTTTTTTGTTCGTCTAGATTATAATGAGAATGGATTCTAAAGTACTGAAACAAACTCAATGGCAGCATATGGGCCAGCAAAGGGCATGTTCGCTTCCTTCAGTTAACATCTGAGGCAGAGCAATGCAAAGAATGGGACAATAGTGCTCTGAGTCTCCAAAGTTATTCTTTGAAGAAGGAAACAGTCATGAAATGTCCTAAAGATAGTGACAGGATGGGACTGTTCCACTCGGAGCTCCTCTACTCTGCACGCACTTTGTGTCCTTCTTTTTTATTCTGTTTTCTGGAGGACGTTTTCCTTCCAAACGTTTAACGTTTAAAGTTATTCCATTGGGGATGAAGGAGGTGAGTATTAGACTGGAAGCTGGTACAGGGAGTCAAAGACTCGAAATTTAAAGCACAGTCCACCTGGGAGACTCAGCCTGGTATGACCTGGAGACTGGGCCCGGTGTGGCTTGGAGACTTGGTCCAAAGCAGTTTGGAGACTGAGCCTGGCGTTGCCTGGAGACTGAATCTGGGGAGAATGGGCCCAGTGCGGTCTGGAGACTGTGCCTGACACGTTCTGGAGGCTGGGCCAGGCGAGTTCTGAAGACTGGGCCCGATGCAGTCTGGGGTGTTGTTGCTGGCACAGACTGTCGTGAAGAGACTGCAAATGGAGCACATTTTTTTTCCCTACGATTCATTCTTCTTCTGGACTTTGATTTATAATTGTCTCAATTTTGTACAAAATACTTAAGAACCTGTAGTTAGATTTCTTGTGTCTATGATGATACCATAACCAAAGACATTGCAAACTTTTCACTGCATTCGTTAGAGTGCACGTGACAATGAAGGAATTCAATTCAGTGTGAGCGAGCCAATGTCTTTGACGACGTGTCCAAACAAAGCTGCTATTTGTGCAGTGGAATGGGATAGCCAACAGAGGGCGATATGACATCACTTTCAACATAAGAGGAGACAGACAGAGAGAAAGTGAGTAGGTACATTTTGATCAATATTTCAATGGATTCACTCCCAAAACAGAAACGCAAATGTTCAGAGATATCCATGCAGAGATGCACAGATTAATACACTAAAGTGCACACACAAAGACACAGTCAAACGTATATATATATGTACCCACACAGACAGACATATACACACACACACACAAGCACACACACAGAGTCGTTAACGTACAGATTTTATGCAGAAACTCGGCCCCTCAGGCCTGCTTTGGCATTAAGTGGGGCCTCATGATCCTTCTGACCTTTTGGGTTTTTAGTAGGAGGTGTCAGAAAACTTACCACATGGATAACTGGCTTGTGGCCGTTAAGCGTTCATAGTGGTGTCGCTTTTTGATCCTTCGATGTTGGCTCTTCCTATCATTGTAAAGCAAAATTCACCAAGCGTTGGATTGTTCACCCACTAATAGGAAACTTTTAGACCATCGTGAGACAGGTTAGTTGGTTAGGCCACTGTTGGAATATTGTGTGCAATTCTGGTCTCCTTCCTATCGGAAAGATGTTGTGAAACTTGGAAGGGTTCAGAAAAGATTGACAAGGATGTTGCCAGAGTTGGAGGATTTCAGCTACAGGGAGAGGCTGAACAGGCTGGGGCTGTTTTCACTGGAGCGTCGGAGGCTGAGGGGTGACCTCATAGGGGTTGACAAAGTTATGAGGGGCGTGGTTAGGATAAATAGGCAAAGTCTATTCCCTGGGGTCGGGGATTCCAGAAATAGTGGGCATAGGTTTAGGGTGAGAAGGGAAAGATATAAAAGAGACCTAAGTGGCAATTATTTCGCGCAGAGGGCGGTATGTGTATGGAATGAGCGGCCAGAGGATGTGGTGGAGTCTGGTACAATTGCAACATTTAAGAGGCAATTGGATGGCTATATGAATAGGAAGGGTTTGGAGGGATATGGGCCAGGAGCTGGCAGGTGGGTCTAGATTGGGTTGGGATATCTGGTCGGCATGGCCGAGTTGGACTGAAGGGTCTGCTTCCATGTTGTACATCTCTCACACTCTATGATTCTTTGGCTGATCTGATCATGGCCTCAACTTTATTTCCTCTTGGGAAATAATGCTTGGCAAGTGACTGTGCTGTTAGGGTGATAGCACGTTGGAACAAGTGACTGTAATTCACTTAGTTTGAAAATAGTTCTGGAAAACAATATGCCTAGTCCACAAGTTAACGTTATAAATGGTGGCAAGGCCCATTTTGATGGTATTAGGCAGGAACTTTCAAAAGATGATTGAGGAGAAGCTATTCGCAGGTAGACAGACATCTCGCAAGGGGGAGTCTTTCAAAAGTGAGACAACGAGTGTTCAGGGACAGCATGTTCCTGTTAATGGGGAGGGCAATGTTAGTAGGCGTAAGGAACACGACATGACAGAGGATATTGAGGGTCTGGTCAAGAAAAAAGAAGAAGGTATATGTCAGGTGTAGGCAGCTGAGGTGAAGGGATTTCCTGGAGGAGCTTATGGAGTGTTAGAGTACACTTCTGGGGTAATCAGGAGGGCAAAAGGAAGCATGAGATAGCTTTGGCTGATACGGTTAAGGAGAATAGATAGAGCTGAAAATGTGTTGCTGGCAACGCTTAGCAGGTCAGGCAGCATCCAAGGAGCAGGAGAATCGACGTTTTGGGCATGAACGCTTCTTCAGGAAGAATAGTTAGAGAATATATAGAGGTCCTACAAGTATATTCCGGACGAAAGAGACACTGGGGAGAGAATAGAGCTCCTGAACAATCAAAGAGCCATCAATGTGTGGAACCACAAGAGAATAATTAGTTTACTCGATTTATTGTCACATGAACTCAAAGGACGACAGTGAAAAGTTTAAGTCACCACATGTGACGCAGTCTTATGTACAAGGGTAATCGCCTCCAGACACAAAATCTTAGTGGAAAGTGGAAAAATGAAGAAAACAAAGTTAAAACTGTAACAAATTAGAGACCATCCTGTAAAAGTCGAAAAACACAGAAACGCAGTTTATATTCAACTTCACAGTCCATAAGCACCTGGCAATGCTGGGTTCACAGTCCACACAAGGACTCGACCTCCACAGTCTGCTGCCTTACAGAGTTTCCTGCTCAATGGGTGATATCCTACAGAAATAGATCGCGTCAGTATTTACTGTGAGGAAAGACATGAAAGCCAGGGAACAAAGGAAAAGTGATTTTTGAAGCGAGTCCACATTACAGAAGAGGAAGTACTCCAGATCTTAAAGTAGTGCATAACCGTAGGTAAATACTCGGGACCTGTTCGAGTGTATCCCAGATCATTGCAGGAACCTGTAGAAGAAAATGTTGGGTTCTTTGTTGAGATATTTGTATACTTCCTTCTGACTTCTGAGGAAGGGTCAGTGGATCCAAGACATTAACTCTGATTTCTCTGTATAGATGCTGCCAGATCTGCTGAGCTTTTCCAGCACATTCTGTCTGTGTTTCTGATTTGCAATGTCTGCAGTTCTTTCTATTTTTTATTTGCATCATTGACAGCCACATGTGAGTTTCTGGCGAACGGGAAGACAGCTAATGTTGTGACATTATTTCTAAAAATTCTGCAAGAAAAAGCCAGGGAGCTACAGACCTGAGTCTAACGTCAGGTGTGGGTCAATGTTTGAATTAGATTCTGAGAGACAGGATTTGCATGCATACTGAAAGACAAAAACTGGTGACGGATAGTCAGCATGGCTTAGTGTGTAGGAAAACGTGTCTCACAAACTAGATTGCAATTTTTGAAGAGGTGACCAAGAAGATAGATGAAGATAAAACAGCATAGATTGTCTTCGTGGACGTCACTGGGGCCCAACAAAATTCCACATGGTCGCCTGATTAATAAGGTGAGATCACAGGCATTCAGGGAGAGCTAGCCAATTTATTACAAAATTGGCTTGACAGAAGGATACAGAGGGTGCTGGGAGAGTAAACTAATTATTCTCTTGTGGTTCAGACTTTTCACATGCACAATTGCATATATGCTTCCTCAGTCTGGAGGTTGGGTGTGTCTCAGTATTCTCCCTCCACAGTTCCACTACAGATCCCCTTGGGGAACCTGCAGCGTTGAGTAGTTCCCTCCCTTGTCTATTCCGGTCACATTTTCAATTTCAATACACGATTTCAGCTCCCCCAAGTCTCTGAACTGATTTCGACTTTGTCTGCTAAGACACGACGTGTGATTTCCAACTGTGGCCAAAAACGTGGATGGGATTTTTACATCTTTCTTCTCCAAGGGAGTGAAGAACAATTCCCATTATTTCATGCAGTCTTATCTTGATGCAGGGCTATCATACATTCCATGCCCTTCCTGCCTCGCTGCCACCCGAGCAAAAAGGTAACTACCTGGGCCATTGGCCTCCTGGAGGCACATGCATAGCAATTGTCTTTTTTCAGACTTTTCACTGTACTTGACCCATTCAAGCCAGGCATTTGTATCCCCGTAGCCAGTTTCTAATTCGATGGTCTGTTCTAAGTCCTTCACCTCCATATTTTGTACTATATTAGTGTAATTGTGATGGGAAAATGATATACCTGTGGCATGTGAGTGCTCTTACAATTCACGTCGACTTTTTGGAGGAATCCATTCCTCTTCTTCAGCCTGTTACATAGGAACAGCAAAAGGATGTTTATATCTTCGATCCTGCTACACCAGAACAGGACGAGGCTATTCAGCCCCCCGAACCTGATATATTAACAGGAGGAGGCCAATCCCTCGCTCGAAACCACGGTGGCACAGTGGTTAGCACTGCTGCCTCACAGTACCAGAGACCTGGGTTCAATTACTGTCTCAGCCAACTGTCTATGTGGAGGTTGCATGTTCTCCCCGTGTCTGCGTTAGTTTCTTCTGGGTGCTTTGGTTTCCTCCCACAGTCCAAAAATGTGCACATTAGGTGAATTGCCCATGCTAAATTGCCTGTAGTGTTGGTGTGGGCTTGTTGGCCCGAAGAGCCTGTTCCCACACGGGAAGTAACCTAATCTAAGATCAGCCCATCAAATGTGCAAACAAGGAATAGAGTGAATTTACACCGATTGGAGCCTGTTTCACGGGAAAGGGAACCAAGAAGGTTATAGAAAGAGTAGGACTTAACACGACCATTTTCACTCGTAAATAAAAAAGTTGGGCAACTGTGTCAGGGAAATTGTGAGAATCCATTACTAATTAATTAACAACAGTTTTGAAATTTCAAACCACAATCCATCAGAAGACGTATGGTTTTGTGAAGACGTTATTTAGGTTAGATTAGATTCCCTACAGAGTGGAAACAGGCCGTTTGGCCCAACTCGTCCACACCAACCCTCCGAAGAGTAAAACACCCAGACCCATTCCCCCTATTTACTCCTGACAAATGCACCTAACTCTATGGGCAATTTGGCATGACCAATTCTAACTTGCACATCTTTGGACTGTGGAAGGAAACCGGAGCACCTGGAGGAAACCCACGCAGACACGGAGAGAATGTACAAAGTTCACACAGACATCGAACCCGGTTTCCTGGCGCTGTGTAGCAACAGTGCTATCCATTAATCAACGTGTCATAAAAATATGATAAGCAAATAAGACAATGGGGATCGTGGAGATGTAAACTCCCTGGACTTCTTGAAGGCATTAATCAAAGTGCTGCAAAAAAGAATATTCTGTAAAATAGGCAGACATGGGTTTACGAGGAATTTATTCACTTGGATAGAGGGTTGGTGAACCAACAAAATGCAGAGAGATGGAATATATGCGTCGTTTCATGGTTGGCAGCTTTTGGGGTGCCATAGACTTGGATTACAGTATATGCCATTTATTGCTATATTTGAACGAGGGGATAGAAAACACCACAGCCTCATTTTCAGCTGGTACTAAAACTTTTGGAAAAGTACTTTGGTGCAATGAAAATGTAAATCAATTCACAAATGGACATGAATAATTTAGATAAATGAGCCAACAACTGACAAATAAATTTTAACGTGGATCAGTATGGCATAATCCATATTGATCAGAGGAATCGAAAGCAACTTGTTTTGTAAACTTAAATAAATTTCAGAGTGCTTATGTGCAGTGTGATCTGGGTATCCTTGTGCATATCTCAGAAAACGCTCATGCAGGTAATGGGAAAGACAAGTGAAATTTCAGCATTTACTTGTGAAAGAATAGAGCATGGAGGGAGCGAAAAATGATTGCAACTCTCCAAGGAATCAGTAAGATGCAACTGGAGTACTACGTTCAGTTTTAGTGACCTGATTGCAGAAGGGATGTATTTGCATTGCAGGCAGTCCGAAGACGTTCTCTCGATTGATGAGGAGTTTATCTCATGAAAAGAGATTGACCAGTTCACATCTATACTCTGGGGACTTTAGAAGAATGAGAGGAGATCTCATTGAGGTTTAAAGATGCAAAAGATGATTGACGATGTAGATGTGGAGTGCATATTTCCTCACGTGGGCTAATCTACAACAAGAGATTAAAGTTGTAGGATAAGAAGGGAGATGGAGAGCGGGCAGGAAATTGGAATTGAGGTAGAGATGACATCAGTTATGAACGCATTAAATGGCAGAGCAGGCGCGAGGGGATGATTTGCCGACTGATGTTCCTTGTCCTTATTCAGCACTTTGAATGTGCTACACAGGAATGGGGAAATTTGGGTATCAAACAGGAAGCAGGCACTAAGGATCAATCAGTCTTAATCGGTTTGACAGATCATAATTAGTGCAGACACACAGTCAGCAGTGCTGGTTCCTCACCTTTTGCAACCTATATCATGATCAGGAGGAGTGGAACACATGTAATATAACAACATTTGACGATGACACTCAGATAAGGAGGAAATTAAAATATCAAGAAAAAATGGAGAATCGGCAAATAGATATAAACAGGAAATTGTTTGGCAGATAGATGAACATGATGAACATTTCATTTTCAGGGAAATGGAAGACAGTATGTTACGGAAATGGAAAGAGATTACAGGACATAGAACATAGAATATTACAGAGCAGTACAGGCCCTTCAGATCTCAATGTTGCGCTGGTCTGTGAATCCAATCTGAAGCTCATCTAACCTACACTATTCTATTCGCAGTCATATGTTTATCCAAATGTACCTCCATTTTTGTAACAGCAGTGGGAGCGGTGAGAGCGAGGACCAGGGAGCGAATGAAAGGTAAATTATTTCTATAACAACTTAGCTCATGTGTTCAGCTGCAATCATTTTTGCTGCAGCAGCGGGATTAGCGAAAGCGAGGACGGGGAGCTATTGGGAAGTTAAATTAATCCTATTAAAACTTATCTCGTGTGCAGTTTATGTCCTCCTACCTATCCCTGTCCACTAACCAAAAGAAAAGATTCTATACACGGATTCACTAAGCTTACTCAGAGTTCAGTCCGCAGTGGACCCCTCACAATGACATGGTGTGGGCTGTTGCAAGCCGGTGTGTCCCCGACAGCCACATGATGTGGGCTGGTATAGCCAGGGGTGCCCCCCCTGACAAGAATAAAGTGAGGGCTGGTGTAGGCCGCAGTGCCCCCCTGACAGCGGTATGGTATGGGCTGGTGTAACCCGTAGTGTCCCTCTGACAATGATATGTTGTGGGCTGGTGTAACCCATAGTGTCCCTTAGACATGACATAGTGTGGGCTGGAGAGTGCTCCCTGACATTCACATGGTTTAAGTGTGGTGCTGGAAAAACACAGCAGGTTTGGCAGCATCCGAAAAGCGGGAAAATTGACGTTTCAGGGAACAGTCCATCAGGAATGAGGCTGTGAGCTGAGGGGCTAGTTAGATAAACGGGAGGGGATTGGGGCTGGGAGGAAGATAGCTGAGACTGCGATAGGTAGATGGAGGTGGGGGTAAAGATGATCGAGTCATAGCGTCATAGAGGTGTAAAGCACAGAAACAAACCCTCCTGTTCAACTTGTCCATGCTGACCAGATATACCAACCCAATCTATTCCCACCTCAGCACCCGGCCCATATTCCTCCAAACCTTCCTATTCATATACCCATCCTAATGCCTTTTAATGGTTGAAATTGTACTCACCTCCATCACTTCCTCTGGCAGCTCATTCCATACACGAGAATCACTGAATGAAAAACGTTGCCTCTTAGGTCTCTTTTATATTTTTCCTCTCTCACCTTAAATCTATGCCCTCCAGTCCTGGACTTCCCACCCCAGCGAAAAGACTTTCTCTATTTATCCTACCCATGCCCCTCATGATTTTATAAGGTCACCACTCAGCCTCCGACGTTTCAGGGAAAACAGCCCTACCCTATTCAACCTCTTCTGTGTCTGTGTGGGTCTCCTCTGGGTGCTCCGTTTCCTCGCACACTCCAAAGATGTGCAGGTCAGGTGAATTGGCAATGCTAAATTGCCCATAGCGTTAGATGCATTAATCAGAGGGAAATGGGCCTGGGTGGGTTACTCTTCAGAGGTGTTAACTTGTTGGGCCGAAGGGCCTGTTTTCACACTATAGGGAATCTAATCTAACCTCTTGCTATAGTTCAAATCTTCCAACCCTGGCAACATCCTTGCAAATCTTTTCGAAACGCTTTCAATTTCATAACATCTTTCCGATAAGAAGGAGGCCAGAATTGCGCACAATATTTCAATAGTGGCCGAACCAATGTCCTGCATAGCCGCAACATAACCTCCCAACTCCTGTACTCAATACTCTAACCAATGAAGCAAAGCATACCAAAAGCCTTCTTCACTATCCTATCTCCCTGCTAAGATTTGCTTTCTCAAAAAGCAACACCTCACATTTATCTAAATTAAACTCCATCTGCCACTTCTCAACCCATTGGCCCATCTGATCAAGATCTCGTAATCTGAGGTAACCTTCTTCGCTGTTTACTGCACCTGCAAGGATGGTGTCATCAGCAAACGTACGAACTGTACCTCTTATGCTCACAGCCAAAGCATTTATATTAATAATGAAACGTAGTGGACCCAGCACTGATCCTTGTAGCACTCCACTGGTCACAAGACTCCAGTCTGAAAAGCAATCCTACACCACCACCCTCTGTCTTCTACCTTTAAGCCAGTTCTGTATCAAAATGGCGAGTTCTCCCGTATTTCAAGAGATTAAACCTTGCTAACCAGTCTCCCATGGGGAATCCTCGTCGAACGCTTTACTGTAGTGTCAGAGAGGAAGGTCGAGCAAAAATAATTGGGAAGGAGGATGGACAGGGGAAACAGGTTATGAGGGTGGTGTTGAGTTGGATGTTTGGAACTGGGGTAAGGTGGGGTGAGGAAAAATGAGGTGTCAGGTGGTTAGGGAATGGCTATGAAGAAGGCGCAAGACCTGCATGTCCTTGACGGAGTAGGCGAGGGATTTGAAGTGTTCAGCCATGGGACTGTGGGGTTGGTTCGTGCAGGCATCCCGACGATGTTCTCTGACGCATTATGCGAGTATGCTTCCTCTCTCATCAATGTAGAGGAGACCACATCAGGAGCAACAGATACAGTAAATGAAATGTATGGAGGGGCAAGTAAAACTTTGATAGATGTGGAATGCTCCTTTCAGGCTGGAGAACAATTTGCAGTGGCCCCGGCTTATATTTTTGAATCATCATCAACGACAGGTGAGGTGCCAGAATACTGGAGCGTAGCAAATATTGTTCTCTTATTCATGAAAGACTTCTTTAAAAAAAAACAGATAGCGTGGGAACTATTTACCAGTAAGCTTAACATCTATGATGGGTAATTTACTTAAGAAGATTATGGGGGATAGGATGGACATGCATTTGGAAAGACAGTCAGTGGCAGATCATGCCTGACAAATCTGTCAAAGTTCTTTTTAATGAAGTGACCAGGAAGGCAAGGCAGTAGATATCGAAAAGCACAGTAGGTCAGATCGTATCAGAGGAGTACGAGAATCGACGATTCGAGCATAAGCACTTCATCAAGAATGATTCGCGATTCTCCTGCTCCTTGGATGTTGCCTGATCTGCTGTGCTTTTCCAGCACCACAACTTTCGACTCTGATCTCCAGAATCTGCAGTGCTCACTTTCTCCTGGGGCAGTATATTTAATCTATAAGCGTTTCAGTTACGCCAGAACAGAATGAGGCTGCTCAGCCCTGGAGCCTGACACACATTTAAGGACGAGGCCAATCAGCCCCTCGAGGCTATCACACTGTACCCAAAGTAGGCCATGCAGAACTACTATCCTATTACACAACAACAGGATCAGTCCATTCACCCTCCTCAAGTCTGCAACACAAGAACTGGAAGAGGCCACAAAGTGACTGGAGCATGAGGTATACTGGAATAACAGGAGACCCTTTCGCCCCACAGGCCTGTCTTTCCCTTCAGTAAGGTCAGGGCTGATCTGCTGTTGGCTTCAATTTGTCTTTCATGCCCCAATCCTTGTCGGCCTCAACTCTCTGTTGTGTCAAAATGCGTTGACACCCACCCAACCGCAAAAACATTTCAATGATGCAGATCCCCTAACTGTCTGAGATAGAGAAGTCCCAACAGTCACTACGGTCTGACACAAGGAAACACGCCCCACACACACACCTTGCTCTCGTGATATGAACAAAAGGCATGGACATGGCGTCAGAGTGACTGGCCCTGATATCATGGCAGCATTTGACTGAGCAAGGACCCTGTACAGAATTGAACCTAACAGCAACCAGATGTAAACTCCTCACTGGTTTGGGTCATTCAGAACAGAATGGGGCTGGTGGACATCACTCATCTCAGTCCCTGGTGTCTCTGTGGACGATCCTCAGGGTAGCTTCCTCAGCACAAACATCGGCAGCTGCTTCATCAATGCCTTTCCCTCCTTCATATGATCAGAAATGAGGATGTTCCGTGAACATCACACAATGTTCATAACAATTTGTTTCCCCCTCAGGTGATAAAACATCGAAACCTGGACACCATTAGGGCCTGTGCTGCTCACGTCAAGGTTACAGTGATGTGACATTACTGATAGATACTGTTCTATTCCGTGATAAAAGAAAAGAGGATCTCATTCAAAATCTGAAGTGAGCTTCAGAAGACTATGAGAAAGTGATTCACCCCATTGAAATTATTGAATAAGAAGAGGCACACCCCATTCACTCTGTCCTGCCTATTACACAAGAAAAGATTTCAAAAAAACTGCAAATATTGGAATGCAGGAGGATGGAAGAACATAATAAGTCAGGCAATATCCGGATGTGGACAAGTCAGCACTTTGTGGATAACCCTTCCTCAGGACAGCGGTGGGAGTAAGAGGAGGTACAGTTGAAAAGGCGGGTGTGGGGTAGAAATAGGCGAGGCGGTGAGTTGCAGATAGGTGAGCACAGGTAGAGGGTACTACCGGGGTCAGTTGATGGGAGGAATGAATCCGCTTGGTAGCTGGATCAGAGGAATGTAAGGGAGGAGGACGGTCTGGGAAGGGAGCCGGGTGATGTGAAGGGATGTTATTTGAATTTGGGGAATTCAGTGTTGAGTCCTCCGGGCTGAAGGCTGCCTAGGTGGAAGACGAGGTGTTGTTTCTCCAATTTGCAGTTTCGTTCGATGCGGAAAAGGAGAAGGCCAAGGATGGTCATGTAGGATAGGAATTGGGAGGGAGAATTGAAATAGATGGTAACTGGAAATTCAAATCAGCCCTACAGACACGGCTGAGATGGTCAGCAAAATATTCCCTTAGTTTACGTTTGGTCTACCTATTGTAAAGAAGACAACATCAAGATCACGAGATACAATAAACTCGGTTGGATCCCATCATCTGGCACATTTTTCACAAGGTCTGTTCCTTTGGTTAATCTTTGGTTCCTTCCACACACCCCACCAATCCTACCAATTTTACCCAGGTACCTTCCCCTGTGACTGGAAAAGATGAATTGCCTGCTGACACACCACTTCTCTCATCTCCATCCAGGCCCCTGAACAGTCCATACAGGCGAGACAGTGGTTCACCTGCCCCTTTTCCAACCAGGTTTACTGCATCAGGTGCTCATCCTCTGTCTCCTCTGTTGCCATAGTGAGTTCGACCGCAGATTGAATGGACAACAAGTTAACTTCTGCCTAGCCAGCCTACAGGCCAGAGTTTCAACCTTGAGTTCTTCAATTTGAATTAACCTTCCCAGCCATGACCCACTTCCTTTCCAGCCCCTCCCACTCCCTTACAATCCACTTAACAACCGTACCTTCGAGCTACCAACCGGATTCATCCATCCCAGCAACCAACCAGGTTGCACCAACCACTTGTGTCCATCTATCCCGACCTCACCATGACGCTGCTCTCCCACCCCACTTCTTTCTTTCTCTGTAGATCCCCATACCACCACTCCCATTCCTGAAGAACGGTTATAACTGAAACGTTGACTTCTCCGCCTTCTGATACTGCCAGACTTGCTGAGTTCGTCCAGCATCCTGTGTGTTTCTATTACACACTAAGATAAGGAGTCTAGTCAGTACATCACGCTCGTAAGCAGGAACAACGGGCTGTCCAGCAATGTCCTTGAATCACTTTTCTGGGACCAGGAGGAGGTTATTCAGCCCCTCGAGACATTAACATATGAACTGAAGTGACCATTTGGTACATTCAAATTGTAATACAGAAACAGGAGAATGTAAATTATACTCCAACACGAAAAACCATTGCAGCAGAAACTGCACAGACAGACTGTTCCGTGTTATTCCTTCTGGCTCCATTGCTAATGGTACACACGCGTTACGTTAACATGGTTTGATGACAGCAAGGAGGGAAATTAGGTGGTCAGTGCCAAGTCCCTAGGAGGCATCTTCCTTCTCCAAGAAGACAGGCTAGTGGATTGTATGGAGGTCAGAAGCTGGTGGGAATAATGAGCTCTTTCAAAGTGTGAATGCTGACAGATTTGTGATCAACATGTCTCTCAGGATGTTTCTCACACATCAACTGCACATTGAGACGGTGTGAGTTCATTTAGAGCTGGAGCTCTTGCTCAACCAACATGGGCCCATACAGGTTCATAAATTATCATGGAGTAATAGAGTCCTACAGCACGAAGATAGACCCTTCAGCCAAAACTGGGCCTTGCCGACCAAAATGTCCATCCATGCTAACCCTACATCCCTTCTCTTGGCCCATATCGTCCTAAACCTTTCCTTCCTATATATTTGTCCAAATGTGAAAATATGTATCGCGGGAAAACGCGTTACCTTTCACGCTAACAATGTTTTGTTTTGGAAGTAATTGGTCCATAATCCTTAACTTTTAATGCAATCGCTTTTCATTCCATTGTGGCATTACACTTTAAACATTCATTTCCTTCACATTCTCCTCATGGTACCATCACCGCAGGGATTAGTCTGGTGAAACTCCTTTCCACTGTCTCTCTGTGGCAATCGATCACTCCTTGTAATAGAAAGAAAATCTGTACACAGTGCCCCAAGTACCGTCTCAGCAACGCTCTACAACTGCACGAAGGTGTCTTCACTTCTGTACTTTAATCATTTTTGGAATGCAGAGCAGCATGACATTTGCAGTGTTAATTACTTGCTGCCTCGTATAAATTCTGTTAGAGACTCGTGACCAAAGACACCCAGCTCATTTTCGCCAAGGGCACTTACCATCCTCTCACCTTCAAATAATTACAAAATTAAGAAGGATGCGGGGTTTTATTTGCCAAATCATTTGTTTTCCTGTGCTTCAAGCACAGCCACACCAACTGCAACATCAGTACCGCCAGTGGGGATGTTTAGAGATGGTGGGGAGGTGCTCGCCGAGTTGTATTATCTCCAGACAATTAATCCAGAGACTAAGATGATGACCTAGACCCTGGATTCGCACCCCACCACGGAAAATAGTGTAATATGAATACAACTTAAGAAATCAGGTATTAAATATCAAATGAAAATATGAAACTATTACCGATTGTCAGAAAAAGCTACCTGGTACTCCAATGTACTTTAAGGAAGGAAATATACCATCTTCACAGGGTCGGGCTAACATGTGGTCCAGACCCACAGCAATGTAATTGACTCTCAATTGCCCTTTTAAATGTACAAGCCAGCCTCTCAGTTATATCACTCACCACAAAGTCTCAAAGAAATGAAACCGCAAGGAACTAAGCACTAGCTACTTACAGCCACAGATTGCAGTGGGTCAGAAAGGCAACTCACCAACACTTTTTCAAGGACAATGAGGAAAACGATTAAATGGTGGCCCAGCATCCCATTAAAGAATAAAAGATCATCATACTTAGGGAAGAGAGACAACGTCACTTTAAACAGGGACGTTGATGTATACCCTACATGGTCATGATATTCAGTAATATGGGAATAGGAGAAAAATAAATAAGATTAATCTCGTGTTTCACTTCCATTCCAACTGATCATCAACAATCATTTTATTTGTTTCGTTTTTTTTTTCTATCTTTCTCTTTTCACTCGTTCTCCCCTTCACAATAGACGGCCCTGTCGCCAACATCAAACATACTATTTCACAGCTGCGTTTATTTCTGATGCATGGTCAGTGGACTCGAAATGACAACTTTGTTTTTCTCTCGACCCAATGCTGCCAAGTCTGTTCAGTTTCTCTGGCATATTCTCGTTCTTTTTGTTTCGGATTTCGAACATTATTCTTTGTTTTACTTAACCTTTAATTTTGTTTTTATACGAATATCTGTATCACTTGCAAGGGCTGCATTTGTTGACTTCTTTGAATGCCTTTTACTGGGAGGCCATTCTGTCAGGCAGGACAGAGCCAAGCGCATTGTTGTGGTTCTCTTAATCCAGACGAGGTAATAACGTTAAATTCCTTTCCAAAGGACATCAGTAAAACAGATTAACTTACAGACAAAGTGCTGATGGTGTTATGACGGACATTAGTGAAATTCACTTTTATTGCTATTTCTTGTCATTTGAATTTCAGTTCTAAAATCATCTGTGGTAAGATCTGAAGCAGTGTCTTTCATGAAATAACCTGGGCCTCTGAATTACATGTCCAGCGACATTACTACTTTGACACTGTGCCCCTATAATGAAGTTACTTTCGAGACAAGAACAAGGTTGTGTTCGAAATATTTGCAACTGAAAGAGTGCTTAGAAGAGAGCTGGAAGCGTAAACTATAAATATTGCCAAGGCTTAGATAACTGTTTACTTATCAACAGCACTGCCTCTGGGATGGTATTGGGGATATTATGGTGCCTGTAGTGGATAGGTATTGTGATGGAGATAATATTGTGATATAAATCAATTTGGGGCAAAAATGGACCTCGAGATTGTGAACGGTCTTATTCTCAGATGTTTGTCAGGGGGTGGAGTGTGGTTTGAAATTTCTGGGTAATGAATAGAGGTTGCAATTGAAATTGAAGACAATAGTTTCCGTCTTTGCTAAGTAACGATAATAGAAATCAAAATAAATTAATTTCAACATGGTTTATGGGATAAATAAATGGATAGCAATAGAGAGACTTACTAGGAACACCAACAATGCCCAGGATGGGATAATAACCTGCCTGAATAATTTTCAAAACACTGTATATTCGCAATGGCAATGTTGACCAAGGCATGGAAAAATAGGAAAGACCCCAGAATAAACTCCTGATAATTGTTGCAACATTCCAGTCTCCTGTTCTCAGAATCTGATCCATTGTTGGAACCTTCCAGTCTATTGTTCTCAACTTCTGAACCATTGTTAGAATATTCCATTCTGTTATTCTCAGATTCTGGTCTCTCCGCTCCCTGTCTGTGCAGCTGTTGATGCCTGTTACTGGCGGAGGTGGTATACCTGCTGCTCCAATAGTATAACGCATTGAAAAAAGCCCCTTACTAATCGTTGAGGGAAATGCTCCAGTGACACAGTTAGGATGCAGGGAGATGTTGTTAATCACAGTCACTGAAAAAACAGTTCCAAATAATTCTTTTCAGTATGCTACATTGAGTTCACAATAATAGCTGGACTGGATTGGATGTTGACAACACTGGCTGTTGGTCTCATTTCCCATCACCAACCATTTTAGCAGAGTTAATTGTGAGGGAGAATGAGGCATGTTTTCTTTTCTCAGTGTAGTTGATTTTTCTGTGTTGGCCATGTACAATGTTGTAACCATCTGAACCGTACAAACACTAACCCCACCCTACCCCCTTTAAAATAAACAAAAACAAGTTATTGTTATTGTTGTGATCTTGCCTCCTTCAGTCCTGAATAAGGATGACACTCGAATACTCGACTTCTCCACTCCCTGACGCTGCTTGGCTTGCTGTGTTCTTCCAGCCCCCTGCCTGTCTACTTTGGATTCCAGCATCGGCAGTATTTTTTGTCTCCTCCAGAACAGTTGTCAACCCACATTATCCGTGAGCATATTTCCTCTGACCATATACAGAAAGTGTGGATTTGTTTGGACGTTCCCCTCGTTGCTGTAAGAAGGCAATTGCGTATCTTCAACACGCAACGTGCTTCAGTGGTTTTTTCATCTACACACTCATAAATGTCTGGATACCGATTATTGTATCTAAAGCAGCAAGACTTACATTTTTTGACTTCGATCCAAACCCTAATGGCATAAGTCACCGACAGCATTAATATGGCATTGACTAGGAGACAGAAATGAATGGCGCCAGTGGCTGAGGAAACTTGAGTGGAGTGCAGTGATATCTCCCAGGTGCAAGTATTCACCCATTACTCTTTCTGACAAGTGTAATGAAATGCAATGCGGAGTATGGGAACAGATGACATTTGGAACGACAATGTAAAGAGAAGAGGAGAATTTTAAATGGGAGGTAGGGAATTTTATTTTATATTTAGACTGCTTAGTCACAGGTGATGAAGGTTAATAAGATTGTTCCTATCTGGACAGAATATTTGGAATTCAAAACAGAAACAGACATCAAAATACGTGGAGTTACAGGGAAATTGCAGTGAGTAACAATCGGTATATAGCTCTTTCCGAGCTGCTACAGAGACGATGGGCTGCCTTACCACCAATTTTACTGTAAATATTCTGAGAAATGTATTAAAAGTTTCCAGAAACTGAGGAGATATTATTATTCATGAAAAGCACAGACGATGTCAGCATCAATAATCAACTCCTGCTACTTCATAAAGTGTAGCCTTTTAAAAATTTCCTTTTTAATCAAAATCCATTTGCTGAGACTTGCACATTTAAGAGGATATTGGCAAATGTTATTTTTTTGGCATATTAAAGAAGAAACAGAGTCAGGTGTGATACAGGTTTCACTGACACAAGTAATACGAACTGGAATGTAGTATATTGTCCAAATGTAATCGGGTTCGAAGTCCAGAGCTATCGAGAAAAGTAAAATATTAGCGATAATGGAATACAAGCACAAAATGGTGTAGAAATGCAAAATGGAAATGAGGCTGGATCTGGAGACAGAAACAGAGTCTGATATGACCCTGTTCTGAATAAGTCATATTGGACTCAAAAAGTTAATTCCGTGTTTCTCTGCTCCGAAGATGCCAGAACTGTTGAGCTTCTGTCAAGCACGTTCAATTTGTGCAAACGCACCAACAGAGACAGAGTAATGGTGGACAGTTGCTTTTCGGATGGGAGTCGTGTGGCCAGCAGTTTTCCACAGATGTTAGTTCTGGGTTTTCATTGTTGTCATTTAGATAAATGATTTGAATGAGAGTGAGAAGGCATGGTCAGTACGTTTGTGAATGACACCAACCTTGGTGGCACAGTGGACAGTAAAGAAGATTTTCGAAGATTACAAAAGGACATTGATCAAATGGTTCAATGAACTGACAAATGGCAGATAGAGTTCAGTCTGGCCTAATGCGAGGCGAAGACAATGGTGTGTGTTTTCTGCTGTCAGATGCATCAGAAACGGAGTGGTTTTGTTTCCCTTCGCCTGGGGTTCATTAAAAAGATGTCCTTCATGATCGTTAAGAGGTCTTACCCTCTCCCTAGTTACCATCTTTCTCTAAATGCAATTGTACAATGCCTTTGGGTTATCCTTCACCTTATCTGCCCATACTATCTCATATCCTCTATGTTGCCTTCCTGGTTTCACTCTAAATAACGACCCACGCATTTTATATTGATTAAGAGATTCAATTGAATAAATTTGCCTGTATCTAAAGTAAGATTCTCTTTTATTATTGAGTAGAATCTGAATAACTTTAGTCATCCATTGTTGCATAATCTTACCAGCCGTACATTTCACTCCAACAGGGACATAATGCCTCTGAACACTCGTTGTCAAATTGTTGAATGCCTCCCACTTGTCAGACGTTCTTTTCACCTGCTAAAGGTCTACTGCAATCAAATCTGGAAATCTTTGTCTCATACCTTTAAAATTTGTCGTCCTCCAATTAAAAAAGACCTTATTTATGGAAGGCCTATTCATTTCCATAACCAGTTTTAAATAATGGACTTATGATCGCAAGACCCAAAGTATTTGTGCACTTTTGCTTCAGTCACTTGCCCTACGTTATTGCACAAAATAAAATCTAGTTTTGCTCCTTCTCTAGTAGAAGCATCCACATATCGATAAAGATTATTTTATGGAACATATTTGACAAATTCTTCACCATACAAATCTTTATCACTTTGGCAATCCCAGTCAGTGTTTGGAAACTTAAAATTCCCCATTTTTACAACTTTGTTATGCTTAAATATATCTGAGATGTCCCTCCATATTTGTTTCTCAATTCCTTTCTTACTATTGAGGAGCATATTGTGCAATCCCTTCAACGTGCTCTTTCCTGTCTTATTTTTAATTTCTACCCATATATTTAAACGGGACGATTTTTGAGCCTTATCTTCCTTAGTAACAGCAATAATATATTCTTTAATTAAAAATGCCAGCCCCAACCACCCACCCACCCACCCTACCTCCATGTCCCGTTTTCCTTCCTTTATACAACATCGAACACCTGGAACATTGAATTTCCAGTCTTCAGCATCTCTCATTCAAGTTTCTTAGCAACTATGATGTCGCAATCCAATGTTCTTAAACATGCCCTGAATTCATCAGCCTTATCTGTAAGACACCTTGCAACTCAGTTCATTAGAATTACCATATACTCTGACTCCCTCATCTTTCTTTTCAAACTGTCGTATTCTCATCACATTCAGAGCTTGAATAGAGTGGTGCTGGACAAGCACCGCAGGTAAGGCAACATCCGAGGAGCAGGAAAATCAATGTTTTGGGCAAAGGCCCCTCATCGGGGACAAGGCTTTTTCCCAAAACGTCAGTTTTCCTGCTCTTCGGATGCTGCCTGACCTGCTGTCCTTTTCCAGCACTACTCTAATCGTGACTCTAATCTCCAGCATCTGCAGTACCCACCTTTACCTACATTCAAAGACTTTTCTCATCCACCCTATCAATAATCCTCCTACTTAGAATAACTCAACCTGTCTTACAGTATAAAGTATCCCTTGATAGAGTGAGCAAATTTCCCTGCTAAGACATTGGTTGCTTTCTAGTTTAGATTAGTCCAATAGATTGGAGCCGTTCTTTTCTGTTCCAAAAGACATTTCTTTCTCCCAAAAATCTGAATTCTTCAACAACACACCCGCTCTTCAGCCATTGACCTTTAACCTTTTGTTCCTTCCCTGGTTGAGTTTGTCATTGGGAGTATACCAGAAATTGCTACGTTTGAGGTTTTACTTTAATCTTCTACCTCACAGTCTAAATTTACTCTGTACTGCTTTACTATTTTCCCGAAAAATGTCATTCATACCAATATGTATAATAACGTCTGGCTTCTCAATCTCCCATTTAACAATTTGCTTGAAACGTTTCGAGACGTTCTTAATTCGAGCACAGGGAAATCTACAAATCATCCTAAATTTACGCTCACTGCCACAGAATTTCCTGTTGATGCCCCTGATGCGACAGTCCCCTGGAGCAATAATTCTACTCAATCCTGTCAAATGCTGCCGAACATAAGAATTGTTTCAAGCGTCTAATCATTGACGGCTCTTCCATTCGCCTCGGAAAGATTACCCCTTCAACAGTTCCAAAAGCTGAATATCTGTTTGATGGACAGATAGCCACCAGAGACGTTTGAAATAATTTCTTGCCTTCACAGAAGCGCTTCACAGGAGGCTCCCAAGCACTGAGGATGTCACCTAGACAGGGGACGAAACGTCTGCAACACAAATTCCCAGCTCGGCGAACAGAACCACAACAACTTCTTACCTTTCCTGACAGTAACCCATCTATCTGACTAATTTTACTGGGTAATAACTTTTTTAAATCTTCTAGCCATCTCTCTCTGTATCTTATACATGTCTTTAATAACATTATGCCTTAAAGTAAAATGTTTCATAACACCTTGGATGTATGCTACCTTACAGTACCCGCCGAAAACAATATTAAAAGGATACACACACACATATATAGATATATACACACACTAAGCATACAAAAATTTAATAAAATAACAAGAGAGCTAATTACTTAAATTAAAAGATTCCTCTTCAACATATTCCACAAAGAATAAAGTCTTCTCCAGAGCTGAATATGTGTCAGACTCTCCAGAATGAAAGCACAATTTCTTATCTGAAGAAAATCTGTTTGGCTTTTCAAAACAAGGAACTTTACAGTGTTAAAAAAAGAAACATTTTAAAACACATGGGGGATTTTCTATTTTAATCGTAGACCACCCTTAAAACTTGTTAAAAAAAAGTTAGTTTGAAAAAAGTCGCGCATTGTTTGCTTTTTTGGTTTGTTTTTGAATGTTAATGAAACAAACTTGAGAAAAAGTGAAACATTAATAAACTATAATGACTATATTAACTATAAAAAGGCTATAATGAAACTTTAACTTTCCCTGCAACGCGAGGAGCAGCTGTAAGCACCATGCTGCTCTATTAACACATTAAAAAACTTATTTTGCAATATGAAGAACAGTGGGCGTATATTCTAATAATTTGCTTCCAATTCAAGGTTGAATTGATGACATGATTTGCTCTCCTTCCGTGTTTCTATACATAGAATTTAAGTGAATCTTTATCCTCATCACTTTAGCTATTTCAATCAATCTTACAAGACTGTGTCCATCCTGCAGACAAAAAAAATTCCTTCAGCTCTGTCTGCTGCAGGGAATGCAACGAAAATATGATCCAAGTCCGGGTAAACTACAAATGCTGCAGAGAAAGGTAGCTAAACCTAATCTAATATTAATTACATGGCAGCCTTATGAATAAAACTCACAGAAGAGCATTGCATAAAAGGGAAATTCAGCTCCATTACAAAAAAAAATCGTGGTATCCACATAAAAGGACCTCATCTCCATTATGATGTAAATTCACCAACATAGGGGGAAAAAAAGACTGGAATTCTCGATTCTTCATCTCGGAATAAAATCTGAAGAACACGAGGAAAATTATGGCTTATTTGTGATCTTCATAAATGATGATAATAAGAATGTGAGAGATGGAGTGTACAGGAAATGATGAATAATGTTATAGATGTCATAAAGATTAGCTGCATATTTCACAGTGAGGAGGTAAGAGTGAGGCTACATAAGATTATAATGAATTGTTGAGATGGTCAGATTATTGGCTAATAACATTTAACACTGAAATATGTGAGATGATGCAGTTTGGGAGAAGTAACCAGCCAATAGATTCCTCAAACTATGAATAGAGGCTAGATTTACATAGTTTTACTTTGAAATAGAGGAGGTTGAAAGGGGCTCCTTATCGAGGTATTTAAGAGTATGAGGAGTATTGACAGGGTGAACAGAAAGAAGCTTTTCTCCTTACTCGGAGGCTCAATAATAAGGAGACAAACTTTTGAAGTGAAAGTGTTCTCACCATTCATCTGTAAAACTTAGAAAAAAAAGCTTCCGTATTTTTAAATGTATTCGGTTTCGAAGTATTTCAACATTTATAGTACCTCCTCAAAACGTTGATGGTAACGAAGAGGTTTTGTTTTGTGATGCAGATGTCCCGTTCCTCGTGCAATCTGTCCATTGAAATAATACACTGTTTTTCCACACAATTCGACAACATACTCAAACACAGACACATATTCACAATTATGATCCCAAGGCCAATATTCATCCGTTCCCTTGTCACTCCGAGACCTCCTTATAGACGTATGTCTTTTTTTTTAATGTTTGTATTCTTCAACAATATATTCAAAATATTTTGAAAAAGATATAGATTATAGCCACATTCCAATGGAATTGGTAATGTAATATTTTTCCTCGATGTCAAAACTATCGAGCTGCAGTCCTGTTCCCAGTGTGCAGTTGCAGCAAATTATCATTAAATCTCAAAAGAATGGCCAACTCTTTGTCTTCCAATCTAATTGGTCATTTTCCCCTTCATTATGAAGCGAGTATATTAATTATGGACTATCTGTTTGACTGTGACATTTTGATTTGGTTTACTCCAGGCAACTAAACATTAGGAATTAAGATTGCTTTGCCTGCCCTGACAATCAACAAGACCTGACTGCGGTCTTTTCTCCACATTACTGTCTTGTTACCTACACTCAGAGCAACTTGCATCTCCCTCAACCAAATCCCTTGACTCTTGTCACCCCAACCAAAAATGGTGAATAAAGTCAGAGAATAAAATGCAGATGGAACAACACAAGAACAGAGGATTTAGGAGTGGGAGTAGGAAATTAAGCCCTTCGATTCACTGAGGCATTTAACATGATCATAGCTAATCTTATTCTGGTCTCAACTCTACTTTCTTGCATGGTCCCCATACCTCAATCTCAATTTTCATCACAAACATATCTATTTAATTTTTTGAATCTGTTGATTGATTATCCCTCCACTACACTCTGGGCCATTGATTTCCACAGATTCACAATCGTCTGAGAGAAGTAGTTTATCCTCATCTCAGTGTTAAGCCTACCTCCTCTCACTCTGTATCTATGACTAATTCTCAAGACTGTGTCACAAGGGGATGCCTTTCCGATGTCCTTTGAGTTTTTTTAAGTCAATCTGATTCACCCTCAGTCTTCTGAACTGCAGTGATTACAAGCAAAAGCTATTCAACTGCACCTCGTGCGACTGCTATTTCATTCCTGGAATCATCCTGGAGAAACTCCTCGGAACTGCCTCCAGTGCCACCAAATCTTTCCTCAAGTAAGACGAACAACATTGGACACAATACTTGAGCTGTGCAACCAATGTCTTATATAATTTTAGCAACACTTCTGCTGTATTCCAGTTTTTTGTTACAT
The DNA here is from genome assembly GCF_037043375.1 of Chiloscyllium plagiosum. NCBI lineage: Eukaryota > Metazoa > Chordata > Chondrichthyes > Orectolobiformes > Hemiscylliidae > Chiloscyllium > Chiloscyllium plagiosum. The sequence goes on from NW_028270173.1 coordinate 44,997,364, forward strand.
ATGTAATAAATGTCAGGCTTTTATTTGCCTATCTTACTCTATGTTGCACCTGCATACCTCCTTTCTGTCAGTCATGCGCAAAGATACCTAGAACCTTCACCATTGACTCACTTTGAATCTGCTTCCTATTTAATTAATCATTTACCTTTTAATTTTTCCCACCATAATAGACAACCTTACACTTATCCACATTAAACTTAATCTGGCAGATGCTGTCCTATTCTCCTAGCCTGTCAATATTCATCTGTAAACTCTTTATCTCTTCATCACAACCTATTTTGCCAACTATTTTAGCATCATCTGCAAATTTTATTGCTGCCCTCTGTCTCTCCTTTCAGGTCATTTATATAGATTGTAAATGATTGAAGTCTGAGAGTGCAACATTGCAGCACCTCACTTGTTTCAGTTCGCTATAGAAGGACAATTGATCCTGATGCTCTACTTTCCGTCAGACAGCCAAACCTCTACCCACTTCAACAATCTCCTCTTAACCACCTGGGGTCCATCTTTCTTGATCAACCCATTATGAGGCATCTTAACAAATGCCTTCTGGAAGTCTAGGTATACCACATCTAGGTATACCACAGGATCCCAATTACCTACCTTGCTGATTACATTCTCAAAGGCCTCCAACAGGTTTGTTCAGCACAATTTTCCCATAATAAAACTGTGCCGACAATGGTGAATTGATTTTTGTTTTTTCACATGTTCAGTTATATCCTACTTTACGATAGACTGAAGTAACTTCTCCTCTACAGAGTTCAAACTCACTGATCCATAATTTGCCACTGTTTAGTGACTTCTTGTTTTGAATAAGAATTTCACATTACAAATTTTCCAATACTTCGGCACCATTCCAGAATTTAAGAAGTTTTAAAAATGTCCTAATACTTCCACAATCTCTGCTGTCACCTCCTTATACTTTAACTGAGGAGTTTTGGCTATCTCCCTCAGTATTTTCCACCGTTCTTCAAATGTTCTGCTTTTTTACGTTATTGCCAAGTACACTTGGACCAACTCCTTCCTCAGGCCAGTAAAATTATCATTGCCCAGAGTATGTAACTCTGTCTTCACTCTTTCAATCTGAATGTGTATCTCCAGCATGTTGTGATCACTCTTTCCAAGAGGATCCTGTAATGCAACATGACTTATCACTCCTTCCTCTTACACAATACCAAATCTAAAGAAAGCCAGCACTCTCTTTGGTTTCATGAGATGTTGCTCGAAGAAACAATCCCTCAGACATTCTATGAATTATTCTTTGAGGCTGCCCTTGCCACATTGATTAATCCAGTCAACGTGCATGTTCAAATTACCCACAATGACCCTTGTGCCATTCTCGCAAACCATTGTTATTCACTGGTTGATGCTATTCTGTATTTTGAAAGTACTTTTGGAAGTTGGGATTTTGTGGGCTGGAAATTATTCCTCCAAATTGGTTCCTTTCCATCTGTTTTATTTCGAGCCAGATTGATTCACCATTTTGGTCCCTCGTGCTAATATGATTTATTAATGCAATCTTGATATCATCCTTAACGAATACAGCTTCTCCACCTCCTGTTTCTTCTTGTCAGAATACTGAGTACCCTAGCCCATTTAATTCCCAGTCCGGACATTCCTGTAACCAGGTTTCAGTGATCCCCAACAGGCCGCACCTACATTTCTCTGTTTGAGTATCAGTTCATTCACTTTATTCAAGTACTGCACGCATTTAGATACAAGGTATTGAAATAAGTTCCACTGATTTGTCTTTCAGTTTTAATGCTTTTTGTGCACTGCACTTTCCACACTCTATTTAATGATCCTCGAATAGCACTGAGCTTATTATTTACTCCAACTTTCGACTCACATTTGTAAATTGTTCGGATTCCTTTCCTCAGCATGGTGATTAGACTGGCCCTGCTTGTTTATCCTATTAACCTCTACTTCCTGCTCACTTTCTGACTAGCTGCTTTGGCTCTCAGCCTCCTGTCTTATTAGTTTAAATCCACCTGAGTTCCTCGCTCAACCCCCCGGAGGATGTTGGTGCCCCTCCAGTTAAGATGCAGACTTTGCTTTTTGTACACTTTCCACCTGCCTGGAAGATTACAATGATTCAAAAATCTGAAACTGGCTTTCCGAACCAGCTCTTTAACCACACATTAAACCGTACTATCTTCCTCTTCCTTGTCTGACTTGGGGAGCAATCCCAAGATTACAACCCTGGAGACCCTGCTTTTCATCTCAGGCTGAACTCCCTGAACTTTCTTTGGAGGACCTTGTCACTCTTCCTATCCATATTATTGTTAGCAACGTCTACCACGACTGCTGGCTGTTCACCCTTTCCATTTAGTATGCCTTGACCATTCACAGAGACATCTATGACCCTGACACCAGTGACCCTTCTTGTGAAATAATCTTAGAATCAGATAATCTCTGCAGTGTGGAAACAGGACATTTGGCCCAACAAGTCCACACCGTCCCTCCGAAAAGGAATACACACTTAACCATTCTTCTACTCTATTTCTGTACATTTACCACTGCACCTCACCCACAAATTGCTGAACACTATGAGTGGAGTGAGCACCCAGATTCATCCTCCACTCTGTTTTGATTCTGCTTTCTCAGCAAATATACTGCCAGAAAGTCTAAGCATTCCAAGCAATTTCTGGTTTTGTCACCGATGATGATCGCATATTGATCAAAACATCTGCAACTCAGACTTGAAAGAAGCTGAATTTAAATTCTCAGGAGAAAACCAAATCTTTGTCCGTCAATGATCGCAGTACATGTCCATTATACTATTTTCATTCAGTCCATGAACTTCGGTTGCTCAATTTAAGAATCCAAGAATAAAAGGGATTCCTACATTTTTTTTGGTTTTCGACAGTTTGGAAATATTTTACATTTTCTCAATCATATAGAAATGTAATTACATCCTATTCTTTCATTTCAGTACAATTACAGTGGATTGTTCACAACACATGCAAATACAGGTACACAGCCAAAGCCAAAAACACAGATACATATACAATCAAAACTACATGTACTCGTACACACACAGATGCACACACATTCAGACACGCAATTGCACATGTATGCACACGTGCGTGCACACACAATGCATTATTTTGTCGAAGATTATCAGTACCATTATAAGTAATTAGAATGATAACTGGAACGAAGGGTTTAGCTAACGGAAGGATGGGAGAAATTGGGCCTATTTTCTTTAAAGGACTGTTATGTGAAGTTGCTAAGTTAAAAATCTCATAACACCAGGTTATAACACAACGGGTTTATTTGGAAACACTAGCTGTCGGAGCACTGTTCCTTCATCAAGTGGTTGTAGAGCATAAGATCAGAATACACAGAATTTATAGCAAAAGATTTCAGTGGCATGCAACTAAAATGAAATATTGAACAAACCTGAATTGTTAAGTCTTTCATCTTTTAGAATGGGTTGCAGTTTTTCATTCATGAATATGTAAATCCCAGAACTTCTTTGAAGTTACCTTCTCGAGATAACATTTTTTAACAAAATGTAGAATGTATTTGCAGATACATTCTATTTTGCTAAAAAAAATGCACAATCTGCAGGCCGTCCATGCATGCAATATTTTGTAAGTTCCACGTTGGAAATAGACCAAGACTGACTCAAGATTGGGATACAGACAGACTCTGACCTCACACCTTTTATGCATTGTCTGAGCTGAGAGAAGTCACATTCTGTTATAAAAACCTAAGTTATCTCGAAATGGTTTATTCAATATATAATTTCATTTGTACGACACTAATTTTTTGGTAAAAATTCTGTGCTTTACGATCTTATATTCCACAACCTCCTGATGAAGGCGCAGGGCTCCGAAAGCTTGTGCGTCCAAATGAACCTATTGGATTACAACCTGGTGTTCTGTGATTTTTAACATTGTTCACTCCAATTCAACGCCACATCCTCCACATCGTGAACTTACTAAGTTGCTCAAATGTGTATAGATCTATGCAGGGCAGACAAAAACATATTCTTGTTTCCAATAGTTGGCATTGCATTAACTAAGAACTCCAATTTCAAGCATTTCAGCAAATGAGCAAGGAGTGAGCCAAAAAGAAACTTCTTTGTACAGCGAGTTGTGGATGTGCATTCAGTGGCGAACTGGTAATTTATGAATCTTATTGGAGGTGGAGATAGGCCTGACAAATGGGATGAGCTTAGTAGACATTTCAGGGCCCGATGCATACAATGTGGCCAAAAGGCCTTGTTCTGTACTTCAATGTGCTGAACTCTATCATGTATAGATGCTGATAAAAGCCAGATTCCGATTATATCCTGGTGAAACTTCTGGCAAATACCTGATCATATTTGGAGCAACAAAACTATTTAAAACACAAGTGGTGCTCCATCAGCTACATTATGAAATCTAATTAATACTCAGCACAGTCTGTTTTAAATTTTCAATCCCAATGACTAAAACAACTATTGCTTGTTTTTGGTTTAAAAAATCTCTATTTGAAAGGGTCTGACTTTTCGTTCGAATCAACATATGTTTACCATTGTTTATCACTGATCACTTTGCATAGGAAATATCTTCTATTCTAAAAATTGTATGTTTTCAAATTATTGTTCATTATGTCATGACGTGCAAGCTGAAGCCCTCTGTTAATTAAAATCAAATGTCTAGAAAAGCTCACCTCACTTCTTAATCCGTTAAAAGTGTGAGGGAGTGAAAGAGAACTCCTAACTCCCAAAATTTTGAGAAAATAATAATTTATTTTCCTAACAGAAGACTAAATATAACTATTGACAGACTGAATAATCTTCCACCTACTGAACACAATCCTATTAACATGCTGTTCCAACAACGCACTTATTAACATTATATTAACTAAATCACAAGTACACACATCCTCTGTCTTCTCCGTTATCTTTAACTTTCCATTTGCTAATCTTCCTACATCTTCGTCTTTCTTTTTGCTGCTGGTGGAAGACAGAGATATAAGAAGGGATGCATATGCTAGAGGAAATTACAGCGATAGAGACTGATGCAGTGACAGTAGGATGTCAGAGAGAGCTAGGGAAGGCGGTAGGGGTTGGAGGAGGAGGGTTATGAGAAAAGAGAAGGATGCTGATGCTGGACAAAATTACGGAGACAGGGACAAGAGTCAGGGCTGAAAGAGAGTGCATGGATAAGGAGAAATGTAGTGCTGGATGAGGTCACAGAATGAGGGAGCAGGAGTACGAGCTGGTAGGGTTTACAGAGATAGCTAGGGTTGCAGGAGCTGGAGGAGGTCACAGACATAGGAAGGGGTGTAGGGGCTCGAGTACGTCACAGAGATAGGAAGTTGTGCAGGGGCTGGAGGTGGTTTCACGGATAGGAGGGGTGTAGTGGCTGCAAAGGAGATCACGGAGATAGGGAAGGGTGTAGTGCTGGAGGAGGTTAAAGCATTAGGGAAGGGTGTTACAGTTGGAGGAGGCTTCAGAGATCGCAAGTTGTGTAGGAACTGGAGGAAGTCACAGAGATTGTGTGTTGTGCAGTGCTGGAGAAGGTCAGAGGTAGGGATGGGTATAGTGCCTGGAGGATGTTACAGAGATAGAGAGGGATTTAGGACCTGTTGGAGGTGACGGAGTGAGGGAGAGGTGTAGGGGCTGGGGAAGTTTATGGAAATCGGGATGGGTAAGAGGGCTGGAGGAGGTCACAAAGATGGGAAGAGGTGCAGTATCTGGAATAGGTCACATAGGTAGGAAGGTGGGTAGTGCTTGAAGATGTTCCAGACAAAGGGAGGGGTGTAGTAGCTGGAGGAGGCCATAGTCATACGGAGGGGTGCAGATACTGCAAGAGGCCACCGAGATATCAAGGGGTGGAGCGGCTGAAGGAGGCCACAGACTTGCAGAGGGGTGCAGGTACTGCATGGGGCCACAACAATAGGGAGGTGTTTAGGGCCTGGAGGACGCTACAGAGGTTTAAAAGGTATAGGAGCTGCAGGGTTTTGCAGTGATAGGAAGTTGCAGGGGCATGTGGAGTTTATATAGTTAAAGAGGGTTGTGGTGGCTGAAGGGGTTCACAGAGTGTAGGGCCTGGAGGAGGCTCCAAAGATAAGAAGGGGTGTGAGGGGTTGGAGGAGGTTACAAAGAAAGGGAAGGATGTAGGGGCTGGACAAGAGAACCAAGATGGTGAGGGGTGTAGTAGATAGAGGATGTTGCAGAGATACAGAGTGGTGTAGTACTTCAGGAGTTTACAGATAGAGACCATTCTTGCCCTGAGAGACCCACGTCTCTGTCATGGCCACAACATCAATGTTCCAAGTACTGTTACATGCTGTAAGTTTATCACTCTTATTTCTGACATTCCTTGCGTAAAGGAAACACAGTTTACCTTATCCCTTTGTTTCATCACATGAAAAACCGCCCTGATAGGTTCACTACATCCTTTCACTGCCCCATAGCATTGGAGAAACATATGGTGTTTTGGCTTTGCTGCAGTTCTACAAGTCCCTGGTCAGACCACACTTAGAATATTGTGTTCAATTCTGGTCGGCCTACTATAGGAAAGAGACAGCGGCTTTTGAGAGGGCGCAAAGAAAGTTTGCCAGAATGCTGTCTGGACTGGAGGGCTTGCCTTACGAAGAAAGGTTGAATCAACCCGGACTTAACTCTCTGGAGAGAAGGAGGAAGAGAGGAGACCTGATAGAGGTGTACAAAATAATGAGAGGAAAATATAGAGTCAATAGCCAAAGACTTTTACCCAGTGCAGGATTGACTGGTACGAGAAGTTCATAGTTTGAAGATATTAGGAGCAAGGTATAAAGGAGACATCAGATGTAGGTTCTTTATGCAGAGGGTTGTGAATGCATGGAATGCGTTGCCAGCTGTGGTGGTGGAAGCAGAGTCATTGGTGACATTTCAGCGACTCCTGAACATGCATATGGATGGCAATGGATTCAGGGGTGCTTAGGTGAAGTTACTATATTTTACATTAGAACTGAATCTCAGCACAACACCGTGAGCCAAAGGGCCTGTTATGTGCTGTACTTTTGTATGTTCTATGTTCTAAATTCTATGTTCTGGAACAACACAGAACATAGTACATAGAAAATTAAAGCGCACAAAATGCCCTTCGGCCCACGATGTTATGCCGCGGATTAATCCTAATCTAAAATAAAATAACCTAACCTATGCACCCCTCACTTCACTGCTGTCCATGTGCATGTTCAGCAATCGCGTCAATGTCTCCAATCACTCTTTCCTAAAAGAGGGTGACCCGAACTGGGCACAATATTCCAAGTGTGGTCTCACCAAGGTTTGTCGAGATGTAGCTAAGCCTCGTGGCTCTTAACCTCGATCCCCCTGTGAATGAAAGCCAAAACTCCATATGCATTCTTAATAACACTATCCATTTGGGTAGCAAATTTGAGGGATCTATGTACTTGCACACCCACATCCCTCTGTTCCTCCATGCTGCCAAGAATGCTATCGTTAATCCTATATTCAGCAATCGAGTTCGACCTTCCAAAATGAATCACTTCGCATATATCCAGGTTGAACTCCGTCTGTTATTTCTCAGACCAAATCTGTATCCTGTCTCCGTCGTTCTGTAGCCTCTAGTAGCCTTCTGTACTATAGACACCTCCAATCTTTGGGTCATCTCCAAATTTACTAATCCACCCCTTAACCACCTCATGCAAGTCATTTATAAAAACTACAAAGAGCAGAGGCCCAAGAACAGAGCCCTGCGGGTCTCCACTCAACACTGACCTCCAGGCAGAATACTTTCCACCTACAACCACTCTCTGTCTTCTGTCAGCCAGCCAATTCTGAATCCAGATAGCCAATTCTCCCTGCATTCCATACTTCTAGATTTGATGAATGAGCCTACCACGGGGAACCCTATCAAATGCCTTGCTGAAGTCCACATACACCACATCCACTGCTCGACCATCGTCAACCTGTCTTGTCACCTCCTCAACGAACTCCATAAGATTTGTCAGACATGACATGCCCCTCACAAAGCCATGCTGACTGCCTTTAATCACACAATGCTTTACCAAATAGTCATAAATCCTATCCCTGCGTGAAGAATCTACCTCTGATGAGGGCTTTGAGGGCTGGAGGTGGTTAGAGAGATAGGGAGGGGTATGGTGCCTGGAGGCGGTTAGGGAGATAGTTAGCGCTGTCCGGGCTGGAGGCAATTAGAGATATTTTTTAGCAGTGTAGAGACTGGAGGTATATTAGAGTGTTAGGGAGGGATGCAGGGCATGGAGGTGATGAGAGAGATAGGAAGGGTTGTGGGCCAGGAGGTGGTGAGAGAGATACGGAGGAATGAATGAGGTTACAAAGATAGAGAAAGAGCAGAGACAGAACGAGGTGAGACAGATAGGGAGCAGAACAAAGTCTGCAGGAAACCACAGTAATAGAGCTTTGAATGAGCTTGCAAAGATTAGAGAGACAGTGAGGGGTGTAACATTTGTGAAAAGGATAGAGTGATAGCAAGGTCATGCCTCAAAAATCTTATTGCGTTATTAGAGGAGTTAACGAGACAGGTTTAAGAAGGTCAATCAGTGGATGTGGTGTATATGGAATTTATGACGATAGAACAGGCTGTAGTAGCTGAAAATTGTGGAGATACATTGGATTACTCAGATAGAAATGGAATTAGCGGCTGGAGGAGGGGCTGGCGGCAGGAGAATATACAAAGGGTCAGCTGGACAGTTTACAAACAGAATTACACAATGACTTAATAGAGGACACATTGTAGAAATCAGTAGAATAAACAAGGGAACACCTGTAGAACTGAGCATGGAGATTCCAATTTAAAAAGTCATAGAGTCAGTGTTATACAGCACAGGAGAGGCCCTTCGTTTGACAGTAGCAAAAATAAAAAGCTCTGTAGAACCTAAAAAGTCCTCCTTCCTGACGACTGGGGACTAGTACCAGAATTGGGAGAGCTCTCCTACAGACTACCCGAGCAACAATATGACATGACAAAGCCTCATGGTGTCAGATCAAACCCTGACCAGGAAAACTCCGTTTGACTCTCCTCCCTTAGCCTCATGATGTCAGAGTACACACTGATATGGAAATCTCCTGCTGACTCTCCTCCCTCAGCCTCATGGGGTCAAATGAATCACTGTCAAAGAAGCCGCCTGGCCGATCACTGGCTCAGTGATTACCTCTGTCGCCTCAAAGTTGCAGAGACCCAGGTTTGATTCCAGCCGCGGGCGACTGTCTATACGGAATTTCCACATTCTGCCCATATCTTCCCACAATTCAAAGCTGTCCAGGCTCGGAAAATTGGCCGTGCTAAATTGCCCGCATTGGTCAGGGACGTGAAGATGAGGTGCATTTGTCAGGGGTAAATGTGGAGTAATAGGAGAATAGTTCTGGGTGGGAGACGCTTCAGATGGTCGAAGTATACCTGTTGGTCCAAAGGGCCTGCTTCTGCACTGTAGGGACTCTATGATTCACCATCCAGAGAGGCTCAGCAACAGAATTGCTGATCGAGATGGCCAGGCCCAAAAGTACCTAGCTGCGATACTGTTTCTACAGTGAATGGGGAGGTAAACGACTCAGAGGGAGAAACATAAATGACCTCATCCTCAACAACCTACCGGTGACAGACATATTGATCAATGACCATATTGTGCCACAATGACTACGGTTGAAACATGGACAACAAGAAAACACACAACTGAATTCCAGAGATGAGCCGAGAGCGACCAAACGTTTCAAATTTACTGCATTTTTCTAAGTGCGGCATCAAGAATTAAAAGCAAAACTGGAGAAAATGAGAATAATGGAAACATCTGCACTGGTTGAAATCATACCTGGTACAAAGGAAGGTGATTGGGGTTGGTGGAGAGCAACCATCTCAGCTCCAGGACAGCTCTGCAGCAGATCCCCAGGGGAGGTGTTTCAGGGTAAGCCTGTAGCTTAGGAATGGGAAGGTAAGTCACCATACTCCAAGAGGATGATTGTGTTGTTCTCTCGTTAGACAGAGAAAACTGGTGGCAGTTTAACTGGACATTGTCATGCCTCAAGTAAGGTGGAGGCTGCGTAGTACAGTCCATTACAGTCACCTCAAGCAGTACAGGAACTGAACCCACACAGTTGGCATTACTCTGCATTATAAATTTGCTATACAACTGATTGAGCCAACCAAGTCCTCACTCAGCTCCTTAATATTTAAATATTAATCTGTTCAGAAATCTGTTCACCTCTACAGCAGGTGGAACTTGAAGCAGTCATCCTTGCTTAGAGGGAGGAACACTATCAGTGAGTTATAAAAGTGTTCTCTGTCCGAGGCGCAACAATTTGCACCTGCGCCATAAATGGCCATCCCTCTACAATAAAGTCACAAGTGGAAGTGTTTGCCAATGTTTGGAACATTTTCAACACCATTTTCGATTTACTCAGATATGAGAAATATGCAGGCGTGTGCTTAAAGGTTTCAAGTAACATTTGCATTACGCACTTGCCAGACAACGATCACCTCTAACAATATAGAATGAAACCATCATGCTCCAAAATTCAATGCCATCATCATCACCGAGCGTACAATTTCCAATATCCTGGGGATTGCCGTTAACTAGAACTGGACTGACCATATAAATTCGTTACCCATTTTTGTGAAGGGCTTATGTCTGAAACGTCGACTCTCCTGTGCCTTGGTTGCTGCTTGACCTGCTCTGCTTTTCCGGTGCCACACTTCTCGACCAATATCAACTAATTGGCTACTAGAATATGTCAGGGGCTCGGAATCCTGCTGCAATTATTTACCTCATGATTTCCGAAAGCCTGTACACATTGAATGTGTGCATGATGAAATATTCTCCATTTACCTGGCTAAGTGCAGCCTCACCCCTCATCCGCTGACACTCAGCTGCAGCAATAACTGTCATCTACATGGTGCTCTGCAGAAATTTACCAAGGCTGCTTACAACATACCGCTGAAGCCATGACCATCAGGAAGACAAGGGCAGCAGATACATGGAACCTCCATCATGAGCACATTCCATTCCAAGCCACCCACCATCGTGATTTGGAAATGTATTGTTGCTACTTCTTTATTACTGTTTCATGTTCCCTCAGTCATGGCATTGCAAGTTGACCTATAGCACATGGACTGCAGTGTTACAATGTGGCGGCTCACCACCAACTTCTCAAGGGCAACAAGGGACAGGCGATAAACTCTGACACAATCACATTCCACGAATAAATTAGAATGAACAACTTCCCAGCTCGGTAAACTAGGTAAGAAATAAAGTGATATTTACTCTTCATTGTGCAAAATGTAAAAGTGACCGGCTGTATATTTTCCACAGAGTAATCAAACATATTGTATGTAACGTAGGATTCTTTGTACAGTACTATGTCCCAGGCGACATCACCAACTCTCTGTTAGGATCTGTCACAGTGCCAGCCAGAAAGAGCAGCTCTTTGGTATAGACTCAATATAGGGCTCAGCAAAGATGCTTGATCCTGTGGCTGCAAGACTGCTCTGCGGCAGATTGTGAGAGAATCAATAAAAGGGAAACATGTAATTGACCACATCGTTACCAATCCGCCAGCTGCAGGTGCACCTCTGTATTTAACAAATCAGTAGGAGTGGCCACTGCACATTCCTTGTGGGGAGCAAGAGCCATCTGCATATTTTGCAAACCCTCCCCACCATGTTATGTTGCAAACTATGTGCTGAATGGGACAGACTTTAAATAGATCAAGCAACAAATGAGGTTTCCATGAGGTGCAATGGGCAATCAGCAGCAAAAGAATCATACACTGTGCAACTCATACAGTTTTCAACCTCCCAAACCGATATACCTCCCACTCTACAGGCACTATCAAGAAAGGGATCCACCCTGGTTCAATGAAGAGTGGAGAAGGACATGGCGGGAGCAGCACCATCCAGACGCAGATATGAGGGGGCAATCTGGAGAAGCTCTTATTGTCTTCAGCTGCAACACAGGCTGACTTGATTGATAAACAGCATAAGCATCAAGTTATGGACAGAGCTCAGTGATCCCACAATAAATTGTTCCAATCTATCTCTGCGGTCTTGCCACATGTTGTCATAAAAGATAGTGGGGTGTGGTGCTGGAAACAGCAGCATGCCAGGCAGCATCCGAGGAGCAGGAGAATCGAAGTTTCGGGCTTAAGCTCTTCTTCTGGAATGAGGCTGGTGTGAAGAAGGGCTTCTGTCCGAAACGTCGATTCTCCTGCTCCTCGGATGCTGCCTGGCCTGCTGCGCTTTTCCAGCACCACACTTTTCATCTCTGGTCTCCAGTATCTGCAATCCTCACTTCCTCCTCATAAAAGATAGTGGGCAATGAAAGACACTATTGGAACAGGAGACGGTTCTCCTACAATTAAATCCCCAGTCAAGGATGAATGTAGCACATGGGGAACAAATAAAACTGTTGCATTTGTAACAATTTTCAGCCAGAAGGGCTGAGCAGATAATCCATTTCAGCCTCGTTCAGTAGTCTCCAGCATCACAAATCACAATCTTCAGACAATACGATTCAGTCTACACGGTGTCAAGGAATTTCTGGAGACACTGGTAACTGATTTAACTCCAGAGATTTACACTTCTCTAGCTAAGTTGTCCCATTCCAGCAAGACCGTTGGCATGTACCAACAATGTGATAAATGTACCAAGTATGTTGTGTGTACAAAACACAGGGCACTTGCATTGCAGCCAGTCACTGACCCATCGGTGTACGCTCTACCATGTAAATGTGAAGGAAAGTGTCAGCAATAATTTGATCAATTCGCAATATGCTGCTCAGTGACGGTCACTTAGTGACTCATCGGGCTCCCTCAGATCCTGACCCCATTGCAAGCTCAGTTCAAAAGAGTGGAATTCCACAGGGGCAGTGAGAGTAATTGCTCTTAACATCAAGGCACCACGTAACAGTGTGTGACAAAAAGAGCCCAAGTCAAATTATAATTGATCATAATGTGGGGGAAGTATTCTCCTAGTTGGAATTATCACCAGCAAAACAATGATTGTTGTCAGTGTCAGTAATTGGAACTCCATGAGAGCTCTGCAACGATTCCTCAGGAAAGAGACTGTATGAGGCTCAATCATTTCCAACTGCTGCAATGAGCCTCTCTCCATCATAAGGTCAAACAGAGGAATGTTCACTGATTATACCATTCCTGAAACAGTCTATGTTAAACTTCACACTACCTGGAAAACATGCAGGATTTTTTCTCACATTGTTGGACTGGGGTATACAAAGTATAAAATCACAACAATACCAGGAACACTACAGTTACAACCAGCCCACCAACCAAAGAGCGCACCCGTGAACTCAACAGGGTGATCAGGACTTTGGATCCAGTCCTTCAGAGTTTCCTATGTGTCCGGATCCTAAGCACTTTTCATGTAGGCAACTTCTGCTGGCTTCTGAAGATACACAAAGCCCACATACCAGGACATCCCATCGTATCAGGCAATGGGACCCTGAGTGAGAACCTCTCTGGCTCTGTTGAAGGCATCTTGAAACCCACTGTACGGGGAACCACAAGCTTCTTCCAGGACATGCAGATTTCTTACAGAAACTCAGCATCAACAGACAGGAGTGTTCCCTCCCAGACTGAGAACGCTTCAGTGGTCCGGGACAATTGACTTCGGACCTTGGGGTGACAATCCTCCTCGGCGGACTTCAGAACAGGCAACAATGAAAAGTTGCCGAGCAGAGGTTGATAGTCAAGTTCAGTATCCAAGGAAATCACCGCATCTGGAAGCTAGAGTTCATATCACACTACAGGTGACCCCACTGCATTATACACACGCACAGATACACACACATAGACGCACACACATAGACAGACAAAGACGCACCGACACTCCGACACACACACTCCTGCACTCACACCCCTGCTCACAAACAGATTCCTACTGACACACACTCACCTGCAGACCCATGCACTCACGCTGACCCTTTCATATGATCATTCATATACTCCCACACTCACACACCCACCCTCTCACAGACCTATACCCCTTTACACTGACATTCACACACGGACACACACACTTCTCAGAGACACTCATAACCCCACACACAACACACACACGCGCGCATAAATTTGTGGGGTGAATTTGTACTTGCAGAATTACATTTTATTTTGCTCAAAAACTGCATGAATCCATGTAAGTTTCGGTAAAACCGTTTCTTTAAGATTAAAAGCAGTCTGAACATTTTGGCTCAGACAGTTTGACACAGGGCACCTCACACCCTAAATGCATTGTCTTGGCCGACATGCTAACACTTGTTAAAGTTCACTTGAGAATGCAACGTTAAAAAAGTTCTGCGATTTACATACAAAAAAACTGAAACCAACATGCTTCATTCTAAAAGATGAGAGACTTAACAAACAATCCAGGTCTTTTTCAACACATATTCTCTTTTACATCACACTGTAAGCTTTTCCTATCAATTCTGTGTCTTACGATCGTATACTCCATAAGCACCTGATGAAGAGCAGTGCTCCAAAAACTAGTGCTTCCAAATAGTCCTGTTGGTCTATAATGTGATATTTTAACTTTGTACACCCCAGTCCAAAACTGGCATCTCCAAATCACATCATCACAGTGCCTATATTATCAGATATACCTCTGCGAAAATTGTATACACTGATCACAACCCATTGACGTTTGTGGAAGCAAAATAAGGTCAAAATAAGATTTAGATTTAGATGGATCAGGTTGGTAGTCAAGTTCAGTATCCAAGGAAATTCAATTTGACAATCATCCATGTGGCAGGTCGCAAAAACGTGTTTGCCCTAGCGTTATCGAGACTCGACTGAGATACGAAGGAGTTCAGTGGCCAGTGTGCCACGGCATGCATTCGCTTGTAGTTGTGCATGTTTGCATGTTTATAGTTAGTATAGTATACATGTGTGTTTAGACTACTAACCAGGTTTTTAAAGAGTTTTTAAAATGAAACCACCTGTTGGTATTGATGGTTCTTTTTTTAAGGGAGAGATTTCGAAAAGCTTGTCTCTATTTTTTCTAAAAGCTGTTCCTTTTCTCCAGGATACTGTGTCCTTGGTTTCTTTCAGACGAGTAATAAACCGCTCCCAGTGCTGATTAGATTGGATTGGTATAGAGATTAAAGGGTATTGAGAGACCATTTTTGTTTATATGTAAACAGATAAACCTTCAGGCCAAAGTGATCATGTTTTACAATTGACCTGTACAATAAAAAGGAAGAGGTCAGTCCTTTAGCTGAGCAGTTCAGTTCAGAACGAGTTGGAAGTTCAACAGTGCGCTGTATGAAAACTCTCTCGCTCTCTCTTTCCGCCCTTCTAACTTCAACCTGTAAGCATCTGTTCCCTTTTTTTAATTGTGTTTTCAGGGGGTTTACTTATTGGGACTGTTGTGTACATTTGGCCGGCGTAATTAAGGCAAGTTTGGATATATTGAGTTCTACAGGGGTTCTTTATTCTGTTCTTTGTGTTTCATTGCGTGATTTTGTGAATACACTTTTGGTCTGTTTTAAAACCTAGTAATCAACCTAGCTAGCTTGCTCCGGGTAACTCTCACTGTACGCTTACTGAAACAATTTGCAAGATTATGTTCTGGGCTACCTACTGTAGAATGTGGTATGGCCTAGTCCATAATAGTTGAGTAATCTGGCCGAGTTCCATAACATTCCAAAAAAACTCCAGGCAAATCACAGTATCCAAGGAAGGGTGAGAAGATATATATTGGACAGCATAAGGCATTCATGTTGCTCCGCACGGGATGTGCGCTCGGCATGAGCAGCATTAGTGAAAGTTGGAGGGTCTGTTCCTCAGTCTCATAATGGCAGGGAAGAAGCTGTTCATGAACCTGATGTTTCGTGTGTTCAAGCAACTGTTTCTTGAGCTGACCTGAATCTCAATGAGTTTACACCTCCTAAGTGAAAACTGGAACTCAGTCGGAAACTGCAGGGCTTGCTTGGGATCTCTTGCATTTACTGCATCGACCTGACGTGAGACGTATACCCGAAACCAACAAGACACTTCTGTTGGAGGCATGATAACAATAAACCAGATGAGATTTATTTTTGTATCATAACGATATTTTGGTTGCTGCCAGGAATGAACGCAGCACTGAGTCTTAATAACAGCTCCTTTCCACCCACCTTCCACTGGCAGACTGTGCTGGCAGTGAGCAGCACAAATGCATTTTTCAGTTCTCTGTCAAATCCGGGCTTGCATTGCTGGGAGAGATGGTTGATGGGAGTGGGAGGGATGGAATTTCTGGAAGAGTGTGCAAAACGGAGATATGGCATGCACAGGAATTGATATTCTGTTGTGAACTTTGTTCAAATTATTAATTTGAGACAGACGGAAAGATGCAGAGCTGCTCGGAAAGAGAGACCCTCTCCCAATAATGGGTAACAATGTTTGTGTCCTGCAACATGGAGGGTGCTGTTGTCTGGATCAGCGTGGGGTGTTACTGCAGGGAGTCCTGTCGCTCAGATTTACAACACCCGATGTATACAAACCTCACCACGTTGTCCCCAGCTCAGAGAATATGTTTTACCATTCATATCATCCCAGAGTGACAGGGAGCAGGAGAAAGTGTTTCAGCACATCATTTCGACACTTCTTAAGGAGAAACTGGATGTGTGTGAGCGGATGGTCTCGACTAGTGCATGTTTTCAGCATTTAAAAACTTGTCCTGTGAGTCAATAAAAGCAATTTGAGAGATTGATTCAGTTATTGATAGCAAGATCCAGGATTTCTTTTGTCTTGCTTCTTAAAACAGATGAGTAAATGCTGAAAAGTAGCAGATACTTTCCCTTCGTGTTGGTGAAATAATAAACAGCAGAGTACGGTTCCCAGCGTGTGATCTGACCTCTGGGTTATGGGATCAGGACACTCCAAATATGACACTCTGCTCACTCGATCAGAACACAAACTCAGAAATAACTCAGTAACAAGATCTGTTGAATTGAATTCCGTGAAGAACTGAAGCCAATGGAATTAAAAGCCCTTTGATAGCAGGGATATAAAATTATCTATGTGGGAATTGTTTTCCGGACTCGAGTAGAGTGCACAGTGCTATTCTCAGGAGTCAATATTGGGACCACCTGTCTTCTGGATAGATACTAATGACCTTTTGTACAAGGCAGACAATTTCAAACTCCGAAATGAGGCAAAACTCACAAATGAGCGAAACAACACAACAGCAACAGAAACGGTTATTTGCCTTTAAAAAAGTCAATTTTGCTGAACATCGCTCTCTGTTTTCCTGAACCTGAGATGAGAACAATCTCTGGCCTATGTTAATAAAAAGCTGCTCTGATTGAGGCTGGAGTTCACACTTCGCACTTCACACAACTCTATATGTGCGCCATGCAATATTAACTTATCTCTTATTGTGCTACTTCGGCGTATGTGAAGAGGGGAAAAAACGAGACCAGCAGTCATTTCTGGGAATGGGATTTGAACCAAGGGTGTCACAACCAATCGATTTAGCTGTGACTGAAATAGCTACCACTTTCCCTACATCAGTAGTTAGATTCGACAGTACAGTAGAGGGCAAGAAAAGGAAAGAATGAGGTGTATCCAAATGAAGGTTTTTCAGTTGATGTGAGGTTAGTGAGAATAAATAGGAGGGAAATCCCCTCATTCAGATAAGTACATAACTCTAGCTTAGAGCTTCAAAACCAGCAGGGAACTATAAAGAAAAGTTTGAAGCACGGTGTTTCTTTTTACATTTTGACAGTTATTGAAATCAGGAATAATTTTTCCAGAGAAAAGGTTTCGAAGCTGATTCCACAATATTTGATAAAACGGGAGCAGACACGTCCTTAACAGGGACAGGGAGTTTGGGCTGCTGGGATGGGGAGGTGTATTTGGTTAACATTAATTGGATGGAAAGCCTTATTCAGTTGCCTGTGCTATGCACTGTTTTGAAGTTTATAGCAGCTTGGTCTACGTGAACTACAATAAATGGCAAACACAGTTTGTTTTCGCCCTTCCCTAAATGGAAGCTGGTTAGCTCATTCCGCTGGGTAACTGGTACAGGACAAAAAGTGAGACCAACAGCGTGGGATTAATTCTCGCACCGTCTCAGGTTACCATAAGGATCCTCATCTCCACCGCTCACCTAATCTGTAAGAATATGGCAACACTAACATCCCCTTATATGGAGGTTATAGCACATTGAGTGGGAATTAACGTTTTGATGGAACAAACCATTATTAATGCCTTGAACATTTCGTTGCAATCACCCGAAACGGGAGTCCATTTAATACTCACTTTCTGCTCCCCATCTCAAGAAATATAACAAGACTCGCCCTTATTCCTTGAACCCAGTAGTAATTTAACTAAAATTATGTTAGACATCAGATTTGCCTTCAACATTCAAACTACCCAGTGTGATGAACCCCATTCCTTTCAATTTGTTTAATGACCTGTGCGACTTTGCAGCAAGTGGAATAATATGAAACGAGTTAAGGAACTTTTTCCCGAACGTAAACCAGTGCAGGGTCAGCGATATGAGAAAGGTCATCGAGCTGAAACATCACCTGTGTTTCTCTATCCAGACATGGATATTACACTGGGCAATATTTGCAGTTTTCGGTTAATAATTGAGACATTTCACATGGACAGAACACTCTACAAAATCAGAAACTGGTCTTTTACAATAAATGCTATGTTATTCAACCGTGTTCTCTTACTCCTCCTCAGTCTGAAGTTTTAATAATCCATGGTCAATGTCAGGTAAAGTTAAAACTCGAAGTCACAGCCTCAGCATATCACGTGCCTCCCTAGTGTCACGTAAGTCCAGCACTCTGACCGATTGCACCACTGGCTAGGGTGCACGTTGCCCTGCTCTTACCACCGGGACCTTGCAACTGATGGATCTGTGATGATGCTGTAGTTCTGACACCATCCTCACTCAGACCAGTATTACTGACATGGACCAGTGATTATTTGGAGCTTCGGGATGAGGAAAGTGTTATTTAAAATCGACTTTATTTAAAAATGTGTTGGTGCGGCTTTCTGCATTAATTACAGACATTGACACGGGACTTATCAATCCATCGGCTTCAATTCATCACAGAATCGATTCAGTGGCACCACACTGATTTCCTTTGGAAAGTTCAGTCAGTCGTAACCCATACTACACCCATTGTCAACAAGCTTCACTATTACTGCATCCAAGAGAACGTTACAAAATTTCCATAAATACAGAACACATATGAGTGTTATGACGGGGTAAATTGAATTTTCGTTTAAATTTTAAAGTAGCGAGAATCCAGAATAATATTCAGAATGTAAGAAATTCATGTTTACTACCGTGGCCGGAACTGCAGCTCAGCAAATGAGAAATCAGTCCTGAATTCCCAATATCCACACTGTTCCCTTGCACCATATGCCCAGTTGGAATCCTGTGTGAAGGAGCATGCAGTCTGACAGAGCGCCTGTGAAAATCTTCCACTGTCTGATCTAAAGCTTCAACAGGAGATGTATTCCAGCTGTGAGGAAGATTAGTATTCAATTCCGCGGTGTAGATACACATTAGCCTTATCACGTTGTTGTTTTACACCCTCTGCCAGAAACAGCGCAGACAGAGTTGAACAAGAGGAGGCCATTCAATACCGGCACTCCCCTGCCATTCGATAGTGTCATGGCTGACCGGACGCTTCAATGTCTTTTGCCAGCCCATCTACATCATCCTGTCGCCCAGTGGGAAACAAACATTTGTTGGACTCTACCTTAAAATGAAATGGAAACTGGCGGTGCAACCGTGGGAGGGAAATGTTCTGTGCCGAAATAGATGGGTTTCTCAAATAAATTTTCAGATTTTCTGTGTGAGCAGTCAATTCTGGGCTGATGATATTGCAAGAGTTATGATTTCCTGAAAACTTGCTCCGAGGAGGTAAGGAATTTCCTCTCGTCAGCACTAAGGACAATAACTCCCAACATGGAAGTGACGATGAATCAGTAGAACATCATTTATTCAGTTCAAATACAAGCCTGGACTAAATCATGACGAAGGGGGATTTGGAACGAACAACCCTTGAATAGTAGCTTCAACATTGATGTACATTTCTATCGCGTTCTCCATTGCAGCACACAAAGTTGGCCTCAGCCCATTGTGTTCGGGATTTTCATCAAACATCTGTTTATCCTCGCCACACTTTCCAGTAGCTGGTCCTTATCCATGTGTGTTCTGGCACTTCAAGTGTTCAGCAAATATTCCGGAAATGTTCAGATGTCTCTTTGCTTTACCAGATGTTCAGACAATTAATTCCGGATAAACATCACTCTCTGGGTGAAAATATTCTTTCTAAATCTCCCCGAAACATCCTCTATCTTGCGTTTCATCTAAACTCCTGTCTATCAATCCTAATCATAAGAAGTTTATTCGTACCAAACATACTTATCCCTTTCATAATTATGCACATGTTATTCAGTTCCGCACTCAGCCTTCTCTGCTGTCAGATAAACAGCCCCAGCCCAACTCGTTTATCTTCACAGTGGGAATAATCCAGTCCAGGCGACATCCACCCCTTATCTGGAGATAGAGGCTCCTAACCTTATTCCTGATGAAGGGCGTTTTGCCCTAAATGTCGATGTTCCTGCTCTCCGATGCTGCCTGACCTGCTGTGCTTTTCCATCACCACAGATTTCCAGATTAATTCAATTTACAAGCTGTTTTCTTATTTTAATGTTACATATTTTTCATTAATTTCGCAGGAAATTTGAAAAACATTTGTAGATGGACAGTATAAATTAAATATCACATCAATGTACAATAGTCAAGTCATGGAGACCTAAATATCTTCAAACTGTGACTATTTAAGGAAAAATCACCATTCAGAGCAGAGAGCAATGATACACATGTTGTGTAAGTGGACGAGACTTCAGCTGATCATCATGCAAGTTAAGACACAAGTACAGTCTCAATAGAGAGCAACTGTATGACTTTGTGATCCATTAGAAACGTTTCAATTATCTTTTTCAGCTTGGACTAACTAATTGCATTTAGTTAGGACAAGCAGTCCACATTGTTTGAATGGAAAGGCATTCATTTACTCATGTGCCCTGCTGCACTATCAGCAGGTTCACAAAGAGTAATTTGAAATGGGAAGAAAAGCTTTCAATGCACAAAGAAATGTTTCACTGGTTCCACACAATTCAGTCAATGCAAGAAGGGCTTGAGGGTGGCATCCCAATTGGTGGGACACCAGTGAGTTCAAATTTGGAGAGATGCTGTTTATCTGCTCCGAGCGTGGGAAGGAATTCACAGATCCATCCAACTTTCAAACACACCAGAAAATTCACACAGAAGAAATGCTGTTTAACTGCTCGGTCTGTGGGAAGTCTTTTAAAAGCTCTCAAAAGCTGATGTCATGTCAACTCATTGTCGCAGGTGAGAAGCCTTTCACATTTTTAGTTTGTGGTATGAGATTCTATTGCACATCTCACCTCACTACACATGAATTTGTAAACACCAATGAGAAACTTTCTAAATATCCTGCCATTGTTCAGAGCTTTAAAATTCAAAACGATCTGCTATCAGACGAGCATTGAGAATAAACCATTCACCTGCCCTGACTGTGGAAAGGCATTCTCTCCTTCACCCAAATTGCGAACACATCAGCTATTTCACACTGGAGAGAGGCTGTTCATCTGCTCGTTGTGTGGGAAGGAGAGAGACCAGCTTGCTCACAATGTCAAGAGATCTTTTCAATGCTCTGACTGTGAGAAGAGATTTAAAAGCAAAAGGGATCTTTTGACATGCCAGCACGGTCATAAGGGAAAGAGGCCATTCATCTGCTCTGATAGTGGGAAGGGATTCAATCTGTCAACCAACCTGGTAAAACACCAGCGAGTTCATTCAGCGGAGAGAAGGTTCACCTGTTCTGCATGTGGAAAGTGATTCACTCAATCATCCCACCTCCTGACACACCAGCAAGTTCACACTGAGGAAAAGCCATTTACTTGTTCAGATTGTGGGAAGAGCTTCACTCTGTCATCCAACCTACTGGCACATGAGTGAGTTCATATACACCAGGGAGTTTGCATTCTGCTGTCATTAGTAATGATTATCACGTCTAAAAGTGAACAAAGTGTTTGACAATTGATTTTTTTTGGCAGTTAGTGTTTCTTTCAACTGATTTTAAATGACCCAAAACTTGGTTGGAACTGCGTATTTTGGATACATGTGTAATAAATTTTGCTTTAAATGTATTTCTGTGTACTGTATTTTTGTCTAACCTGAATATTTCACATACCAGACTGGAGTTTAGAAAGGTATGGTATGAGAAAAAACTGAACTTCAACGTGAACACCGCTCAGGAGTGTTATGACTGTTTAAGCATTGGTTGGGTTGAAAAGATGATACTGACTCTCCTTACATTTCTCTGTTCTATTCATTTGAACTCTTCTTTTTTTTAACGGGATGCGTGTGTTGATGGAAGGCTCAGCACTTGTTGCCCAAGAACTATTTGGTTCTCTAGGCTATTTCAGAGTAACATTTAGAGAAAACCACATTGCCGTGGTTCCGATTAATCTGTTAGCAAGACGAACCAATTTTAATTATAGTGACCCTGATGAACCTTTAACAACAATAGTTAGACTACCTTTGAATTAAATTCAAATTTTACGGTCTCCCATTGGTAAAATTTGAATGAATATACCCAGAACATGGATATCAAGGTTCATTCATCAAGGACATATTGGAACTTCAGTCATTTTCAAATCCTTTACGATATTACCTCATTGCACATTGCGCAGTTGACACATTATGAGGGGTCATTGTTCCTCATTGTGTTAAGGTGGAAAGGACCCATTTTCTCTGCTGTCCAAGCTGAGGGTATGTCGCGGGGTTTATGATCAAGGTCTTATTTTCGGTTTCTGAAGATAATTAAACAGCAGTATTTCAGGATGTCTTTCAGCTGGGGTGTACTCATTGGGACTTTTCATGCGGCACTATCTGGATAATTCTGGAGACAAATTGCAAGGATTCTCGGAGCTGATAAAATCTTTGTGCATTATTGAAGACCAATTGTACTTTTAAAACGTTGAGGAGATTAGACAAATGAAATAGTTTGATACATAAGTATATTACAGAGGGAAGACTTACAAGGAACGCGAACTTGAAACCGCAACCAGATAACCAATGATCTCATTGAATGGAACAGTAAACATGAGGGTTGAATGGTCTACTGCTGCTCCTAAACCCCTATGTAAAACTAATCATCATGTAGGTCGAGTGTTTATTCGCGTACTCTGAAGGAAGAAAAGCAATTATTGTAATGAATGACCTCCTTAGCCAGAATCATGCCAAAATCCTCAGTCAACTGTAACGAGTTCCTCATTCTGGTGCAAATGATTATACTTTGGGTAGATCCTAAGGAATCCCCTCCATGGAAGCTTTCCTGTTTGGTTTGTCTACATGGTTATTACTGTGATTCTTTTCACAAATAGCCGGCATCAATACGCCTATACCTACAAAATGTCATTTGGTCTGGATGCCAGCAGCACCCGTAGTTCATTCAGAGTGGATAGTATGTCATTTCTTTATACAGTTGAGAAGCTGTGTTTTGACCGGAGGTTCTTTTTTTCAGGAATAATAACCATTGACAGTCAGAATAGCCAATGAATTTACACTTGTTTGAAGGTCAGTGAGCGTAGTACTAAATTCATTTACTGGGCCAAATGTTATGGTTGGTGTTATGAGAAAGTACCTTGTTGAACCCAATGTGAAGTACCAGTTGGATTTTTTTTTAATTCAAGACTCATTCACGTTAGTCCCAATGGATTCAGCTGGTGATATGTTTGATAAGTTCATTATACATGGCATTTTCCATCTTAATTATATATTTTTCTTTCATTCTTTATCTTACCAGCCAATGAGTAGTACCAATTTACAGAATAATATGAATACTTTGTAAATGCATAATGTATCCAATCTATCACATCTGCAATACTCTCTTAATTTGGCCCTTGATTAACAATGTCGGGAACATAGACTACGTGTAGTTATTGGAGTAACTATGACATACTCTGAAACCAAAAGAGAAAATGCTGGAAAATCTCAGCTGGTCTGGCAGCATCTGTAAGGAGAGAAAAGAGCTGACGTTTCGAGTCAAAGCTAAAAAAGGGAGAAATAGTGAGGTATTTATACTAGGCTGGGAGAAGGTAAGTCATGGCTCCACAAGCAAAGGTAGCAATAAAGAGGTGATAATGACAGTACATAGAGAGATTGTAGGGAGATTAGGAGCTGTGAATGGCCAAGGCTGAAAACAGTGCTATGAGACCAAATATGTGAGAGATGGGGGGGCGGGGGAAATGGGTGAAGCAGAGGCAAAATGGAAAACAGGGGAGAAGGGTAGCAAAGGGGGAAGAGGAGAGGAAAATGTGATGAGAGAGTAGGGAACGGCAGAAAGAGAGACAATCAAGAAATAAAAGGGACAGAACAGTGAAAATCTATTTTAAAAAGATAAATTAAAAAATGAAATAAAATTACGGAGCAGAATAAAAATAAAGGCGTCAAGACCCCCTCTCACCTTCTCTCAGATTAGTATACATACCTCTCTATTTCTCCCTTTTCTTAGATTTGACAAAGGGTCAGTTAGACTCGAAACGTCAGCTCTTTTCTCTCTTTACAGATGCTGCCAGACCTGCTGAGATTTTCCAGCATTTTCTCTTTTGCTTTCAGATTCCAGCATCCGCAATAATTTGCTTTTATCCAATGTTTAACCCACTGCCAACTGCCTACCCTGACGAAGTACTGCTCTTCTCTCCAACAGGATTTTCGTCTGTCTCTCTCCCCATTCATCTTCACTGCTTTCCTTTTCTCTCTCAGTGTTAGAAAAGATATTTACTAAGTCTCGCTTTGACAGCCATATTTCCTTCCTCAGTGACTGTCTTCGTTCCACTTACTCCACGTGTATTTCAACTCAAATTCCACCCTGCATGCAGCCTCCAGTATTACAGGTACTTGCACGATATACAACATTTTTCCAACTGCTGTTCTCGCCGCACCCTAAAATCTATATTCAGGGACATACGCCACCACATGAAAACACTCGACACCTCTCTCCAACAGCACCGACTTACTCGATCTCAAAGTTGTCCTGGTCAACAATTTAATTTCATTCTTCATATTATACGACACCTTAACTCCAAACTTTTCCTGTTTCTTACAGATATTAAAGAACGCAAGCTTCAACTTCTCATCCACACCGCTGCCCATCCTCTACCTTTCAACAGCCCCAATGCCTCGAACCCCATCTCTTTCAGCCCCAACTCTTGCCGTGAGTTCACCATAACCTCTGACCTTCCCCTCTTTGTGGCTGAGCGTGCTGTTCTCAGCTTTGTACCCTTACGTCCCCACCTCAATGAATTCTGGGTTTGACATGATGCTGAGCTCTTCTTCCGATGCCTTTGCTTCGAGCTCACTTCTTTGGAAAAGAGTCACCCCTCGCTCCACAGATCTTTTCACATCCCTCCAACATTGCACTTCTAAGTGGATACCCCCGCCAGGACAATTTCCTGCCCTCGATCTTTTCATTGACAATTATTGACTGGACATTGGCCGCCTTAATTTCTCTGACCCTCTTATCCATTCCAACCTCTCTCTCCATCTGAACTTTCTGGCCTTCGCTCCCTAAGGTCCAACCCCAACCTTGTCATCAAACCTGCTGACAAAGACGGTGCTGTTGATGTCTGGTGTACTGACCTCGACCTCGCAGAGGCTGAGCGCCAACTCTCAGATGCCTTTCCTACTCCTAACCCCCCCCCCCCACCCCCACCCGGGAGCATAACCACACCACTGAGCATCAAGCCATTGTCTCCAAAACCGTGACTGACCTCATTTCCTCCGGATGCCACCCTTCACCCCCCACCCACCCCCACAGATTCCAACTGTATAGTCTCCCAATCCCGGACAGCCCGTATCTATCTACTCCCCAAAATCCACAAGAAGGACTGTCCCAGCATGTTCCTGTCCCA
The DNA here is from genome assembly GCF_037043375.1 of Chiloscyllium plagiosum. NCBI lineage: Eukaryota > Metazoa > Chordata > Chondrichthyes > Orectolobiformes > Hemiscylliidae > Chiloscyllium > Chiloscyllium plagiosum. Next base: position 45,023,315 of record NW_028270173.1, read on the forward strand.
CTCAACTTATTTCCTCCTACCTTGACTCCTCTGGATCACTCCATCCCCACCTACATCCAGGACTCCTCTGATGCTCTGTGACACATTGACAGCTTTCAATTCGCAGGCCCTAACCACCTTCTGTTCACCATGGATGTGCAATCTCTTTGCACTTCCATCCCACGCCAAGGCAGCTTGATAGCTCTTCGCTTCTTTCTCGAAATGACGACCGAACAATCTCCATCCACCACCACTCTCCTCCGCCTGGCTGAACGTGTTCTCTCTCTCAACAACTTCTCCTTCAACTCATCCCATTTTCTTCAAATCAAAGGTGTAGCAATGGGTACCCGCATGTGTCCCAGCTATGCCTGCCTGTTCATGGAGGATGTGGAACATTTCTTGTTCCAGGCCTACCCAGGTCCCCTCCCAAACTGCTTTATTGGTCCATCGATGACTATTTCGGTGCGACATCATGCTCTCGTCCTGACCTGGAAAAATTCATAAGCTTCGCTTCCAATTTCCATCCCTCTATCACCTTACCTGGTCCATCTCCGACACTTGCCTTCCTTTCCTTGACCTTTCTGTCTCCATTTCCGGAAATAGTCTACCCACTAATATCCATTAGAAGCCCACTGAGTCCCATAACTATCTGGACTACAGCTCTTCGCACGCTACGTCCTGTAAGGACCCTATCCCTTTCTCTCAGCTCCATTGCCTCCGCCGCATTTGTTCCAATAAGGCCACTTTCCAAACTGGTGCTCTTAATATGTGCTCCTTCTTCTCCAACCGTGGCTTCCTACCTACACTTATTGACAGGGTTCTCGACAGCGTGCGGTCCATCTTCCACGCCACGACCCTCACCCCCTCCCTCCCCTCCCAGAACAAGGATAGAGTCCTTCTTTTTCTCACTTTTCAACCCACCAGCCTTCACACACAAAGAATAATCCTCCGCCATTTTCGCCAACTCCAACATGACGCCACGACTAAACACATCTTTCCTTCCCTCCCCCTGTCTGGATTCCGCAAAGATTGTTCCCTCTGTGACAACCTAGTCCACTCCTCCATCTCACCTCACATCTCTCCCATCACACACAGCACCTTCCCATGAAATCGAAAAAGATGCAACACCTGCCCCTTTACCTCTTCCATGCTCACAATCCAAAGTCTTAAACACTTATTTCAGGTTAAGCAACGTTTCACCTCTCTAATATGTCGTCTCCTCTATATTAGGTGGGTGATCGCTTTGCTGATCACCTTCGGTCCATATGCAGTCAGGTCCCGGACATTCCCGTGGTTTGCCACTTCAACACACAATCCTGCTCCCATGCCCACATGTCTGTCCTTGGCCTGCTGCAATGTTCCAGTGAAGCTCAACGCAAACTGGAGGAACAGCATCTGATCTTCCAACTAGATGCGTTACAGCCTGCCGGTTTCAAAATTGAACTTAACAACTTCATATGATTATCCCATCTCGACTGCTCTGTTTTCATTCTGCTCCGTAATTTTATTTCATTTATTTTACTTGTCATTTTTTATATTTTTTCACTGTTCTGTACTTCTGACTTCTTGATTGTCTCTCTTTCGCTCGTGCCCCACACTCTCATCACCTTTTTCCTCTCCTCTTCCCCCTTTGCTACCCCTCTCCCCTGTTTTCCATTTTGCCTATGTTTCACCCGTAGCCCCCATCTCCCACATATTTTGTCACATAGCACTGACTTCAGCCTAGTTCATTCACAGCTCCTAATCTCCCTACAATCTCTCTATGCACTGTCATTATCATCTCTCTATTGCTTCTGGAGCCATGACTCACCTTCTCTCAGCTTAGTATTTCCTATTTATCTCTTTATTTTTAGCTTTGACAAAGGATCAGTTAGACTCGAACGTCAGCTCGTTTCTCTCCTTACGGATGATGTCAGACCTGCTGAGATTTTCCAACAGTTTCTCTTTTGGTTTCAGATTCCAGCATCCGCAGTAATGCTTTTATGACATACTCTGTGTTGAACCACATGGTGAACGTTAATATCTAATTCACATACTGGTCAATCGGCAGTACAGGGCATGTGTAAGATGTACTTCATGAAAATATATTTTGTATTTGTGACACCAATTGCACTACAGGAAGAAATAGAAAACATCATGACACTGTCAGCAATTGCAAGTATAATTGGAAGAATCCGGGAGAATTTTTTCCTTCTCTTTGGGGCATAGTTTCAAAATATGTGGTTACTTCAAACTATGCGTGAGATTTAAGTTGAAAAGATACTTATTTTAAGAAAGTATCTTTTAACTTTAGAATGTTCTTGCCAGTGACCAGTACAGATTATACCATTGAATACATTGAGTTAGATTGGTTTTCATCCTTAATATTTGAGTTCCCTTGTTAATACGAAAATTACCCATTCAATCCTACTCGCTACTTAATATTAACTATCTATAATAATTTGCTATCCCTACATCATGCGCACTCGTTTTGTGCCATAACTTTTTGTCTGGCATTTTATCGAAAACCTTTTGTATATCATTGACACCTTGCATGATCATTTCCCGACTTAATCAAGAGTTTTATTTCACAGAACTACAGTGACTGCGCATACACATGAGGGGACATTCTAAATGATTGACTGTTGTCTCCATAATAATTGATTCGCGCATTTTTCCCACAAGAGATTTTAGATTAACTGTTCTTCAGCTTCGTACTTTCTGTCACTCTCTTCCTTCATGATGGTGTTGCATTTACAATTTTACAGTCGATAACCTTTTCTAGAACAAAATAATGCATCTATAATATTTGCAGCTGCTTATTTTAAAAACCTAGAATTAGGACCATTAGGACAAATGGACTTGCCCGTCTTTACTTTGAATATTTTTCACATTGTACCTTGAAGATATTTTTCGTTAAGCCTTACTTTTACAAATTGATTTTCAAATGTACGTTGGATGTTTTGTAAAAAAAAAGGCATGAATCAACTGATCAATATTTCTGCAATTCCTTTGCTTTCTATTCAAAATCCCACAATCTCATCCTCTAAAACATAGAAATATTCTCTAGATAAATATTTGAAGAAATTGTTGTGATCTGCTGCTCTCTTTCTGGCAAACATTCTTATCCAGTAATTTATCATTCCTTGCTGATTAATGAAATTTCAAACTTCTTCCCAGCCACTAACTTTCTCAGCTTCTTTTAAATTTAATATTGGTATTATTCTTAACTTCTATGCTCCATGTTCCGACCTGTAAAGGCAAGCATGCCAAATGTCTTCTGCACCAACCAGTTTACCTGTGACATTGCTTTCAAAGTACGATGAGGTTGCGCCCTAACTGTTTGTTTTCTATTCAACAACACTCCCCAGGGCCCTACCATTAACTGTATAAGTCCTGCCCTGGGTTGTCTTACATTTATCAAAATTGAACTACATCTACCATTCGTCGGCCCATTGCATACAGAGCAGGTGAATAGATTCTCTCTGTTCTGGATCCTTTTTGTGTTAGCAGGGCTGACAACTTAGTGGATCCCCAATAGATCAGTTAAACATAATTTTCTTTGACAAAAGTATTTTGGCTCTGCCGCATTAACTTGAACTCATATCAGTGCCCTACGATAATATCTTTAATAATATATATCCTGATGTCCTTTCTTGTCAAATGCAGAGCAGGTCAGGCAGCATCCGAGGAGCAGGAGAATCGATGTTTCAGGCATAAGCCCATCATCGGGAATGAGGACATATTACCGATGAAGTGCTTATATCAAAACGTCGATTCTCCTGCTCCTCGGATGCTGCCTGACCTGCTGTTTTTCAGCAGCACACTGACAATTCTCATCTCCAGCATCTGCAGTCATCACTTTATTTTCTTTCAAATGAACAGCCTGTCCTCATTATGAACATGTTCATGAGTTTCCAGCTCGAAAGTAATTGAATCCTTTACCAATTTCCCTAAATTTCAATGGTTTCTTGCTAACGTTTGTGTCTCAACAGCCCAGATGGCTGCCTGGATTGTCATCCACAAGCAGAACATATCCATGGCTTCTGTCTTCTGTGAAGTGTACTTTTTGATTCTAGACTTAAGACAAAAGATATTCAGTTTATAATGAATTCAGACACTCTATCAGATCTCAATATCATGACATATTTAGGTTTTCATATCCAATCCCTTCCTTTTAAAACTGAAAAAGTAACTTAAAAGAGTAAAAGGGGGCCATTAGAGAAAAACCACAAACACACATTGCAAGTTTGTGGTAATGAACTCAATACTCTAGTCATTGTTGAGAGTGCTACTTCAGCCTCTATATGAAGAAAGAGAGAGAAATAAATATCTGAGAGGAGTTGAAGATGAATCATGTATATTTGCACTTTGGCGAAAATGTGGCACATCACCAAATGGTCAGAAACCTGAAGAACTATGACATCAGGGCATATTTTATTTAAAACGTTATACAGGGCACTTAGCTAAGTTCAAGGTAATGTGGCTGAACCGAAATAGTTTTGTCAAAGGAAAATTGTATCTTACGGATTTATTGGAATTCTTTGAAGAAGTAACTGGTGCAATAGATAAAGATAAATTGTGGATCTCCAGAAAGCATTTAAGATGCTATGTAAAAGGTTATTGAGGAAGACAGAAGCTGATAGTATAACGGGTACGATACTGGCATAAATAGAAGATTGGTAGTTAACAGGAAGAAAGTGTGAATAGATAGATTTTTTTTCAAGTGAGAAATATATCAGGAGTGTTGTGTTACAGAGTTCTGTGCTAGATCTTCAACTCTCCACAATTTTTATATAAATGATTTGGATGAACTGGGTGAATATATAGTTCAACATTTGTTGATGGTACAATTATAGGTAAATTGGGAAGACGATATAAGGAAGCTATAAACTGATATCGCTGGGTGAGTGGGCAAAGATCTGGCAAATAGAATAAAATATATGAAACTGAGAAGATATCCGTTTTTGCAGAGAGGATTTTAAAAAGTGTTACCTAAATGGAGAGGATGCACATCTCTGAATTGAAGAGTGATAAGGGTGCCTTAGTGCATGAATCACAGAAAGTTAGGATACATGCATAGCAAATATTCAGGAAAGTTAATAGTGTATTGTTTACTGCGATGGTAATTTAATGCAAAAGCAGGGAGATTATGGTTCAGTTATACAAGACATTAGTGAGATTTCATCTGGAGTATTGTATACAGTACTGGTCGCCATACGTATGGAAAAGTATCAATATGTTGGAAGCAGTTCAGACAAAGTGTACTAGACTTATGCCTACTTCGTATTGAGCTAGAATGTTGCTGAGCTCGTGGCTGTCACAAGCTGTCGGATGGGTCAAAAATGCTTGAAATGATCACACAGCTCAGGTTGAGGAGGTCTCTGACGTTCTCTCTCCAATATTGTTTGATGGCTTATTTATCTTTGATAAGATTCACTTCAGCAGTGATGTGGGGCCTTGGATGTTTGATCCCTAGGTGGTCTTGACAGCACAGAAGAATCCCTGCAAATCATGGTAGGGTCTCCAGTGCTTTCTCCAATCACCACCCGTTCTTTCAGTCACGGGTTCATTGTTATACCTAGGCTATAAATGACCTTCAGGCCTGCCTTTTCTCTTCCAAGCGCGTTGCATTTTGACAGTTAGAAATGCCGTGCCTTTCTATTTATAAGTTCTCGGATCTCCTGATCATTCTGGTTAAACCAGTTTTGGTATATCCTGTTTAAGTGACCAATGGACTTTCATAGGCATTGATGATGGTGGCCTTGAGGTCAAATCAGAGGCTGTTGTGACTTGGTCTTACCAAAGGTTGCTAGTCTGTTGCGATGAGGTGGTAGTATGAGGTTACCATTTCTGAGTCTTTGCCTCAATGTTGAACATCTTTTGTTCTTGCTTCCGTTGACTCTGCTGTGACGGGGCCATATTTATGTTGCTCCTGGCTTCGATTGGCTGATGGTCCGTTCACTAGTCATCGGCTTCTGTCATGGCATTGGTCATTCTAATGTCTTTCCGATCAATCTCTCGGACAGCGACGACATCAAGAAGGTGCCAGTGTTTGTAGCGCAGGGGCTGCCACCCTGTTTTGCATTTGTCTCTTTGGCAGAAGAGTATGTTGGTGATGAGGAGCCATTTGGTCAACAGAAGGATGAAACTGCAGTTTTGCTTCCCTACTCTGTCTTTCACTATTACATCATCTAACAGGTCTGCACTTTTGCTGGCTCTAGCATTCAAATTAATGAGCATGATTACTTTGTCCACTACTGGTTCCTGAGAAAGAGATTGGTCAAGGATGGAGTATAATTCATCCTTACCTGCTTAATCAAGCGTTGGTGAATATGCATTGAAAATCATGATGGACTGCTTCAGAATAAGGGTGAGTTCGAGTGTCATGACGTCCTCGACAATCGTGGGCGGCACGGTGGCACAGTGGTTAGCACTGCTGCCTCACAGCGCCTGAGACCCGGGTTCAATTCCCGCCTCAGGCGACTGACTGTGTGGAGTTTGCACGTTCTCCCCGTGTCTGCGTGGGTTTCCTCCGGGTGCTCCGGTTTCCTCCCACAGTCCAAAGATGTGCAGGGTCAGGTGAATTGGCCATGCTAAATTGCCCCTAGTGTTAGGTAAGGGGTAAATGTAGGGGTATGGGTGGGTTTCGCTTCGGCGGGTCGGTGTGGACTTGTTGGGCCGAAGGGCCTGTTTCTACACTGTAATCTAATCTAATCTAATCCTGCAGGGTGAGTCTTTGAGTTCGTTGAACAGTTCGTTTTTAATGGTGAATCTGGAATTCTGCTCTTCTTTGGTCTCGCCGTTCCAAAGAAGGTGTGGCCACCACCTTGCTCTTTAACCTATCCTTTCCCTGCCCATCAGATTTCCCTTAGTGTGGCAATGTTCGTACCGTAGAACCTCAGTTGCCAGGCAATGATGGTGGTGTGACAATCTTGTCTATCACTGGCGGGAATGTCCCGAACTGCATCCTTCATGTGCAAGGTACCTGTGTGAGAGTTCCTTTCATGTAGGGAAACCATTGTTCACTGACTGCCTTGCAGTGCGACGTCTTGCTCCAGTGGCAAGAGAACTGGAGAGCAGGCACTACAACTGCCCTTCGGTTACTTACAGTAGAGTGCAGACCAACAATTTGGCACTGGGCAAGGCCTCCTGCTGAGGTAGTGTGAGGTAAAATAGCAATACCTCTCCCCCACAGCAACTACAAATCTGACCACTGAAACCTGTAAATGGTCACTCACTCACTGACCTGTCACATGACGGTCGTTCAATGGGGAGTACGTGACTGGGTGGTTTGGGCTGGAAGGTGGCCGCTGACGATGGGCAGGATACTGTAAACAATGTTCCAACTGCAGTCTGCATTCTATGTACCGCTATCATCCCCTCCATGATCCTGTTTGGAGTGCCTTGAAAAAGAAAGACAAGTACTGCATACATTTCTTAACCACCTTTTCTACTTGTTCAGCCATATTCAAGGATCTATACGTTTGCAAGTCAAGAACTTCGATGTAACTCTAAACTCCACAGGGTACTGCTGTTGCAAATGCATTGATAGGGTCATGATGTGACTCGATTTCACTGAAGATTGATATTCTGTAAGCTAAAACCTTAAAGATGCATTATCTACTCAGAACATGTGGCTGAGGTCCATCCTTCAGACATCTCCTTTTTGAATATTATGGATAACTGAGAATCTTTTCTCTTTGTTTCGTTTTGGCATTTAACCCTCTTTTCTTCTCAGAAGTTTCATACGTTTTTAAAACAAGATTGAACAAATGCATACCTAATTTGCTGATTATTCCCTGTAATTTTCACATGGCACAACTTAATCTAAGGCCTTTAGATCATTTCATATTTTGTTATTGTTCTTACGTAAAGTGGAGGATTGTCCAGGAACCTGAATTAATGCAAAGAGCTATAGCATGCTGTAAGCTTGTAGAAGATAAGGATGTCACTTGTTTTGGGTCATCAGACCCACTCTCTCGTCAGGCCGAGATTACTGATGATGGAGTTGTTACCCAAAAGGAGTCCTTTACCTTACTCCCAGGTGTTCTTTCCTTGTGTGACAGATAAAAGGCAGAGAAGCGATTCAGGATTTAATCAAACAATCCTTAATTTAATTCTTTAGTAATTAATGTAACATATCTGTTGCAACATTTACTTCATACTTCATTTAACAACTTCAAGTTTATCTCATTTCTTTCAAAATCACTTTGTGTAAATTCATTTCACCTTTAAGTGTAACTCTTACTTTCAATCAGTAAATTTAGATTGAAACACATATCATCTCGTTCTGAATGGAATGCCAGCTTTCACATTTGGTGTAGAGCTTCCCTCGCGATTCTTTGTCTCTCCGTCGATAATTTCAATTTATATATGTTGCGAATGTAGATCTCAACTGCTAGCTCTGGTAAAGCAAAGTCCTTTTATGCTGTTAACTTTATGCAAAAGCCTGTTTATGCTTCCAGAAACTTCTTTGGTGCTCACCCAATGCATTTTTGATCAAAGCCTGATCACAGTATTTCATCACAGTGGGATTTACTTAAAAACAAAGTTCATTATGTTTACATCAAGTTGCAAAGAGTCACAAATCATGCTGCATAAAAGATAATAGTTGTGTCAGTATGTTACCATCTCACTACGACTCTTCACTTATTTAGTCAACATAGGATCCTGCAGATAAAACTTACCAGACAAGTCCAAGTTGCAGTTTTCACCGAAGTCAAAGTTTCAATTAGCTGGACCAAAGTTTCCAGCATGTTTCATTGTAGTTCTTAACCAGTCTGATAGCCATTTTTGCTGTTGGCCACCAGACTACAATAAGTTAAAACTTTGGAACCCCATGCTTTGTGACACCTTCAATAAAATGGAACTTCAGAATTGCTAAAAGATAGCAGCTTCCCTTTGTTCAAGCCAGTGTTTAGAAATTGGTAGTGTGCAATAATTTGCAACCAAATTGCAATGCCGGTTGGAAAGTAAAACTAATGTCACTGTAGACTGAATTTTGTCAGCAAATATTGATTGATTATATTTTCAAAGTCATATTGTAGCATGTAACATTTAATTTCATATTGAATAAGTGGAGTTATTGCATCATAGCGGTAGTTCAGTATTAAAAATTTCTTTTGATATTGGATATGCATAGAGTGAGCTTTTGAGATGTCAAAAGTGTCTGATGCCAATGTTGTTATCTTTTGAAACATGAGTGGTTTCTAATATAGAAAGGTAAATGCACAATTCAACCATATTGTGCAATAATCATAGATAATTATAATGCTCATACATATTTCGATAAAATATATGTTCTCGTTAGAATGACCACTCTGGAAGTAAAACAAGCATGTCTTTCGCTGTAAGACAGACCGTTTCTATGCCAATCAGAAGAGCAAGCCATGGGCAAGCCAGCAAGAAATTCTTGCTGTTAATTGACTAAATGCATAAGTAATCCTTCTTCAAACGTTTACCAGGACTTCCTTCAGATTTATTTGCATAGATCCCTGAAATTTTCCACCCAGATTGATAGGATTGTTAAGAAGCCGTATGGTGTGTTAGCATGTATTGGTAGAGGGATTGAGTTTTGGAGCCGTGTGGTCATGTTGCAGCTATACAAAATTCTGGTGTGGCCGAATTTGGAACATTGCACATATTTCTGGTCGCCTCATTATTGGAAAGACATTGAAGCATTCGAAAGGGTGCAGAGGAGATTTACCAGGGTGTTGCCTGATATGGAGGGAAGGTCTTATATGGAAAGACTGACGGACTTGAGGCTGTTTTCATCAGAGAGAAGAAGGTTACGAGTTGACTTAATAGAGGCATAAAATAGTGTGGACAGTGGGAGCCCTTTTCCTCGGATGTTAATGGCGAGTACGAGGGGATAGAACTTTAAACTGTGGGTTAATAGATACAGGACAGGTAGGATCTTTTCTCAGAGAGTAGTAAGGGAGTGGAATACCCTGTCTGCAGCAGTGGTAGACTCGTCCTGTTTAATGGCATTTAAATGGTCATTGGATAAATTTATGGATGACAATGGAATAGTGTAGGTTAGATGGGCTTGACATTGGTTTCACAAGTCGACGCAATTTCGAGAATGAAGGGCCCGTACTACGCTGTATTGTTCTATGTTCTACTGTATTTCTATAGCAAAGTATATTTGTTGGTTTATTCTCGAACATAAAATAAATACTCGACCTTAACTCGGAGTCATTAAATCTCATCAGTCTTAACTACTTTATCAAGTATGCAATGGTACCATCTTAAAACACTGAATTAAAGCATTTGGCACCATAATGGTGACATGTTGATATATCATTTTATCTATTCTTTGTTTTGGGGTTTGTGTACCACGCACTATATTTTGGTGTCAGTGTTTAATTGAACAATTGAGATTATTATAACTCCCTTCCTTGTTGAAATTTTCTGTTTGTCACAGAACCATCTCCCCATTAAGAACAGCTCATGTTTGAATTGGCGCGTTCATTTGATGTCACTGGGGCAGCTCTATTCACAACCCATGAAGTTGATCCTTCTGTAACGAAATAATAACATTTCCGGAGCAACTATGTAGGTCTGGCAGCATATGTGGCGAGATCATTGGAGTTTCCATCTCGATTTCAGTGAAAAGTCAACTCAGACCCAACACGTTAATTCTGTTTCTCTCTTCACAGATGCTGCCAAATTCCCTCAGATTCTGCAGCGCTTCATGATTTCTCCACATTTAAGCTGAAAATACACCAGTTTTCTTTAATGGCCCTTTGCGTTCGTCCTTCTAGTACACTAATGTGTCTCACTGCAGCGCAATCTGCAATGGAATCAGTACAGCTTTATTTTCCAATTTGTTCCGACATGTGCCCTTCATCCTTTAAATTCGGATCCCCCAACGCCCTCCCGAACACCCTCTCCCCCCACCACCGTGAACACCAAAGTCATGTGCAAGTAAAGTCTTTCCTTCTACACAGTATTTACTACCGTATCTTGATCTGTCCTATTCTCCAAATTACATAATAATTGGTGTAATCATCACTTTGACATCCTGCTATTTATTTCCTTAAACTTCCTAAAGCCAGGCTGCCAAAACCCATTCTGTACCCTATTTAGGTCCATGGCACCAATATGGAAAGCGACTTTCAAATGTTACTTCACACCAGGCAATTCTTCGTATTTTTCGCTCAGAATGCTCTGCAGCCACTGAATGAGTTTGTTGATCCCGACTCCAGGATTAAATAAAGCTTTCCAGCACACTTCTAAACCTGTAGGAAAACATTATAACAGCAATATATTGACAAAATCATCAAATAAATCACAACATTTGAAAAACACTTAAGTATGGTGTACTTCAACTATTTAATGTTCAGTCAATGTTCTGATAGAGCTCTGGTCTGTGTACAATTGATGGATGACGATGAATATATGTATTGCAGTCTACAGTGGATAGCGACAAAAAACAACCTGTGGATGTTGGAATCCAAATTACACAGGCAGGATGTTGGAAGAACGCAGAAAGTCAGGCAGCAGCATGAGGCGGAGAAGCCGACGTTTCGGGTGTAACCCAGCATAAGCCGAGGCATGACAGACAGGAACATAATAGATCCTGCAATTTACCAACCCTGTCTGGATCGACTTTGTTTGGCGTATGGGACAGACACCAACAAATTTAGTCACCGCTTCTTAGGGATGAAGTGTGCAGTAATCAATAGAACTGCGGTCTTCAGAGATGTGGCACTTGTGGAAAGGGTGAGAGATGATGTTGCACTGTTGAAAGAAAATGCATAGTAAGGAGGCAACAAAAACTGTTTTGAGTGTAATTGTACACACCTCAGATAAGGAAGAATCCATGGAAAACAACAATTAGAATGCAACAAAACGATTTTGAATGCCATTGTACAAAACTCAGAAGAAGTGAGAATCCATGCAAAGTCAACAGTTAGAATTGCAAACGTGAGCTTGATGGTTATTGCTAGTAGATTTAAACTGCAGGGACGTTGGCTTATTCATACATTTCAAGCTGTTTGCGATGACCTTTGAGTGACAATCTCTTTCTAATTTATTCTTTATCAACAAATCACGTCAAGGGCATTTCCGAATAGATAACAAATACATATTGTACGAGTTACCCTCATTAAAAAACAGATATTTGAAAAAGAAGCAAGCAGGGAACCGAGACTCCATACACACAGATTGATTCATTGATAAAATCTTCGAATGCTTTCATTAATTCATTATTAATTACATCTTTGGATTCATTCTTTCCTGAGAAAGGGCTTGTGCCAGAAATGTCGATTCTCCTGCTCCTTAGATGCTGCCTGACCTGCTGTGCTTTTCCAGCACCACACTGTCGACTCTGACCTCCAGCATCTGCAATCCACACTTTCTCCTACCAAAGTCATGCAATGACTTAATGTCAGCCTGATTGCTGCCGCGAAACTGGGCATGTGCCAAAGTGAAATAGCATTCCTAAAGTCTGATTCGTGATAAGGGGATGTTGGAAATTGCAGCGGATTTGGTCTGTGGTGTTGCTGCAGTGAGATGTACAGAGGGAAAGGGGGGGGGGGGGGGAAGGAGGTCCGTGATGAGTCAAGGAATGGTATAAACCCCAGGTTCAATGGCCTGGCGCCGTGAGGATGGCCGAGCTGCTTCTCCTCTGACAACAAATCCCAGTGATGACCTCAGGCCTTATTAGGTCATAACGGCTGAGGGTGTTTCAGCAGTAGCAAAAGAAGGACATTCAGCCCATCGAGTCTGTTCCACCATTCAATGGAGTCACGGATGATCACTGATCCATCTCCATCCACCGCCCTCTGCTCGACAACCTTTCATCCCTCTAGTTGAGAAACACTCCCTGATATCTTATCCAGAGAGAGAGAAGAAAGAGGAGCAGAGAATTCGACATTGACTTCCTCCAGGTCCTGAGATTCCCTATGAATGTATCCCCAGGAGATCCTGGTGTACCAGCTGATCTGCCGTTCTACAGCCTCCCACTCAAACACGCTTTGGGTCAAAGGCCAAAATTAGGTGGAATCATGGATCAACACGCCATAGGGGAGGCTCGTATGCGCATCGTGCCTATGTTGATTCTGTGAAAGAGCAACTCAATTATCTAGTGTCCAATTCCCTAAGAACTGCACATATTTAGTGTTCAGGTAATTATCCAAGTTCCAAATAAAAGTAAAGGTTGCATCTCCTTCCACTAGACACTAAGGCAGTGCTTCCTGAATTATAGGATCTTGCTTGATTTAATAAAACTGTTGCAAACCTTCCCCTCGTGAATGCATGTATTAAGTTTTTTTTGGATTTGTAGACTGATTTTGAGAAATAGTGTAAGTGGTGATTGAGCATTTTGCAAGGGATGGAGTGAGTGCGTCTTTCGGACTATCAAGCCTCTTTTTTAAGATCGTTATGTGTTGATCGTTTCTTTTCGAATTGAAACTCTGATCTGACAAACAAACCGAGGCAAATTTAAATTTTGCTGTGAACTTCACTGCTTCTTCAGGAAATTCATAATTTCTCTTTCTGTCGCCTTAACAGTTAAACACGAGATTATTCACTACTACATTATCTCCTGGTCTGATGATGAATCAAGGTATACATTATTCCTACATCCAAATAACGTCACCATCTCTGTAAACTGCTCTAACCTCATAACTCCTCTTCTCCTCTGCATGTTGCTGCTATATTCTTTGTACTCATTGTGTCCTCGCAATGAAGTGGTGAAGATATCTTCACTCTTACCATCTCCAAGTTTAACTTTGTCCATGAAACCCACTTCTGCTCCCTTGCTCCTCCTCCCAGTAAACTGCTGACCTTATATCTTTTTTATAGTCCACAAGTTTTGATGGCAGTTTTCCATCACAACTGCCATCAACATCCCCATAAACATTTCCTGTAACCGTACAGGGTATTGATGAGCCAGCACTGAGAATGCAACTTGAAATTTTGGTCTTCTTGTGTAATTGTTCTAATTATTATTCAGAAGAAGGAGAAAACGGGGCGGCACGGTGGCACAGTGATTAATTATGTTCAAGGCTGCGAGACCTGAAGTTCACATCTCAAAATGAATCAAGGAATATTGGAAGAAAATGAGATGTGAGTTTGAGGCAAAAGAGCCAGAGCATTCGGATTGAAAGGTGAAGCAGACTCGAGGGATCTTACATAGTTCCCCTGCTGCTGCGCCTCATGCTATTTTGATTTTCTGGGTATTGGGCATGGTTTTGTGGTCCCAAAAATGCCTCATTGTGCTTACCGATACATGTTCCGATGTTGATGTGCTAAATTCTATTTAACTTCTATTTATTCCAGATAACGCTATTCCTGGTTTAGTTGGGAAGGATTTCTTCGAATTTCATGCAAATTTTAGATAATTTTGACTTATGTTTCCGAAATTGTTTGAGACCCAAGGGAGAAAAGGATGTTCAATCGGAGCTGGAATTATCTGCCTTGAATTTCGACCCTGTACTAACGACGATACATTTTTTTCTACAACATAGTAAAAGGGCAGGAACTCCAACTAGGAAACTGGAACCAAGTAGCGTAAGATGATTTAACAGAGTCAGAAAATTCAACACAGGGAAAATAGTCTAGTCTATTCAGCTTCTGCCTATAGCTCAAAAATTTCAAGCCTCGCAACATATGTGTAAATCTTTTCTGAATTCTTTCAAGTTTTGTAACATAGTTCCAATAGCAGGCGCATTCAGTGTGAACAACTATTGATTGACAAGCTGATGGAAGGTGTATCGTGGCTAAAGTGCTGTTTACATTGTACATGCTCAACCTTGCACCGTGTTACATCATGAGATCAAGATGAAATGTGAACGTTGCTGATGGTCTCTCATGCCAAACTCTGTGTCCATTTGTCAATGATGAACATGACATGCGAAAAGAATGCTGTGGAGTTATCACACAGTTAACTACAAGATATGATTTGTTGCGTTTCATATTCCCAGGCTGCTGCCTGAATAGACTCTGGGACAACTTTCATAATTTTAGATATGTGCCTATTGTCAGGCAGACATTGCGGGTTGACGAGATTAGTTTTGTATGGTCCTTCCTACTTTAATCCATGGATACATTTCTGCAATAGTTTAATCATAATATTGGTTTTGATTTAATTGAATCTGATTTGATTTGTTGTTGTCACCGATACCTAACTACAGTGAAAAGGTTTGGCTTGTGAGACGTGCAGACACATCTATTGCTGGACAAATGCATTATTTGGGCTTGAATTCCGCCGTGGATTGATTTAAATCTGTGTCCTTGGAAACTGGTCACTTAAACATGGCGACAATGGTGCAATAGTCCCTCAATTTGATTAACAGGAAAGGACGTCAGTACTCAGCAACTACTGCAAAGGCTCTGGCTGTTCGCCAAATATGAAATGATGTGGAGAATTAAATTTGAATGGTCATTTTTTAAATTGTTGTTTGCAATGATTCCATATTAAGCCATTAAAGCCATTTCATTTGAAAAGTGCTCAGAAACGGCAGTGTACGATCTTGCTGGGAGAAGTAATAAGACAACAAATAGGAAGCGGAAATTTGACGAAGGCACAAGTTGTGATTATGCTTACATTGCGTAAAATTGCAGTGCAAACAGACAAAATAGCAATTTAGATAAAGTTAGGTTATAAAGTGTTGAAGGGGTATAATGATGGTAATATGTTGAATAAAAACAGACGACTCCAAAAAATGGCAAGATATCTTTAACAGAAATAGAACAGGTAGAGTGAACTTGAATATATAACAGTAACCTGAAGGGTCCATGCACAAAACCAAGAGAGAAATTTATTAAAATGCATGGACTGTTGTGGTTCACAAAGCCAACTCACCATTATGTTCTGAAGGGTAATTAGGGAAAAGCAAAGCAAGTATAGATGACAACAGACTTTGAGGAAACAGATATAAAAAGATCAGAGGTACACTTCAAATGGATTTCTAAAAGTAATGCGACAGAAAATATGTTGAGGGAGCCGTTCTTCAAGAAGTATTGATTATGCGATTTTTTAATGAAGGAGTCAGCACCGGATAAGAAAAAAAAAAACATTAACAATATTAGTCAACCACGATGGGTGTTTTAATGAACAGCAATTAACTGGAAAAGGGTTTTATAAATTGTATGTTGGATATCACGGACCAGTTCGACATTAAGAGGAAACTGAAAGAGATTTGGAGAAACTGCCCATTTAGAAAGATGACAGTGGAGAACAGTGGGGCAGTTAGAGTTGGGAATTAAGACATGTTCCGAATCAACCTGTTGCATACTGCTGGGAGATTTGGGATATGAACACACAATTGCTAGTCCACAGGGAGGGAAACTATCCCTCCACCACAAGGATCCTGATCTGCCCGTTAATAGGCTCTTGGTTGGAGGTAACATATTGGCAATGATAGATGATTTGTTGATAGACTGGAAATGTCGATCAGAAATCAGTAAGTATTTCTCCCGTGTGGAGGATAGCGAACATGAGGTACTGCATTGATCAGCGACTCGGACCATGCTATTTGTGATTGTTAAAATGATATGGCTGATGGAATGATATGCATGAATTCCAATTTTCCTAATGACACGAAACTTGGATTTTGAGTGTTAAGAATAATGTAAAGAAATTTGGGGGTGACTTAGACACGTTTATTGAATCTGCGGATAACGGCAGATGGAGTATAATATGACTAAATATGACGTTGTACACTTCAGCTTGAAACACAGAAAGGGAGGGTATCATTTTAAAAGGATATATTGGGGAGTATGAATCTACAAAAGAACTTAAGGATCCTGGCATAATAGTTAATTGATATAGACAGGCATGTGCAGCAAAGATTTATGAAGACAAATAGTACATTGGCCTTACTTGCCAGCATACTTGCGTTCCTATGCAGGGATGTCATACTGTGGAAGGAAAAACTGTACTATGAGAAAAGAAAGGTTCTACATTGCATGTATTCAAAAATACTTAGAAAGCTGAGAAGTGATCTGGTTGAAACCGAGAAATTTCGAACATGTCCAGACGCAATAAGTGCAGAAAGGATGTTTTCCTTGTTTGGGAAGTCTACAAGCAAGAAATACAATCTCACGCATTGGAATATATCACTTAAGATTCAGCTGAGGAAACATTGCTTCATTCAGTGCTAGTGAACATGGAATTACGTGGCATCTAAGATTGTGGAGGTCAAGTCACTGAATATCTCCAAGAAGGAAAAAGATGCTTATTTTTATTTTAAAGGCGTCAATGTGTTTGAGGTGAAAACACGATATGAACTTGTGCTGGAAAATCAGCCATGATTTTGTTGAACAGTGTAACAGACTCGAATAAGTTTGGGAAATCAAGTTCTGCGAAATAAATCAGAAAACTATCTACAGTGATTTCATGAATATTGGTAAAATTGCTTCAATGAATTCAGAAATAAGATATGCGATTGTGGTGATAATATTGCATGCAAGCTTACAATCAGTCTTCTCTTTAGCACTAGCATTGTGAAAATACATCTGACCAAATGGTGAGACAGTTAGTTGAACTGCTAAAACAATTGGATTGTTTGATATGGTAGTTTTCAAAGATATCGTCAATTTATGTTGTGAAGCATTAGATTAGCTATACCTCAAATGGTCCTGGAAAGATGGGTGGACTGATTGTGAGATAACATAATAATGCAGAAAATATTATCATTGATGTTCTATCTGCCAGGTTTTGAGCACTTCTCTCATCTGCATATGCTCCTCTTCAGACACTTAGGGGGACACAAGTAATTCCCTTTCAATTATTTTGTGTCATACAAAAACTTGCTTATAGCACAATCACTTTCATCATGGAAGTCATCCATTTATAGTGTACATAATTATGGTTTGAACTCGCATCCTTCTGATATTCCACTAGCTGTAAATAATCATTCTGAAATTGACCCCTTTTGCAAAGAAAAAGTGCCTTCTATTCTTTTGCCTGTTCCATATTTACATTAATACGTACTGCACACTCCAACCTGTGCCCTTATCTTGTTATGTAACCTTATGTGCACGCACTATCAAACCTAGGTTATTTGAAATCGAACAATACAACAACTACTTGTTTCCCATGATTTATCCTGAGTTTAATTCCTAATATGCAACCCGTAATGTCCAGGGACGTATCAGTCTTTAGTACCATTAGTTTCACTCGAACGTTTTATGCAGTGGTATTTATTCTGTTTACTTCTCACATCATCTATTTCAGTTCCTTGATTACTTGATTTTTTTAGAACGCTATTACAAAGAAGTGCAGTGAAGTTTGATGAAAATTGTTTCTTTAACCATTCCACCATTACTGCTCCCAATTTATATTTCCGCAGTGCCGTCCTCTAATGGAACTATTTTCATCTTTATGGAAATAACGAAGAACTTAGTGTCAGTTTTGATGGAACTGATTTGTTTGAACTCATGGCTCACCTTCTCTTTCCTTGAGAGATTCCCAGTCATCATTTGTTGACTTCGAAATAGCTCAAGAGAAAGTGAGGACTGCAGATGCTGGAGATAATAGTCAAAATGTGTGGTGCGGGAAAGGCACAGCCAGTCAGGCAGCATCTGAAGAACAGGAGAATCGACGTTTCGAGCATCAGCTCTTATCCTTCCTGATGAAATTTCCAACCCTCTTACTCACCACTAACATTTTCTGCATTGCATATCTTGTTAATTCTTCCAGCATGAGACCGCCCTAATTCTCTTGAATGAACATTCTTTGTTTCTTACCTTACAGGAATCCTTTTCATTAGGGGAACAAATAATGGATGCAGTAAAGACATGAGTCCTTTCAGCAGAAAGTGAGCTTTTTATCTATTCCTAGAAACATGGAATCAACTTAAATTTACAGACTTTGAGCATGTGTGGAAGCTAGCAATGACTAAGTAAATCGAGAAGAAAGACGGGAAAAGTGGAGGACGTCTTTTCCTGTGGAGATGTCCCAAAACAACTTTGTGTGTAGAAATCTGTGAATTCTCAAAGAAAGACATTTTTCCGTTCCTCAAGCACACTTTTATTCTCAATGCAACACTATTTCAGTTCGACAACGAAACTTTGTGGTTTGAGATCAAAGTTCTTCATTAGTCTTTGATTCTGTGGATTAGTTTGTTAACGCCCTTTTTGTTGTAATCACAGTGTTGCATTTAGACGTTATCTGGAGGATGACCAGAACAAGCACTTTCAGTTTTAAAACGAAACCGATATGCAAAGTGCACCGCTCCAAGACATTGACCTTTAGACAATAAGAATATTGGACTTGAAACCTTAATTCTGTTTCTTTCTTGATCGATGCTGCCATACCAGTTTAGTTTATCCACTATTTTCTGTCTGTTTTGCCTCAGAAACATGCTGTCCTGGACGTGTTTGTTGGGACTGTTAGTAGTATTTGACCTTTGTCAGCCTTAATTCCCTCTGAACTCCATCGCCAAATCCCGAGAACAGGATCACTTTCTTTTCGCTGCAGTTGCCTGAAGATCTTTGACTGTGCCAAAGACCATGAGGAATTGTGTGCTATGGCAGAATGCATGTTCAGTTGAAAACTTTAAGCTAGCTAACCAAATGGGTTGGTTGGAGGGTGCAAGTTGGTGAATTTTGGTAAAGTGGAAGTTCGTTGAACAAGGCAAATATTATCTTAAATATGCATATGAGCAATATTAAAAGGATCCTTGTAACAGGCTTCAAAGGCAGTTGTAAACCTACTTGGGAAACATGATGAATTATCTAAAATGCAGGCGGTGAGCTGAACAACAAGGGCAGAACAACTAAAAGAAAATTCTCTTCTGCTCAGCAAAACGCATGGATAGTGCTCAATTCAAATCATTGGAGCTTTCTTTTTATTTCAGTTCATATATTCTTTACTTGATTTGCAATGTGTTGACAGTCTAATTTGATACTTGCACATTGGGACAGATGGTAAATTCGCCTGAGCGCCTGGCACAGAACATACGACACTAAAGCATATTTTCCACATTTAGTTTGAAGCTGTTAACTGACAAGATACAGTAATCTTTTCTATAACTTTTGTCTTCCATTATTGTTATAGACCATGTCGAAAGAAAGAGTTTTAGTCTCTTTGAACCATCTGTCCTAACATAAGTTCATGATTTTCATCACCATAAACTTCAGTCTCTCGAGCAAGTAAACAACCATATGCAGTCGATACCCTTGACCAAAAATGAACAATTCTGCGATAGATTCGTGCGTGTTGTGTTGACATAATCAATTAAATTCCAGTAGAGCTACTGGACAGTTTGCTTCTGTTTACGAATTTGCTATTATGCTTGTGAGCATAGCAACATACTTGAAACATCTGAACCATATCTGATTACTATTTGATTAAATGACTCAAAAATTAAGTTGAAGTATTAACTTTATTCAATATTCAAACTCCTGGACCTGATAAGTTCCTCACCCACGATTAAAGGCTGGAACAATTTTATTTAAACAAAGATACCATTAAAATTACTGGATGTTTGATAATATTATACAGCTCACGCCTGAATTTTCTCTGTGACACTGCATAAATAAACGTATTTGTGCAAGAACTCAACACACTGAGCATGTAGCCAGATTGTTCCAAAATGGTGAAAGGTGAATTGTAATCTTCTGCTAAAAACTGAATATCTGCAAAATGCACACAAACATAAGATATTAAAGTTACAACCCATAAAAGAATAAAACTACCAGAAACAGCAAGCAGTAAAATAATGGATTTTCTTCGATTCTCCATTTCCGGATCATTGTGTTTGTCAACACTTTTGTTTCCACGTAGACTCCTCCTTACTCTACTAGCTAATATAATGTGCCTTATAGTCAGAGCATTTAGCAGTAAAATCAGAAGAAATGGAATAAATGGGGTTAAAATCGACCTCAACCACATTAATGCTGCCCATAAAGGTGATGTGTAGAAGCTCGCTTTTACATAGCAGGACCAAGGTACGTTGTCAATTATTTTTCGAGGGACATACACAAAGTAAACTGGAACACTCTGTAACACACTTAGAGAGCTCACCACTCCGATCACGACAATAGCAGTTCTTTCAGTGCAATACTTTGTTTGCAACTTTTGACAACAAATGGCAATAAATCGGTCGAAGGTAAAGGCTACAGTGAACCATACAGAGCAATCAATTGAAGCAAAAATCAGGACTAGGTTCAGGCTACAAATAGGAGTATAATTCAGAAACGAGTACGTGAAATACATATTCTTAATCTCATATAATATTACATCAAATAGAAGAACCAGAAAGTCTGCCACTGTCATGCTCAGCAGGTAACAGGTGATGCATTTTGAGAGACCACAGTTTCCACGTGCGAGAACAATAATAGTCAGTACGTTGGCTACGAAATGAATGAAAGTTATGTTAAAATGTTTTCTCATTTGAAAAGAGAAGATGTCAACATTTAATTGTGTGAATATTTAAGGTGGTGCTTACAAGCTTCCTAATAAATTTACCAATGTACTTCATTTGAAATAATTTGCAGCAAATGCAACCTTTCGTCTTGGGTCCATCAATGATATTGTAGAACTCAAAACTGAATCTACGTTAGTATCTAAATATAGTGAAAATATCAATAGTCAGGTTTTTTTTTTAAAAAGCCACATTGTACCCAAACAAAATTTTACTACGAGAAACACTGAAGAATTACTCCCATATTGGTGATCAAGTTAACCAACATTGGACATTTCTGGCTCGTCTCGTTGCTCCTGAGGTACAGAACACCCAGACAAACCAATGAACTATACTCTTCCCCATATCAAGTTACTAAAATTTGCAAAACAGTATGAAGGAATTAGTTGAAAAGAAAGGCGAGATTCTAAAACCGAGCATGTCTGATCAGCTTTGTTAAATCAAATGATTGGCTGCCAGTGAAGTTTAGGCTTCTGACGTACTCAGTCAGCAAGGTTGGAACTTGCAGACTTGTCAAGGCTTAACATAAGATTTGTTTATTTGAAGTATAACACGAGCATTTCTCAGCCATACAAATTCTGGAACGCAACCATGTATGTTCAGAGATTTACCTGAAGTAAAGAGCTTTTAGAAAGATGACATCATATTAGACCAATGTCGATCTTGGAACTACAGGTAATTTCTGTCTGATGAATATAGGAATGCTTGCTACACATTTAAGTACGTTGTTGTTTTAACCAATATCACCAGCTAAAAATTGTAGGAAAACGAAATGAATAAGCAGAGTTAATATCTTACATACCAGGTACACCAATAGTGGCCAAGAAAGGATAATAAATGTCTGCTATCTGAAGAATAATTGCTCGCTCCATACTGTATGATGGTTTGCTTTGACTGTCAGTATGATTTGCACTCTTCGTGCACATTTACATCAGTGCTTAATATATGCAAATTGAGAAATCTCTGGTGTATGCAATAAAATATATCGATTGTAAACAACTGGTGTCACTCCTTCGTTGTGTAACGAATCTTTTATGAATGTTTCCCAAATGAATTAAAACTTTAAGCAGGTTCAATAATAATTGTAATTAGATTTAATATATTTCAATTTTTCTACTCCTGCAACACTACTAAAGTTCAATGCTACAATTTAATGTCATTCCATGTGTGTTACGTGCACAAATCACTTTTTAAAGTTTGTTAGAATTCTACGAATTTTAGTCTTTCTCTCTTTTTTTCCTCTTTGTCCCTCTCTCTCATACATCGTCACGCTTTTGCATAGTTTGTTTTGATCACATAATTGTCATTCCTTTTAAAGCTCAGCCAACTGATTTATTTAGCCAATCGACCTGAATAACTGGTGGGGATTCATTATTGCCCACGTCAAATCTCGTTTAACTCTGGACCCTTTTCAATTATCAAGAAGTCCTTGTTTTTTTTTTTTGCCCAGCAGCGGGATAAGCAAGCCAATATTCTTCAAAGATCAAGAATCGAATGGCTTAAAGGGGAAATTGTACTTGATTGTACTCCATTTTGTGTAGTGTCCTATTTGTGTAGTTACCGACTTTGCATCTAGAAAGATTCTTGAACAACTAAAGCTGCACAATTTACTGTATTCTGTCTTATTGCTCATGTGCTCTCCATGCAGTTGGAAAGAATTTCGTTTTGTTTTTGAAATTTTCCTTTCCAAATTTGATTAGTTCACTGTAGAACAGTTACAAATGGGATTGCAAGATCGGTCATCTAATATGTTAGATCTTTTGGTATTTCCATATCTCTAACATAATTCTCAGTCACAGCCTGAAATGAAATTTCGTAGGAAACTCATTAATCAAAAAAGATGCTAAAATCTTAATCAATTCATAGTTCTGGTTTGCATCCAGAATGAAAGCGAACAGAATCTGCCTCTAATATTTTTTAATGATAAATAAGAACGAATATATGGAGAAGAAAGCTGATTTAAGAGAAGGAAGTTGTCATAATGTGCTCGACAAATGTGAACTCAACGGAAAGAAAACATAAGGAGGTGTTTTAAAAGATGCATATGACCAATATATCAACTACAAAGAAACATTCGAAAGGAACAATTTGTCATCAGCAGATGGAAACCAAAAACAGAGAGAGCAATAATTAGTTTATTTTCTCTTTCAAAGTGTTCTGTGCTACAGGAGGTGGGAACATTAAATTTTTTTGTAGAAAAGACGATCGATTCTTCTTTGGTGCTGTCTTTAAAGATAAATCAGCGTGACAGAAACGACGAATGAAAAACAACCCAACACATCACCTCTGCGTTTGTTGAATGTTAGAGATATTTCTGTGGCCACATGGTTCACTGCTGCGCCTAATTAGTACATCCTTATTTACTTGGAAATGCATGCACTCACATAAAAGGAAAAGTCAATTCCACTGTTCTGTGCATCATAAGTGCATAAGGCCATAAGAGTATAAGGCACTAACACAGAGAGTTACAGAATCGCAAAGTTTAAAAGTAGTCTTTTTGCTCATCAGGTTGTATAAAAAAACTCACAGTAAATCTGCAAAATGTCTCACTTTCCAGGACTTGGCTCATAATCTTGACTGTTATGACACTTCAAATGCTAATTTAAGGAAATTGAAAAGATAACAAGATTAGCTGTGTAGAAGCAATTCTGATATTTTCATAAAGCTTCTGAATCTAGCAAATGATTGTCAAATATTTCTCGCCAACTTAATCTAATGGGACCTATCAGATCACCTACTCATCATCAACTTAGAGAATGAACTGCATTAGAAATCAGATGATACGATACTAATTCTGATTAACACAACCCTGCTGAAGAAACCCAATTGTTCGAATAAGGCGGACTTATACAGGCATACAATCGCACATCATGGAAAGAGACACTACAGCCCAACTCATCCAAGCTGACTGCCAAATCCAATTTGAAATCGTCCTATTTTCCATAATTTAGCACATATGCCTCTCAACGCATCCTGTGCATAAACCCATCCCGATGTCTTTTAAATATTGCACTTATATCCATTTCTACCAATTCCCCTGGCAGCTCCTTCCACGGACGCACTCTCCCTTCTGTTAAAAATAAAAATCATCCCTCAGGTCCTTTCTAAATCTTTCCACTTTCAGTTAAACTTATGCCCTCTAGTTTTAAAATTGATCACCGCAGTAAAGGGACATTGGTTAATCATCATGTCCGTGCACCTCTTGATTTTGTAAACCTCTGTAACATCATTCCTCAGCCGTCAAAGCTCCAGGGAGAAAAGCCCAGTCGATTCAGTCTCTCTTTCTAACAAAAACTGTACATTCCTGACAACATTCTTGTAAATCTTTTCTGCGCTCTCTGAAGCTTAACAACATCTTTCCTACAGAATTTTACAAGATATTTTTAAAGTGGTCTCACTAATGTCAAGTTGTTGGCAGGGGATTCTGAGAAATAGAATTTGCATGCGTTTGGAAACGTAAAGCGGGAAATTGTGTCTTACTAATTTGATTAACATTTTTGAAGAGGTGACAAAGATCACTGATACAAGCAGCGCTCTATACATTGCTTGTGGAGTTCAGCAAAGGGTCCTTCAAGAATCCGCATGGTGGACTGGTTAGTAAAGTTAGATCACATGAAATATAAGGGGAGCTGGCCAATTGAATGCAAAATCTGCTTGAAGGTCGAATACAGAAGGCAGTGATAGAGGTTTGCTTTTTGGACTGAAGGCCTGTGATCATCGATGTGCCACATGGACGGTAAAAGTCTATTGAATTTTGTCATCTCTATAAATCAGTTAGTCGTGAATATAGGAGGCATGGTTATTATATTTACAGAAATCACAAAAAGGGACTATGTAGTGGACACGGAAGAAGATTATCTCAGAATACAACTGGACCTTGATCAGATAGGTCAGTGAATTGAGAAGTGGCAGATGTTATGTTAGAAAAAGTACAAGGGTTAAAAAAACCGTTAATTTTTAGGTCTTGTGGAATGTTGCTGGACAAAGACAGTTAGGAATGCAGATGCATAGTTTCTGGAGGAAACCCCATCAGGGTCAATACAAGTGTCTGTTCGAGGCAAATTTCAACAGCATGACATTCGCTCCTAAAATTTGCAACATGCATGGATCTCGTGTATGCTCTCGGATAATTAATCATTCGAAGTAAACATACAGAGATTGTTATAAATCACGAAATGATGAAGTACTTCCACTAATAAAAAGGGATATTTATGGACAGATTATCTTTTAACGGAACCGATAAATTTCTTTGCATTTGGCACATATAACACCATACCAAATCCCAGAAAGTCACTGTTAAATGGAGAAAATTACAAAAGAAACCTGTGATTGGATAGTGGGCAAGTTTGATTCGTTGATGGAAGTGTTCACAATGCATTATAGCTGAATTTGTTTTTGCAAACAAGTGCTGCTTGTAGCTCTGGTTCTCATTGATTAATAAGATGAAATGAGTTCACGCACAACTCAAGAAATTCGGTATAAGCAATATTCAATTAGACTGACATTATGAAGGAGTGAAGTAAAAGTTCTGAGTGGTGTCTTGAAGACCACCGGGTGTGCTGTCATTGGATCCGAATATTACTTCCACACCAAGGGTTTGTAACTTAATTTTGTGCTTGTTTCACAAGCAGCTAATAGAATTCTTAATGCATTGTCCTTCTAAAACAACAGGGTCGACCGAGCCAGGATTAAAAGAGAGATGAGGAACTAAACAGTCACAAAGGGCAGAATAATTGTAGCTGACTGATCAATTACTATCATTGCATAGAACATAGTACATAAAACAATATAGCGCAGAACAGGACCTTCGGCCCTCGATGTTGCGTGGTCCTGTGAACTAATCTAAGCCTCTACACTTTCCCACCATCATCATTATGCTTATCCAAGAACTTATCCATGCTCTGACTACTCTCTAAGTTGCACACCTGCCTGTGACATCTCTCTTAAATCTATCACCCCTCAACTTTCATCTATGCCCCCTCATACAAGTAGATGTCACCATTCTAGGAAAAAGACTCTCAGTGCCCATCCTATCTCACCCTCTGATCAAGTTGTACGTGTCTATTATATCCCCTCTTAGCCTTCGTCTCTCCAATGAGAATCACCACAAGTCCCTCGGCCTTTCCTCGTAAGAACTTCCCTCCACACCAGGCAACGTCCTGATAAATCTCGTCTGCACCCTTTTCAATGCTTCCACATCCTTCCTGCAATAGGGCGACCAGAACTGCACACAATTCTCCAAGTGAGGCCGCACCCACTGTTTTGTACAGTTGCAGCATGACGTCACGGCTCCTGGACTGAATCCCTCTACCTATAAAACATAACACACCGTATGCCTTCTTAAGAGCACTATCAACCTGGGTAGCAACTCTCAGGGATCTATGTACATGGACACCAAGATCACTCTGCACATCCACGCTATTTTGAAACTTACCACTGACTCAGTATTCTTCCTTTCTGTTATTCTTCCCAAGGCGATTCATCTCACATGTATCTGTATTGAACTCCAATTGCCATCTTTCAGCCAAATTCTACAGTTTATCCAAGCTTCTCTGCAGCTTGCAACATGCTCCCACACTGTCCACCACTCCACCGACTTTAGTACCATCTGCAAACTTAATAACCATCCACCTGTGCCATTGTGCCAGAAACCAGGGTTCACTTGCCGCCTCGGAGTGGGACTGTGTGGAGTGTGTCTGTGTTGGTTTCCTCCGGGTGCTCCAGTTTCCTCCCGCAGTATAAAAATATGCAGGTCAGGTGAATTTGCCATGCTAAATTGCCCGTCGTGTTCGGTGAAGGTGAATGGGTCTGGGTAGGTTGCGATTCGGTGGGTCGGTGTGGACTTGTTGCCTCGACGGGCCTGTTTCCACACTGTACGTAATCTAATCTAATCACCTTTCCTGCACCCAAGTCGTTTATAAAAATGACTAAGGGCAGTGGTCCCAATACAGATCCTTGTGGCACATGTTCCCATCAGTCACCGCATGCCTTTGAACAAGACTTTAACATTCGACACAAACGTTCAAACAGAAAAAGCATTCTTCCCTTCCTGAAAAGTGCGCGTGAGCAATTATAGGCTTCACCTCCTGCACTAATTATGTTGATTTACCACAGCTGCTGATGAGTGAATATCAGAGGAGGCTGATATCCGAGTTATCATGTTGAATTACGAAAGTCACTTGATAGCAGGATTGGATTGTGTCAAACTTAAAAAGAGAAAACACTCTCAACAAGTCTTAGGAAACAGGATTAGTTAATAATCCACTTCAGTGCTGTTCTAAGTTAACAGATAGTACCACTAACAATTTGACACAAAAAGTTGCTATTGTGACTCAACAGTGTATGATAAAGATATTGATGTGACATAAAATAGAAAGGTATAGAAAATAGTAAGTTCGCATGAAATATGTATGATTGACTAAAACTGCTGAGATACGTTTGGGGAAAGATAATTGTGGCAATTGAATCGATGACGATGACAAATAACTGAATAAAACAGAAAATACCGAAAAAATAGATTTAGTTGCAATTGACTAAAACTTCTGGGTTTTCAAGGAAAGTATATGAAAATTCTGTAGATAATGTTGGCAGGTCGATCTACGGAGAATGTTATTATTAACAGAGTAAATTTGAAAAAAATCTCAAAATATTTTTACCCAGACAAGAGTGGCGTAACACCTT
The DNA here is from genome assembly GCF_037043375.1 of Chiloscyllium plagiosum. Taxonomy (NCBI): domain Eukaryota; kingdom Metazoa; phylum Chordata; class Chondrichthyes; order Orectolobiformes; family Hemiscylliidae; genus Chiloscyllium; species Chiloscyllium plagiosum. The sequence continues at coordinate 45,051,340 of NW_028270173.1, forward strand.
TCCAGGAACACCAATGACTGCAAGAATCATGTAGTATACTTTCTTGATATTGAGAATTATGTCCATAACTGTTTGGGTGATGTGATATCTCTATTTTTTGCTGACTGTCTCTGAAGTATTTTTTTGAATGAGGGATAACAAAGACCTTTCATTTATATTGTCGGGAGTATCCATGGGGACAGTAAATTGCTTCATTGCAAAGTTATGGTTCCATGATCAAATGACTGCAATATTAAATATAAACGTCAATGTTGGAAGAAAAATACTTAATTCTTTGAACGAATATTGTTCATAAAACATTTGAAATTCATTTCATTTGCTCCCCTAATTAGTGTGCATAAATCATGTGACAGTCTTTCTTAAACGATTTGGTTCCTAACTCTTTGGCTGTTTTGTTTATCTGTAGGTCTTCGGTAGATTAAATAAATGGTGAATGACTGGCACCAAATGCCTGAAGGAAATTTACACAGGTCTGTCTATTATTACAGCCCCATTAAATTAATGCAGTGTACAGGCCTTTTCACTGTTTTCGCCTTTTCAAACGGGGTAACACGGTGGCTCAGTGATTAGCACTGCTGTCTGACAGCGCCAGGGACTCGGACGACTGTTTGTGTGGAGTTTACACATTCTCCCCGTGTTTGCATGAGTTTCCAACAGGTGCTCCGGTTTCCTCAAGAAGTCCAAAGACGTGCATGTTAGGTGAATTGGCCAGGCTAAATTGCCCATAGTGTTCAGGGATGTGTAGGCTAGGTGCATTAGTCAGGGAAAATGTAGGGTAATGGGTATATTGGTATGGTAGTCTTCAGAGGGGCGTTATGTACTTGTTGGACTTATAGGCTTGTTTACATACAGTAGGAATTCTAATTAAAAACAACAGAAAGGTTATATTGTTCAGCTTCATAAACTAAGAAAATTCATTAACGAATAGTGACTTGGAACGCGACACATTATGTCAACATAGTGCTTCAAATAAATCGACATCTTAATTGAGGAGGTGAACAGAAGAGCTCGAAAGAGAAGTAAAAACATAGCCGTGATCATTGATGGTACAGCCATAGTTTCAAGTCCTTTGCATACTATGGCATCTCTAGAGAACACAGACTTTCGAATACAGAGGAATCTCGATTATCCGAACGAGATGGTTGGGCTCTATTTCATTTGGAAAATTGTGTATTTGGTTAATTGATTCAATGCCTTTCCTCTAGGGATGTGGTTTTCTGTTATGTCTGCTTCCCATTCAGAAGATGAGGCAGCATCACACCACGCACCAGCGCCCGACCCGCTATCAGCCCCTCAACCCCGTCCAATACCGCCCTCGTTCACCCTCGCCCTCTCCAACCCATCTAACAGCACGCCCAACCTGACGCCCCAACCGGGTCCAACACCGCCCCCGCCCACCCCTCCGAGCGCCCCCCAACCCCTACCTCTGCACTCCACCCCTGTCTAACACTGCCCCCACCCCTCACGTCAGCCGGTTTGGACACCAACAGAAAGACTGCTGCTGCTGCTGCCATTTGGTGGATATCCAAACAATGCACGCACGCGTATACACACACACACAGACATACACACACACACAACTCTTGACTGAAACTTTTTTGACAGGATCCACTTCTGTCCTGTCGAGGAAAATGTGCGAGAGATTATCTGGGGAAGGGCTGTTTAGGGTACATGCCTGTGCAGAACTGCATGGAAAGTGTGGGCAGAGAGAGAGAGGGTGGGAGGTCAGTCATTTGGAGACGGCTCCTGGGCTCCCATCGATGTCCAGGAATGTTCTCGGCGACATTTCAGTAAGCCAAGTTCACTTTTGTAAATAAAAGTTGCAATCAAAGTTGTAAATATGTCTTTGATGTCATGTTTCTATCGGGACCTCGAGAGCTCCTTTGCTGATATTCAGATAATTGATATTCGGATAATAGAGATCCCTAAAGGGGAAAAAAAACAGTAATAAAGCATCCCACAAAATTACAGCATCTGAAAGGATTAAAAGGCATATCATAAATGATTTGACGTTGTCTGTGCTTCATTATTCTAGTCCGAACTGCTATTTACAATTTAGCACAAGTAATGTGACACTCATAAGATAATTACCATTGGGGCACTAATGCGACCTTGCAATGTCCTTGATTGATCTGAGTCATCTTCAATTATCAGATCCAGCAAGGCCACTTTTTTTATTGTTTCGTTTGTTTTGCATTGCTGTTTAATTGATGAAGAACATTACCATGAACACATTTTTTGGCCATTCTCTGCACTTACACTTGTACTAAGCCAATCTACATCAGCGTAACTTATATTTATTTAGTGTATAATTCTTGATCTTCTCGACACATTCGGTTCACAACCATGCTGCTTTATTTACCCATTACCTTCAGACCTATGTATTACTCTAAAAAACACAATTTTATGTCTTTTTCTTGTTGTTTCTTTCTTCTTAGCTATTGCCAAATAGAACCTGACTTTCCCACAACTTCGGCATTTTTTTGTCCTTCCAGTAACTGAATAATACCAATTTCCGATACAGCTGCCACATTCTTCCCTTACAACCTTTCTTCACACCTTGTATACGTGAACATTTAACATGTCCTTCTTTAATTGAGTTCTGTATTAATGAACAGATCATCATACTTCAGCTTTAACATCAGAAACAGCAGATCACGAATTTTATATCCCATATTTGGTTTCTTCATAAGAATGCACAAAATAACTTCAGAACATAGAACGTGGAACAGGAGTCGGACATCTGATACAAAAAACAAGCTCTGTCATTCAATAAGATCATGGTTGGACTCATCTTTTCATGGACTCAACTCTACTTACCCGGCCACATCCCATAACTCTTAATTCTATTACTATTCCCAAATTTATCCATCTTTTCCTCAACAACTTTCAACGAGGTAACAGCAGCTGCTTCACTCAGAAGGGAATTCCAAAGATTCAAAACCCTCTGGGTGAAGAAGCTTTACCTCAACACAGTCTTAAGTCTTCTCCCTCTAATTTTGATGCTATGCCCCTTATTTCCAATTTCACCCTCCAGTGGAAGCAATCTCCCTGTTTCTATCTTCTCTATTTCCACCATAGCGTTTATGATTCTGTAAGATGCGCTTTCATTCTTCTAAATTTCAGTCAGCATAATACCAGTCTACTCAAGCTCTCATCATCACTCTCACCTTCGGAATCAGTCTAATGAACTTCATCTGCATCCCCTCCAATGACAGTACACCCTCTCTCAAGTCAGGAGACCAAAACTGTACACAGTACTCAAGATGTGGCCTCACCAGCACAGTATACAGCTGCAGGAAAATCTCCCTAGTGTTAAACTCCACCCCTCTAAGAGTAAATGACAGCATTCCATTTGCCTTCTTAATTACTGAACCTGCAAACCAACTTATTGTGATTCATGCACACGGACCACAGGAGGTCCTCTGCACAGCAGATTGCTGCAATCTTTCACCATTAATATAATTGCAAATTGTGCTACTTTCCCTACTAAACCAGATGACCAACATTGTGCGTCATCTGCCAGATCCTTGCCAACTCATTAAAATATCTATATGCCTCTGCAGATTTTCAGTGTCCTCTGCATTCTTCGCTCGACCACTTACGTTAGTGTCGTCTCGGGACTATTTTAGAATTTGCTCATTTTCTCTCTAACGAGAAAGATACGAATGGGCGAGCTATCACATTATCTACTATTACCTGACTCGTCAATTTCTCTGTTTACCAGACTACCTATTTTCTTATTTATTTCTGGGAGCACGAATTCCTTCCCATTTTGGTTCCAGCCTTCAAAATGGCAATAACATGTGGCGCTAAAAGGAAATTTGTCACCACACAATATTTTCGATATGTGCAACGGTTATCATCTCAAAAAGGTGGAATAAATGCCATGCAATCGCGAGAAGTACTTCTGAAGGTGCATTGCTCATGAACACACTCATCACTTCCATCATTCTACGTACTTTTTTTGTATTGCCACAAGGAGTGAAGAGAACTTCATTTATTTTGGTATTCATTTTCACTAACTTCCAAACTAGCCTCCTGAATTCTTAGGCTATTGTAAAATAGTATGCGCACACGTTGGGTTCGTATTACACTGTGTTGTAATAAACTCTACAAGGCCCATGAGAATCGCTAAATAATCTTCTTGTGGAGAAGATACAATTGGAGTTCCCTTGGCACGAAGCAATGACAGACCCAGATGGAACGCATTACCCGCACTATTTATAATGCAGACCAGGGCCTCTTGTGAAGTTAAGAATAACACATACAAGGGAGGGAACTGGGACTAGTAGTGGCACTATTTTGCTGTGCAACAATTTATAATGTTCCTTTTTCGTCGGTCATCCTGAGTTATTTCATTGCAGGCAAGAGCAAATAAACATTTCAGGCAGTCACGCCTTTCATTGAATGCAGTTATACTGTGATTAGTAAATATCGGAAATACTGCTGCTCAAGAAACTGGAACATTATGATACAGGTGTGGAGAATTGGCTCCAGTACCTCAAAAGAATTAGAATCTTTTTTTTAATCTAGGCAAATGGAAGAGGAGTGATCACACAAAGCATCATTTGGCAGACCACTTGAGGATCCCTAAATTGCAGCATCATGTAGAGTTTAGCTCAGCTGGCAACCCTGGAATCAAACTGTTAGAAATAGGAGCAGACCAGTACGACACTAAATTATCTATTATATCGTAGTGTTCCCATAAATTATCTCTTTTCGGATTGTGTTCAAGACGGTGGAATTCATTATATTACAACTGAAAACAAGTACAGCTGATGACTGCACCAAGTCCACTCCTAGAGAAAGCAATATTCTGGCTCTTTCCCACGAAACAAAGGAATGAGACTGAGGAGTCTCAAACGGTGGTGTCCTCAAATACGTTTGACGCACATGACACAGAACCAAGGCCCCAGCAGGATACCACTCTTGACTTCTGTGTGTTACCAAGGAAAGGGGATTGGAGTCAGAGGCTGTAAGCCAGAGAACTGCACAGGACTATTCTCCACAATACAGTGATGAGTAAGAACATCATGTCGAACTTGTGGTCATAGAATTTTCCTCATACGAGACGACTGAAACGGGTAAAATACATTTTCCCAACGACAAAGGGTGAAGCCAATTGAAGACATCGTTTTGCAAATTAATCAGTTCAAGGATGAGGAATTGATACAGCTAAATTGCATCACTGTTCTCAAAATGGCCTCGATTTGAGAGAAAAACTCTGAGAAATGACCAGCACCTGAACATGAATTTCGATACAGGTACCAGTGTACCCCATTGCTGGGTAGCAAACCTTTAATGAATTCCGGTGTGGCATCTTTCCTTTAAACCTGCAAGATAACAACGTCATATTAGTCACATGCAATGCTGAGTCCTTACATACTATTGGGAATACTGTCGCCAAAATTAATGCAGATGCTGTCAGTGGCTCAGTTCTTAGCAGTGCTGCCTCACTGGACCAGGATTCGATTGCACCATGGGGCGACTGTCTGTGGCGAGTTTGTACGTTCTTCCTATGTCTGTGTGGGTTTCCTCCAGGTGTTTTGTCTTCCACCCATACTCCAAGGATGTGCATTGATTCACCATGACTAATTCCCTCGTAGTGTGCAGGTGAGATGTGTTGACTCTGCTAAATGTGAGGTTAAATGCATAGGGTGGGATGCATTTGTGCGGGTTTGCGCAAACGTAGTGTGCCAAATGGACTTTATCTGCACTGCAGTGATTCTATCATCATGAACAACAGACAGTCCGACTCCATTAACGCTGGGGAAAGGGCCAAGTCAGGAACTTTTGGGAAGGGACTGCTTCAGAAAATCTGCCTGGATTGCAGCAGATCTTAATAGTGTGCATTGGTGTAGTCATTGAGCAAGGTTTTAAGAGTGCTCAGGAAGACGAAAGGCGCCAGGGCAAAAACTAATGTAGAACTGGAGATTCAACCAAATTGATTCAATGCATGACATCTGCCCTCCATGCCAAAGCGGAGGCTAAAATTAACGGAAATTAGCATAATGTGCCCAACACTTTTTGGTGACTGGGCCCTGCCAGTAGTTGCAATTGTAAAACTTGATTCTTTGGTTGATCTCTGTGGGGATTATGAGCTGACAGTCAACATATATTCTTCCTTAGATAGCTACTGTATGTCATGCATTAAAGATTTATATGAAAAGCTGGTTGGGTAGCAAATACTTTGTCAATTGAAAATTATCTACACTTATCTCCAGCTGGAAATTGAGGGGTTATGCAGTAACTATGTTAGTATAAAGTTAACAAAGGACAGTATCGTGCATGACAATGTTGATGAGAAAAGTAGGTTTTAATACATGAAATAGAGCAGACTCCGGGAACTTCTGGTGTTGCACTATTATTGTCCCTCCGCCTGGACCAGAAGACCCAAGTTCAAGCTCCACCTCTTTTCATAATAATATCTCTGAACGTATTGATTAGAAAAATATGTTATTTTGTTAACGCAGACCCAGTATATTGAGTGTTTCCAGGCGCTTTCTACGTTTAACTTATTCAAAAAAAGGACTTCGAATAAAAAAAGTCCCGTTTTATCTCCATTCTAGTTTCTACGCACTAACGATGGGCTCTGGACTATAAAGAAAATAAATCTTTGCTACCGATAAAATGTTAAAACACAGTGTTGCACCATAATAGTGTCCATACACCTTGACCATGAAGCCAGTGTTGAAATCCCACCTGATCCAGAGGTGTGGAATAAGATTTATAAATGGGTGGATTAGAAAAATAACTTAATAAAGATATAAAGCTCTCCCAGGAGGGGCTCTTGTGGTGTAGCGATATTGTCCCTAATCCTAGACCAAAAGACCAAAATTCAAGTCCCACTTGGTCTAGAGGTGTGCAATAAGGTTTCTAGATAGTTTGAATGCGTCACTGTCTGTTCCAAATTGTGACTAGTCAGCATATGTAACAAGTAGTCTCTCTATTTAAATGGACAAAAAAAGGCGTTCCTTTCCTGTCCGGCCTCCCAACTTATTACAATTGTATAAAATGAGAATTTATTGCAAAAAGCGTATTTTCATAAGTCAGTGAACAATATACTACTTCCCTTGAAGTGAGTAACATCTTAGGGACTGTTGCTGAACAAAGAGACATTGGAGTGCAGGTACTCATCTCCTTGAAAGTGGAGTCACAGGTAGATATGCTAGTGAAGAAGGCGTTTGGTATGCTTTCCTTTATTGGTCCGAATATTGAGAACAGCGCCTGGGAATCCTTCACCCCCTATGTTTTCCAAAACAGCATCCATGTTTGAAATGTGGAAAGCCACAGAAGATTCCTGCAATATGTTCCTTCCTCTCTTAACTTTCCTGGAGTTAACCTTTCTATGTCATTGTATCTGCGACTTTTCTCCATTCCTGTAACTGCCATACATCAGACCCCCTTGCACCTGTGAATTTCCCATTGCCTCTGACTGTACTCCAACCGTTCCATTCAATTTGATAGGATTCACAACCAACGATATTTATTGCAGATGTAATCCTCAGCAACACATAAACTCTCCCTAAACTCCAATATCCAACAAGAAGAGCATATCACTCTACTGAGGGCAATTTTTTCTTCTTCAAATTTGCAGACCCAGAAAATAACGCCGTCGTATTCCTCGACCAAACACTGATCCCAGCTAACTTAATACTTATGGCTTATATATTTAAGTTTAATCAAGAGATATATCTCAATAAAACGGATAATGAAGAAATACTCCACTCTATTCACGACTGCAGACTTCCAACAAGGCCCCGTGGCCTCACTTAAAGCTCTTCGCCGATCTGTCTCCGCACTGTGACCTCTCCCAAACAAGTTCCTCCAAGATCAGTTGTGAATTTCACTGTTTGTTAATGTTCCCAGATGCTGTCCTATTTCTCGCAATATAAAAATTCAACAGCAAAGACATTGACTGTGCATGTCCATTGCTGTGTCAGTCAGTGTGCGGGTTTCTTCCCCCCCCCCCCCCCCCCTCTCTCTCTGTCTCTCCTGCACTGACCTCACCATGTGCTGCCTTTGTCTGTTTCTCTCCCTTTTCGAAGACTGTTGTTTTAACCTTTTTTTCCAAACTTCCAAAACAATACAACATCGTATAAAACAGTAATTGCTGTCCCTCAAATTCGAGGAAATCACCTCAAACACCGAAAATGCCTCAAGAAAGGAGCAGTCTGTTCCAACCAGAAATTAATAATAATGAAGTAATATTTCATATCCATTTAACTGTAACTTTCACAGTTAAGCATGTTGATGATGATGTATTGATGATTTTACTGGACAGCAAACCAAAAATCTCAAGTTAGTATTCTACAGCAATGGGCTCAAATGCCAGCATGGCAGTTATTGAAATTCGATTTCTTTTTTTTAATGGACTTTAAAGTAAATAGAGAGATTTATGGTGGCTGCGTAACCACTTTTCAAAGTTGTACAAAATGCATTGGTTCAATGATGAACTTCAGTGAGTGAAATTGATCATCTTTATCTAGTGTCGAGCAAATGTGACTTCAGATGCAAAGGACTGTGTTTTACCCTTAACCATCCTATGGACACGTAAAGATGCTAGCCTATCCATGAACTCTCAAGACTATGAATATATCTAAATTCCTCCCGACTATTCATTTGACATTGGGAAGTTTTGCAATCAGAAGGGCTTCTGGATGGAATACCACCAGAAAAATCCAAACATTTTCGTCAAATTCGACATGATCGTACATCATACTCATTACAACATGTAACATGATTAAAGCCAAAAGACGAACGTTGTTGACTCTAATGGAACAAAGCGTTGACACCTCTCTAAATGGTAATATTGCATAAAACTCATAGAATCTCTACAGTGCGGAAACAGTCAAGTTTCCATCAAGTCCACGCAGACCTTCTGAAGAACAGCACACCCAGACCGGCTGTCCTGTGCTGCATAAAAATGTAACATAAGTAATTAGTTCGACAAAAAAAAATATTTGCAGCACCCTAATGTCTATCATTGATAACAAAAGAACAATCCCTATAGAAAATACTAACTTTACCTGGTTAGTTCTGACATTTTCGTTATACATGTTAAAAATTGAAATAAATGTCATTGAAACAACGTCTTAAAATGCCAAGAGGAGTAAAGATTCCGATTGTTTAAAAAAAAACAAAGAGAAGACTGGTCTTCGAGCCACAATAAATTACTACTTGTTTAGTTTCAATTTCTGTGTTCGTGCATGCTGAGAAAGATAAATCTGACGTCAAAGGCAATAGCTTATGTGGTATATGAAAACAAGGCTAAACTATAATGCTTGACTACAGAGGTCATAGCATCGTCAGCTAAGCCTGGATTCCAAGGCATAAAATGAAATGGAGAAAGTGAGGTCTGCAGATGCTGGAGATCAAAGTTGAAACTTTATTGCTGGAACAGCACAGCAGGTCAGGCAGCATCCAGGGAACAGGAGATTCGACGTTTCGGGCACAGGCCCTTCTTCAGGAATGGAATGGAACAATCAAATGAAATGGAACAACCTTAATTGAAAATATTGAAATAATGAACAGTTTTCCACTTCTTTCAGAGAAAGTGCATAATATTCAAATTGGAGATTCTATGCCTCTACCTCACAGCTCACCCCGCAAAGAACATAGCGATGTTTTGTTTGTCGCGTTTAATTTATTGTCTACTTGAAATAAAACAACTAATGCATCTACTTAAATTTTAAAATAATTTCTGACGGCATAAAAAATGTCAGGTGTTTTTTTTGGAAAAAAAAATGTTTGACACATATTTATATTCGTAAGCAACTATTATGTGTGGGATAGCCAGTAATATGGAAATAGCTCCGTGTTTTTTGTTTATGATTTAGGATTCCACCTGAAACATAATAGCTAAAAGTATCACAATATTTTCAATGGAAAACGAGCACAATTTCTTCTACCTTTTTGACAGCATGCACATCAGAGAATGGAATGGAAATTCAGCATTTTGTGATGAATGGAAAAATGATGGACTGGCAAGTCGTAAGTTTACTAAAAATATTCTTGATTTTTATCCAAGCAGAATGACACAGATCAGATAATTATGTCAAATAAAATGCAACATATTGCATTCCAATTAAACATAAACTGGGTATGGAATTTTTTGCTTCAACCGTGAATATTTGGTTGCGAGTATGGAACTGTATGATAAGCATCAATAAAGCTCTGCCGAACACATTATTAGAAAATTACGGCTGGTTTGAACAACACATTACACGAATGAAATTGTCACGTTAGATAACAACTTGTCATTTTTTTAAAATGTATTTTCTTAACCAGAAGTAGATAATTTTGCCACACATCAAAGGATTTTTTTTCTTCTCGTCTTCCTTGAAGGCGCATGTAAAGTAAAATCAAAGTTAGTATAAACCTATCGTATCTTATGGACGAGACCAAACCCCCTCAACACATGACAAGGAGATAGCCAAGATTCTATTTCTCTTTTGTTGTCAATTCCAGGTGTTCCTGTCTAGATGCAACTCGATTAGTCTTGCAACTACCAGTCTTGAAGCACGAAAAAAAAACGTTATTTATACGCGATAATTAAAATACAACAACAGAAACAAGGATTGCTATAACATAACAATATTGAAGATTTGTCGTGGTGGCCCGTACCTGCTTAGACAAAAATGGCCAGTGACTACTTAGACAAAATGACTGACGAAACATCAGCAAAATTTAAAAACCTGCATATACAGTGAAAGATTATGGTACCTTTGAACAGAGCCATTCTCAGATCATTGAAGGGGCCGAGCGAGCAACCATTCGAGACAGATTATATAGGACAATGCCGAAAGGCAGACAATCAATAGATCCCAGCCTCATCAGTCATCGAATAGCACCAGATGCCAGTCTCAGCCCATGAACGAACCAAATGGACTCCCTAAGCATCGTCAAACACAACAGTTCAATTTACTTTTTCGTAAATAGTTGTTTCTTTGAATTTAATCGCAATATTAAAAAGCATGTTCCAGTTAAGAATTCTTCAGACAATCATAGGGATAAATTTCACCATAGGTATAGATGCACGTATATCCAAAATTTAATAGAAGCATTTGGAACAAAAACCTAGAATTGAAATGTAATTAGCCTCCGTTTCTCCGATCTCTAAAAATGCCAAGTCTGATATTGATGAAAGAAGCAAATGTGGTTGTGGTAAAGAGTGTGTTTCATGACATGGTTGAAGAGCTTCAGGGCAGAGGAAATGACCTGGGAGTTGCAGTGGGAGAAGGACTCCCTGAGATTCTTGTAGTGAGAGGAGGAAAACTTCTTCAAGGTCGGCATCCTTACAAGAGGATTCGCAGTAGGGTTAAAATCAACGAGGTAAAAACAATAACTGCAGATGCTGGAAACCAGATTCTGGATCAGTGGTGCTGGAAGAGCACACCAATTCAGGCAGCATCCAACGAGCAGCAAAATCGACATTTCGGGCAAAAGACTTTCATCAAGAATAAAGGCAGAGAGCCTGAAGCGTGGAGAGATAAGCTAGGGGAGGGTGGGGGTGGGGAGAGAGTAGCATGGAGTAAAATGGGTGAGTGGGGAAGGAGATGAAGGTGATAGGTCAGGGAGGAGAGGGTGGAGTGGATAGGTGGAAAAGGAGCTAGGCAGGTCGGACAAGTCAAGAGGACAGTGTGGAGCTGGAAGTTTGAAACTAGGATGAGGTGGGGGAAGGGGAAATGAGGAAGCTGTTAAAGTCCACATTGATGGCCTGGGGTTGAAGTGTTACGAGGCGGAAGATGAGGTGTTCTTCCTCCAGGCGTCTGGTGGTGAGGGAGCGGTGGTGAAGGAGGCCCAGGACCTCCATGTCCCCGGCAGAGTTGAAATGTTGGGCCACGGGGCGGTTTGTTTGATTGGTGCGGGTGTCTCGGAGATGTTCCCTAAAGCGCTCTGCTAGGAGGCGCCCAATCTCCCCAATGTAGAGGAGACTGCATCGGGAGGAACGGATACAATAAATGATATGAGTGGATGTGCAGATAAAACTTTGATGGATGTGGAAGGCTCCTTTACGGCCTTGGATAAAGGTGAGGGAGGAGGTGTGGGCATGGTTTTTACAGTTCCTGCGGTTGCAGGGGAAAGTGCCAAGATGTGAGGGTGGGTCGTAGGGGGGCGTGGATCTGACCAGGTAGTCATGGAGGGAACGGTCTTTGCGGAAGGCGGAAAGGAGTGGGGAGGGAAATATATCCCTGGTGTTGGGGTCTTTTTGGAGGTGGCGAAAATGTCGGCAGATGATTTGGTTTTTGCGGAGGTTTGTAGGGTGGAAGGTGAGCACCAGGGTCGTTCTGTTCTTGTTACGGTTGGAGGGGTGGTGTCTGAGGGCGGAGGTGCGGGATGTGGACGAGATGCGTTGGAGGGAATCTTTAACCATGCGGGAAGGGAAATTGCGGTCTCTAAAGAAGGAGGCCATCTGGTGTGTTCTATGGTGGAACTGGTCCTCCTGGGAACAGATACGGCGGAGGCGGGGGAATTGGGAATACGGGATGGCATTTTTGCAAGAGATAGGCTGGGAAGAGGTGTAATCCAGGTAGCTGGGGGAGTCGGTGGGTTTGTAAAAAATGTCAGTGTCAAGTCGGTCGTCACTAATGGAGATGGAGGGAGGTGTCAGAGATGGTCCAGGCAAATTTAAGGTCAGGGTGGAATGTGTTGGTGAAGTTGATGAATTGCTCAACCTCCACACAACTTGTTAATCACAAAGGGCGAAAAGCTGAAGCAGCTATGTATATCCAAACTTTATAACAGAAATCAACATTACAAATCTAATACAAAGTAGTAAAAACTAAGGTGTGTTTGTCTATTTTTGCATTTATAATTTGGATAGTGAAAAATGCAATGAGTAACAGCATTTGAGTTGTCTTTAGAGATCAGCAAGCCTGAGACACATCTGAAGGTGTGTAGTGAGTAACATTGAAATCAAATGAATAGGATGCATAGGAAGATCCAAAGGCCCAAAAATTAAGATGCCTGTAAAACTCCACGAGGTCACGGTAACCTGGAAGTTTTCTAGAGGAATGCCCATCATTGAGTAATGTGTGTTTTTTAAAGGATTGGACGGACGCAATTTAGGGCAAACATAGTGACTACGCTATGTTTGATCTTTGCAACACAAATTGAATAAAAATGTTGGATTTCCCTGTACAAATCAGAGTTTGCCATTGATCGCTCTTCCAATTCTAAGCCAAAGATTAAGGGGGAAAATGCTTTCAAGCATTTACTGGAATAATAGATTATTTAACCACTAAGCAGCAACTATTAAAATTTAGTAACATTCAATGAACAAAACTTTGGCAAAGGCAATTTCAGTATAATAGATTACCTCACATAAAATTCGAGCAGATAAAAGACAACCCCAGCATTTCGCCTGAAGCAAGAGAGGAATAACAGCTCCTACATCCATCTTCAAGACCCCAGCCACTGCTGAACGTCAACTTACAAATTGTGCTTCATTGGAAGCTGGAGCCTACTCATTTCGGCTGTGTCTATATTTCCAATTTTATGAATAAAAAAAACAGACCTCACAAGTTGTTCACTTTATTGGCTTCGAACAGAACGCTCAGTATCTCTGTCTCAACCTCAGTCAAGCATCTTAAAGCCATTACATCTTCACACCTCCTCTCTAAAAGAAAAGAACCATTAATATACAAAAACGGCTTCATTTTTGAAAAAGACTTAGTTTTATACTAATACTACAAAGCAATACTTATACATCACATGGATTCTAATATGAAATATTCGCTGCTACAGTCCATTATAGTCTGTTCTTGTCCCATCACCTTCCTTCCTCATAGTCGCAGCAACAAATTGACAATTACGTTCTCTCATCCTGTCACAAGGTTAACCTTCAAATAGAATGTCTGTAATAATAATCTCCATCTGAAGAGTCGAGAATTTTTAGCCTCATTTTTTCTAAAAACTTTAACTCCTTACTGACAGTTTATACAATTGTCTCAGACTAAATACAGCAAATATAAATATTGGAATGATGGAATGCTAACACCAAACGCAAAACCTCCTTTCCAATTGTGGAATATTTCAGTTGATTACAATTTAATTTGCTGAAAAAAAATCCAATCGGTCTTTTTATTTTCTTCTTGCAAGAGACCAGCAACGTCACCCAAGTCATTTGCAGCAACGACCACATTGAATGGCAATATGTAATTAGATATGACCTGCTGCGCTTTTCCAGCAACACATTTTCAGCAATATGTAATTAGGTATGACTAACACTGGAACAGTGGCTAACACAGATTCCAGGCAACAAATGTCTTTGACATTGCTGTGCCTGCTAAGATTTGTGCTCTTCTTCAACAAGTCAGCTAGTGAGTGACCACACTTCTAAAATTCGGATAAGCCTACTCAGTCCCAGCAATCGCAATTTCCTCTTCATCAATGCGATATAATGCTCCCTAATAACCTTTATTTTCTCATCCTATGGGGTCACTTGTCTATGTTCAATGACATAATCCAGGAATGTGACTTGAGCTTTTGCGAACTCGCTGTGAACAAGGTTTATCGTCAAGGCTGCTTCACAACGCTAATCTATTCCCAAATAATTCAGATATATGCTTCAAATATTCCTGCCATGTGTGACTAAAAATCACCACACCATCGACATACACCACACAGTTAGCTAAATCGAAATTCACTTTATTATTTAAATCTTTTAAATGTAGCTGGCTCAGTTTTCCTAACAAATGGCATGACGATAAATTGGCGCAGACCATTCGATATCAGGAAGGCTGAAATTTCATTTGTTCTTTCAGATTAAGACAACTGTCTGTATCTTCTGAATAAGTTCATCCTTGAAATCAATGTACCTTGTCCTACATTCTGAATGGAGTCATCCAAATATGAAGTAGGAGATGAATCAGATTTTGCAATGTCATCGACTTTGCGAAAGTCCATACATGGTGAATAGGTGTCATTTGGTTTCAGCAACTTTATATTGGGTGAGACCCAGTTGCTTCAACTCATTCCGATTATATTGTCTTTGACTATGCAAATAGTCTCCTTTTGAACCTGTGTGAATTTTGGAGGTTTATGTCCATAAGCATGTTGCTTATTTGGAACAGCATTTCCTGTATCTCCATCACGCATCATAAGATTTTCACTTCGGAGCTTAATCCAATATATGTCCCCATTTGATTGTAATAACACTTCCAGGTCCTTTCGATATTCATCTGGAAAGTAATCAAATAATCTATCACTTTTTTGAGAACTTAATCATTGTCCAATTAATTTGAGGGATGTTCAATTTGGAATTATCTGAACTTGGTTCTTCGCTCTGTGTTACAGCTAGTACCAGATTATCTTTTCCTTTCTTTTCCTATTTTAATGGAAAATTAACAAAATTAACATTCACTGAGAAATCTGAATGGGAATGCTTTGCTCAATTTAATACTTTTATGAACTTTGCAAACACTTTGCTGAATTCTGCAATCGAGGAGACAGCTCGTTTTTGCTGAACTTTGCAAACGCTCAACCCGGCCTTGCGAGCAGTCGAATTCAGAGAAAAAGCAAGTCAAAGGGAAAAAGATAACCGTACCACGACAGACAGAAGGTTGAACACTTTTCCAGTAACGCTACAAATGTGTCCCAGCAAGTGCAAACAAGAAGAGGCACCACAGAGGACTTGGAATGGCCAACGAAAAACACATTACATGCTAAATAGTTACGGCCCAGTGTCTGTAAAGCAGTTAGAATTGTGGATCAAGTAATGTGGTTTTCGGAAGGGAGGAAGTTTTAGTAAAAGGCAGTTGGAAATATTCAGGTCGAGATTGGAGGAGAGAGAAAGAGAAGGAGAAACGGAAGGGAAAAACAGAAACTGTCAATTGGAGTGCTAATAACATGTGGAAGCTGAGGCTGTTATCAGAGAAAGGAAATCTCAAGTAATAGATTTGATCAAATATGTGCACAAACTCTAACACACATGCAGATCCGCGCAGAAAACAACCTAACGAAGCTGTACAGTATCTTAAGTCTGTTCCAGATCCTGACGTTGATGAATGTCCTCCGAGACCTACACCTCCCCCATGAGATCCGCCTGGCGAAGATTCCAAGTCAGCAACCGCCGCCTCAGGGTCTGCTGAATCATTGATATCAAGTCATACCTGAAACCAATTAAAGGAAGAAGCTCAAAATTGCGATGGCCACTCCAAGACGAAAAGGCATCCAGGGCCTGCTCGTGCTCTCCCCATGATGGATGATGAGTCAGCCGAGAATATTAGCATACATTTATCTTACCAGGTAATCCTGCAAGCACCAATGGTTGAAGTTGCAGGTCTAGAAGGGCACATAATGCTGGTCCACTGACCATGGATCATGAAGGATTAGGAAAGTGCCTATGGGCAGTTGCCTGACGCACGCGAAGCTGGAGGTAATAAGTTCGCTGAAGAAGTGGCAAAGTTATATTCCGAGTTCCATCGCATGTCACATGATATGGGCTATCTTCTGGAATGAAAGCTGGGTGCCTATGACACCAAAATCAAGTATAATTGGCCATGCCAGATCAACTGACCCGCAAGCAGAAGAGAATGGAGACTTTAATGCTTTTGTTGCAACACTGGCAGCAGTCTGTAGGGAGGCATTCCCAGAAACAACGGGAAGTTGAGACTGTCCCAGTACCTTATGCGCCTCACTGACGTCCATAACACCCACAGTGGACTGAGACCACCCGACGACATAACGGCGGCAGAAATCACAGCGTATGAAGCACACCTGAGGAGCAGCTTCCTCAATGGAATGAAGAAGGAAATAGCAAAAAAGGTAAAAGACACATATATTACCTGGGACACGGGAAAGCTGAATTTGATAGAACAACATGCGATGCAAGCTGAAAAACTGCTTAAACACGAGAAGGATAATCAGAAACTAAAGATGGACCAGCAAGCACATAAGGCTCAGCTTACTATGATGCAAATGGTCACCCAGCCGTTGGAGGAGGTGCTGCAGGAAGAGAGAGAGAGAGGCAGAGATGGAGATCGTGGAAGAGGAAAAGGAGTTGTGGAAGAGGCGCTGGTCGAGGTAGAACTGGCGGGTGCTTTTTTGCGGAGCAATGGACCACTGGGCGAGACAATGTCTGCACAGACAGCCCCAATCGGCCCTTGAGGCTGGTGACAGACGGGACGGCTGAGGTGGAGGTGGGCACCCCACAAGGTACAGGTAAGCCTCTTTCCCTTATGCTTGGCAATGAAGACTCGCTTATGCTAAACTCTTCTACTACCCTTACGGGGCACTGAGAAATGTCCCTCCTCTATATTGCGAAGTGTGGACAATGTGTTCAATGTAACAATGTTGCGTATAAGTCGATGCCTACCTCTGAGTTATATGTGGAAGATACAACAGTTACCGTTTTGCTAGATCCCGGAGCAACATATTCAGTCCTTAAATTAAGCCAGTTTAGACAATCGACGCCAATAAAGGTGAGTGGATGCGTCCTGAACACAATGGGTGCATCAGAAGTCGCTGTACGAGAGAGATATTCTGCACCCCTATTGTGCAAAACCAGTAACGGGCAAACATTCCAATTCTCATTCTTGTTATCGAAATTCTGTCCTTGAAATCTGTTGGGTCGGAATCTCATAGGGAGACTGGGTTTGGATTTAATCAATACTCCGAAGGGCTTGCAGGAAATTCAAAGTGAAGATTTACCTGTGTAGGGTGTAACCATGACCCACGACCCCTGATGTATGTCTATGAATGGCGATTAATCCAGAGAGCAATAGGTTCGGTGAGTGATTCACTCACTCTGGAAGCAAGTAAACATGTTAAACCTATTAACAACGATTTTCTTACTGAGGTAATGCTGCACTGCACAGCACACGTACACTGCGATGGTCCTAATGAATCAGATGAGGAGGATTGGTTCAGGAGATTGGTTAAACTAGATCACTTGTTACTTTGCGAATTTTATTGTATTGATCACACATGTGAAGTCAGTGTAAACTTATCTAAAGTACCTGTGACAGATTGCATTTTAAAGAAGAAAGTAGATATAGCCCTTGTGGCTAAAGGGATCAATTGAATGTTGACACGGCTTAATGAGAGACAGTGCTTCAGGAAATAGCCTGCATTGTAAATTGTCATTTTGATGTGGAAGGCTCAGCTCTTCGCGTGTCACTGGGGAAGACAGGTGACAGGTGGCATGACTTTGGACCATGGGTGCGAAAGGCACAAAGAACGAAAGGTTGAGTCTTCTGGGACGATGTGCATATATGGTTCAATGCAGTTATGTGGACATATAGGAGGAAACCAAATTGGCTAACTCAGGCAGATAGGACGGTCCAGGTAACCCGCTCTCGCACTAAAAAGCCTAGGAGGGTAGCCTGGCGTTTCCCTAAGATAGAAGTCTCGGACCCAAGATTAAAAACGTCTCCTACTGAGGTGTGGACAAAAGGCAAACATGATGTGGTAATCATACGAGGCTGTGAACCAATAAGAATAACCATGAAGTCTGAGTATCAACCTTGCAGAGCACAATACCCGTTAAAACCCGAGGCCACAGAAGGAATTACTCCAGTCTTTGAGTCCCTCTTAAAGGCAGGAGTGATAATCCCCTGTGAAAACTCACTGGTGAGAACCCCCATTTTACGGGTAAAACGGCAAGCATTCCCTGTGAACCGGAGGAATGGAGGTTTGTTCATGACCTGCATGGTTATAGCTTAAAAATGTGTTGCTGGAAAAGCGCAGCAGGTCAGGCAGCATCAAAGGAACAGGATAATCAATGTTTCGGGCAAAGCCCTCCTTCAGGAATGAGGAGGGAGTGCCAAGCAGGCTAAGATAAAAGATAGGGAGGAGGGACTTGGGGGAGAGGCGCTGGGAATATGACAGGTGGAAGGAGGTTAAGGTGAGGGTGATAGGCCGGAGAGGGGTTGGGGGCGGAGAGGTCGGGAAGAAGATTGCAGGTCAAGAATGCGGTGCTGAGTCTGAGGGTTGAGACTGAGAAAATTTTGGGGAAGGGAAAATGAGAAAGCTGGAGAAATCTGCATTCATCCCTTGTGGTTGGAGGGTTCATCAGCGGAAGATGAGGTGCTCTTCCTCCAGACGTCGTGTTGCCATGGCCTGGCGATGGAGGAGGCCAAGGACCTGCATGTCCTTGGCGGAGTGGGAGGGGGAGTTAAAGTGTTCAGCCACAGGGTGGTTGGGTTGGTTGGTGCGGGTGTCCCAGAGGTGTTCTCTGAAACGTTCTGCAAGTAGTCGGCCTGTCTCCCCAATGTATAAGAGGCCATATCGGGTATAGCAGATGCAGTAAATGATGTGTGTGGAGGTGCAGGTAAATTTCTGACGGGTATGGAAGGATCCCTTGGTGCCTTGGAGGGAAGTGAGGGGGGAGGTGTGGGCGCAAGTTTTGCATTTCTTGCGGTTGCAGGGGAAGGTGCTGGGAGTGGAGGTTGTGTTGGTGTGGGCTGTAGATCTGACGAGGAAGTCGCGGAAGGAGTGGTCTTTCCGGAACACTGATAGGGGTGGGGAGGGAAATATCTCCTTGGTGGTGGGGTCTGTTTGGAGGTGGTGGAAATGATGAAGAATGATACGATGTATCTGGGTTGTTCGGTAGTGGAATTCGTCCTCCTGGGAGCTGATGCGGCAAAGGTGAAGGAATAGGGAATATGGGATTGCGTTTTTACAGGGGGCAAGGTGGGAGGAGGTGTAATCTAGGTAGCTGTGGGAGTCAGTCGGTTTATAGTAAACATCCGTGTTGAGTCGGTCGTCTGAGATAGAAATGGTGAGGTCGAGGAAGGGGAGGGAGGAGTCTGAGACGGTCCAAGTAAATTTAAGGTCAGGGTGGAAGGTGTTAGTAAAGTGGATGAACAGTTCAACCTCCTCGTGGGAGCACGAGGTAGCCCCGTTACAGTCATCGATGTAGCGGAGGAAAAGGTGGGGGGTGGTGCCAGTGTAGCTGCGGAAGATGGACTGTTCCACATATCCAACGAAGAGGCAGGCATAGCTGGGGCCCATGCCGGGGCCCATGGCTACTCCTTTGGTTTGGAGGAAGTGGGAGGATTGGAAAGAGAAGTTGTTCAGAGTGAGGACCAGTTCAATCATTGGAAGGAGGGTGTCAGTGTAAGGGTACTGGTTGATTCGACAGCAAAGGAAGAAGCGGGGGGCTTTGTGGCCTTCGTGATGGGGGATGAAGGTGTATTGGGACTGGATGTCAATGGTGAAAATAAGGCGTTGTGGGCCGGGGATGTGAAAATCATGGAGGAGGTGGAGGGCGTGGGTGGTGTCCCGAACGTAAGTGGGGAGTTCTTGGACTAAGGATGACAGGACCGTGTCAAGGTATGCAGAAATGAGTATGGTGGGGCAGGAGCAGGCTGAGACAATGAGTCGCCTGGGGCAGTCAGGTTTGTGGATTTTGGTCAGGAGGTAGAAACGGGCAGTGCGGGGTTGTGGGACTATGAGGTTGGAGGTGGTGAATGGGATTTCCCCTGAGGTGATGAGGCTATGTATGGTCTGGAAATGATGGTTTGGTGGTGGGAGGTGGGGCCATGGTCAAGGGGCAGTAGGAGGAGGTGCCCACGAGCTGGCGTTTAGCCTCAGCAA
This sequence comes from Chiloscyllium plagiosum, assembly GCF_037043375.1. NCBI lineage: Eukaryota > Metazoa > Chordata > Chondrichthyes > Orectolobiformes > Hemiscylliidae > Chiloscyllium > Chiloscyllium plagiosum. Next base: position 45,071,887 of record NW_028270173.1, read on the forward strand.
TATAAAGATCGGTGCGCCAAACTACCACTGCACCTCCCTTGTCTGGCAGTTTGATGGTGAGGTTGGGGTTGGAGCGGAGGGAGTGGAGGGCTGCACGTTGCGAGGGTGAGAGGTTGGAGTGGGTGAGAGGGGTGGGCAGGTTGAGGCGTTCAATGTCACAGCGGCAGTTGGCTATGAAAAGATCGAGGGCAGCTAAGAGGCCAGCACGGGGTGTCCAGGTGGATGGGGTCGTCCGAGGGTGGGCGGAAGTGCTGGTTGAAGAAGTAAATTTGGAGGGGAAGGCAGCAGAAGAAATGCTCGATTTCTCGCCGCATGTTGAATTTGTTATTCCGGGAGCTTAGGGGAATGAAAGTGAGGGCTCTGCTAAGGACTCGTCTTTCATCCTCAGAGAGGGGGAGGTCTGGAGAGATGGTGAATATACGGCATGGCTGGGAGCTAGGACCTGTGGAGCTGGGAGTGGGGCGGGGTTTGGTGTGGGGCGGGGTTAGGCGTGGGGACGGTGTTAGGCATGGAGGCGGAGTTAGGCGTTGGGACAGGGTTCGGCGCAGTGGCGGGGATTGGCGTGGGGGCAGAGACGCATGCGACGTAATCATTGTGCAGGCGAGTGACGTCACTGGGGCGGACGTAGATGCGGCGACGGAAACTCCAGGGGCGGAAGTGGCTGCGGCGAATGCAGAAACGGTGTTGTTCCCGTTGGTTGTGGACCCCACGGAGGCCGCGAATCTGTCAGCGATGATCTTCCTGGCGATCGTGGAGGCAGTTGTCTGGGCGACGATCGCGGAGGCTGCATGGTCGGTGGGGGCGGAAATGACGTCATTGTTGGCGGCGATTGCTGCACCGGCCGCATGGTTAATGGTGCCCGAGCGCTTGGTTGAGTCCAAATTTTGTTGTTCTGAATGTAGTCCGGAGTCCATGATTGGTCAGTCGCTTCTGTAAACAAGTTAAAAAGGTAAAAACAAAGACTGCAGATGCTGGAAACCAGATTCTGGATCAATGGTGCTGGAAGAGCACAGCAGTTCAGGCAGCATCCGAGGAGCTTCAGCAAAATCGACGTTTCGGGCAAAATACCTTCATCAGGAATAAAGGCATAGAGCCTGAATCGTGGAGAGATAAGCTAGAGGAAGGTGGGGGTGGGGAGGGAGGAGCATAGAGTACAATAGGTCAGTGGGGGAGGAGATGAAGGTGATAGATAAGGGAGGAGAGGGTGGAGTGGATAGGTGGAAAATGAGCTGGGCAGGTCGGACAAGTCCGGACAAGACAAGAGGACAGTGTTGAGCTGGAAGTTTGAAACTAGGATGAGGTGGGGGAAGGGGAAATTAGGAAGCTGTTGAAGTCCACATTGATGCCCTGGGGTTGAAGTGTTCCGAGGCAGAAGATGAGGCGTTCTTCCTCCATGCGTCTGGTGGTGAGGGAGAGGCGGTGGAGGAGGCCCAGCACCTTCATATCCTCAGGAGAGTGGGATGGGCAGTTGAAATGTTGGGCCACGGGGCAGTTTGGTTGATTGGTGCGGGTGCCTCGGAGATGTTCCCTAAAGCGCTCTGCTAGGAGGCACCCAGTCTCCCCGATGTAGAGGAGACCGCATCGGGAGCAACGGATACAATAAATGATATTAGTGGATGTGCAGGTAAAATTTTGATGGATATGGAAGGCTCCTTTACGACCTTGGATAGAGGTGAGGAAGGAGGTGTGGACACAGGTTTTACAGTTCCTGCGGTGGCAGGGGAAAGTGCAAGGATGGGAGGGTGTGTCGTAGGGGGGCGTGGATCTGACCAGGTAGTCACGGAGGGAACGGTCTTTGCGGAAGGCGGAAAGGGGTGGGGAGGGAAATATATCCCTGGTGGTGGGGTCTTTTTGGATGTGGCGGAAATGTCAGCAGATGATTTGGTTTATGCGGAGGTTTGTAAGGGTGGAAGGTGAGCACCAGGGTCGTTCTGTCCTGCTTACGGTTGGAGGGGTGGGATCTGAGGGCGGAGGTGCGGGATGTGGACGAGATGCGTTGGAGGGCATCTTTAACCACGTGGGAAGAGAAATTGTGGTCTCTAAAGAAGGAGGCCATCTGGTGTGTTCTATGGTGGAACTGGTCCTCCTGGGAGCAGATACGGCAGAGGCGGAGGAATTGGGAATACCGGATGGCATTTTTGCAAGAGATAGGATGGGAAGATGTGTAATCCAGGTAGCTGAGGGAGTCGGTGGGTTTGTTAAAAATGTCAGTGTCAAGTCGGTCGTCACTAATGGAGATGGAGGGAGGTGTCTGAGATGGTCCAGGTAAATGTAAGGTCAGGGTGGAATGTGTAGGTGAAGTTGATGAACTGCTCAACCTCCTCGCGGGAGCACGAGGTGGCGCCAATGCAGTCATCAATGTAGCGGAGGAAGAGGTGGGGAGTGGTGCCGGTGTAATTACGGAAGATCAACTGTTCTCCGTAGCCATCAAAGAGACAGGCACAGCTGGGGCCCATACGTGTGCCCATGGCTACCCCTTTGGTCTGGAGGAAGTGGGAGGATTCAAAGGACAAATTGTTAAGGGTGAGGACCAGTTCGGCCAAAAGAATGAGAGTGTCGGTGGAAGGATACTCTTGGGGACGTCTGCTGAGGAAGGTGATGTGGCTGTGGTAGCGAGTCTGTTTGAGGACGTGGCTGAAGAGCTTCAGGGTAGAGGAGATGACCCGGGGGGGGGGGGGGTGCAGTGAGAGAGGGAATCGCTGAGATCCTTGTAGAGGGAGGAGGAGAGCTTCTTCAAGGAAGGCATCCTTGCAAGAAGATTCGCAGTAGGTTAAAATCAACTAGGAGAAAGTGAGGACTGCAGATGCTGGAGATCAGAGCTTAAAAAAGTGTTGCTGGAAAAGCGCAGCAGGTCAGGCAGCATCAAAGGAACAGGAGAATCGACGTTTTGGGCATAAGCCCTTCTTCAGGAATATCCAGGGTTATAGTCGGCTATGGTGAATTAACCCGTCTGGTCCCACATTCAGTATCCTTACTTCTATCCGAGGAAATGGCCGCACACATGTCAGCAGCACGTTGGCTCAGATATAATACTGTGCTCTTGGAGATGTCTAACTTTACAATAAAGTGATGTAACGTCCTAAACCCTGCTTGCCTTCTCCCCACAGAGGTCGACAGAGACCCACATGATTATGTCCCAGTAACGAATGAGATTTGCAGCCCTCGACAAGATTTGCAGGATTCACCACTTCAGAAATCAGATATGGAGTTTTTTTTGTGGACGGGTCAGCATTCAGGAGCAAGGAGACAGGCTGGAATTGTTTTGGGTATGTTGTAGTGATTATCTACGAGATTGTCAAAGCGGGATCACTCCCTTCTCATCTGTCAGCGCAAGCAGCAGAGCTGATTGCCTTGACTGAGGCATGTAAATTAGCTGAGGGAAAGACACTGAATATTTACACCAATAGTAGATATTAATTGGAGATTGTACATGATTTCAGAAACCTGTGGAAACACAGGATGCTTCTTTATCTCCACTGGAAAGCCCATCTCACACCGTAGCCTGATTTCTGACCTCCTGGAAGAGGTCGTATTGCCCAAATCAATCGCTGTGTGTAAATGTGAAGCCCACACACAAAAATGATTTTATTTCCAAAGGCAATGCAAAGGCAGAATCAGCAGCAAGAACGGCAGCACAGCATCTGCAAAATGAGCAGATTGACATGTGTAAAACAAAACGTTGTACCCCAACAGCAGACATGCGGGAGTTACAGTCACAGGCCACATCAGAAGAAAATCGTGAGTGGACAAAAGCAGGCTGCAGTGCGAGGGAAGGAGTATGATGTGGCCCCAATTGTAAACCCTCTCTACCACGATCATTATTTCCATTCTATGCCAAACTGACACATTGTAAGGACCGTGTGTCAAAAGTGGGGTGGGGAGGGTGGTGTACGACATTATTTCAGCACACTGGTACACGAAGGGAATTACTTATTATTCCCAGAAATATTGTGGGTGTTATGTAATCTGTGTCACTAATAATGTGGGGAGAGGAATACAGATGAGTCAGGCAGCACACCCCCAACCCCAAAAACCCTTTGAATATTTACAGATGGATTTCATTGAACTTACGCCCAAAGAAGGGAAAACGTATTGCCTGGTAAAAGTTGATATGTTTTCCAAATGGGTGGAAGCGTTTCGTCTAAACAGGATGCCAGTGCAGTAGCTAAAGCTTTGCTTACAGAAATAATTCCTGAAAGGCTTAGTAGTGACAATGGGACACCATTTGCCAATAATGATTTCAACAGATCAGTGATTATTTGGGAATACATATGAGACAACACGATGCCTACACCCAGCGAGCGGTGGGGCAGTGGAAAGAGAAAGTGCTACCCTAAAAAAAAATGACAAAAAGTTGTGAGAACCTAGAGGTGACATGGACAAAGTCTCTTCTGATTGTGATAATGTGTATCAGATCTCGGAGGAGAGGAAGAGCTAACCTTAGCTCATTTGAGATTTTGTTTGGTAGACCGCCCAACACAAGAATTGGCCCAAGATATAAGGTAAGGCAGCTAACAAGCCACTGTGAGGATGAGATGTTACATTACTGTATAAAACTCTATATATTTTTATCACAAATACAGAATCAAGTGAAAGCAGCACTACCCCAACCAGCAGGACGGAAACTGCATGATCTAGAACCTGTAGACTGGATAGTGGTGAAAGAATTCACGAGGAATAACTGGAAGGTGAAGAGGTGGCTTGGACCGTTTCAAGTGCTCCTTGAAATACAGACAACTGTTAAAGTCGCAGAAAGAGCCACGTGGATATATACCAGCCATTGCAAGCGTGTAGCTGGGCTGGAGGAGACATCGGACAGCACTGGAACCAATTAAGTGCAAGTAGTGATTAGAAGCTTCATACGAATATGGGGCTGCCACAGCTCACACTTTTAGCAAGCGCCCTGGTTGGACTATTATAAGGGCACGGGCATTGCGTGGACGCCACACTACCATGACTTTGGCGAGTATGACGTGTGAACATGGGCTGTGTACAGGGCACACCAGAGCAAGTGACGATACCGCCACACAGCTGTGTTTCGGGGAGGTGGTGTGTGAGGAAAGGCCTGGTGTTTCCTAAACATTTTCTGATGTTTAGCTATTCTGGCTCTAGATTTAATGTGTTATTGCTGTAGTAGTCCTTATTGTCAGTTTATGTCAAAAAGGGGGAAAATGGAATGAAAAATTATCCATTTACTGTGAAATTAATGATCCATTTACTGTGAAATTAATGATCCATTTACTGTGAAAGTTGAAGGAGAATGCTTTTCTTCAATTGAATGCTGTACAGAGCTTTGTAAACGATACTTTGATGAAGGTCTGTAGTTAGCTTATCTCTGTTTGAATCATGTAAACATTCGACTTGAACTTGTGATAGTCAAACTCAACGAAAGTTGAAGAATTATTGCATCTAAGACCACGGAATAAGAGAATAATTCCTTGTGCTCTCCCAGTCTCTGTCCTTGAGAGCATGATAAGAAACAGTATAAGACAAGCCTCTGAACAATGCTCAGTACTCCTTGCATTGAGGCATCTGGATTAGTGTAGTGAGTCAATCCTGCAGGATTAAGAATAAACCTCATTTATTTGCTCTTGCTAATAATTGCGTCAAGTCGATTTAATTTCCACGACACAAGTGGTCAATATTGCTTCATGTATGTTTGGATCTGCATTGCATACAGCCAGTGGCTGACAGATTCTCCGCCCTGAAATAGCTCAGCTTTACCATAGGAAAATTCACATGAAGGGCACATTCCACAAACTGGACTCAGTCTACCAAAATTCTGTACGGAATGACTGCCATTTGCACATTTTTTTTGGATTGGAAAATGCAGTGGCCAATTGTACAGACCCAAAGTTTATTAGTTAGTAGTTGAAGCTTTTCATTGTAAAGGACAAACAACAAGAGAAAGTGAGGTCTGCAGATGCTGGAGATCAGAGCTGAGAATGTGTTGCTGTAAAAGCGCAGCAGGTCGGGCAGCATCCAGGGAACATGAGAATCGACGTTTCGGGCATAAGCCCTTCTTCAGGAAGGGCTTATGCCCGAAACGTCGATTCTCCTGTTCCCTGGATGCTGCCTGACCTGCTGCGCTTTTCCAGCAACACATTTTCAAGGACAAACAACAGCAAACCCAAGTACAAATGGTCTTTATCAAACTGATTGCAGCTATAATATCAAAACTAAAGTCCATGTAATGGATCTTAAAAAAAATCAATTGTTACATTAAAATTGTTTAGATACAAGACACATTATTTTTGAAGTAAATAATGGAGATTTCAGAACATTTACAACAAAGCTTTGCGAACAGAAAGTGAAGTTAAAAAGAGAGAGCCATTCAAGCACTGATCCCAGTAACTCAGGATGAGGATGGGGTGCAAAGAGAGGAGTTAATCACACTGTGGTAGCTGTACATTAAACATCTGTTTTTACAGGTCATTTCAACATGATTAAAAAGTTACAGTGTACAAGTCTCATGCATTTCACGAGATTAACCTCGAACAAAAGTCAACGTGAAGCAGCCTATATGATGATCTGTGGCCACATTGAAAATTGAAGCATTTTAGAGCTGTTTAATCCATGACGTCACTTCACTCTTTCAGGTCAAGTCCACATTTAACTTCCAGCTGTACTCCAACCTGGAATAGAGAGTTTGAGTTAGAAAGCAGATGACCCACTTTCATGTACACAGTGAATAGAAATTACTAAAGTGCACAGGCAACCTGCAAATCAGACAGATAGTAATTCCAAGGTTAATCTGTGGAACTCATTGCTGCAGGTGGCTATGGAAACTAAGTCATAGAGTGTATGTAATACAGGGATAGATAGGTTCTTGACTGGTAATGGGACCAGGGGTTACAGGGAGAAGGCAGGAGGATGGGGTTGGGAAACACATCAGCCACAGTTAAATGGTGGAGCAGATCTGATGGGCTGAATACCCTGATTTTGCTCCATGGTCTCTGGAGCTGTGCATTATACTGACAGTAGACATTTACAGTTGTGTAATGGATGGTAGATTACCATTCAAGAAATTTCCAAAAGTTACAGCAATCACTGACTCGGAAACATCACTATTCTTTCACTGTTGCTGGTGAAATACCTAGAGTCCCTCCTTAATAACATGGTATTCCTACACCAAAGGAGCTGCATCAATTCAAGACAGCAGCAGTCCTCCACCAACGTCTCCAGGGTATACAGTGAGCAGTCTGCAAAAAATCCATATCTCTGAATAAATTAAAAATACAGGATTGGCAATGACAATGCAATCAGGAGTCACGTGTGGTAGAAGGAAAAAACTAGACTCAGATCTTATGACAGGAACCAGTATTATTCATACATCTAACAGATCAGTCTGAGACAGGGTAGGGTCCAGGGTGCTTCAGGTTTTACAAAGAATCCCTATAGTGTCCAGAGATTACCTCTTTCATTGCTCTCTCATTACAGACGGGGTGTGGAGGGGGGGGGGGGGTGAGTTAAGTACTGTTTCACCGCTAGGAAGGGTTCAACTTACACTGCAACCAGCAAAATCTGATATGAAGTGGGTTTGGGGGCAGCTTCAATACATTTCCTGGGGGAGGTTTTACAATCTAACCCAGGATGTACCTGTCTGAGGTTAGGTAGGAATGCAGTATTGTGGCCATCAGATACCCTTAACCTTATTAAATGGCAAAGTAGGTTGAAGGGGTTAATAGTCTAGTTCCGCTCATTACAGCATTCACAGCGAGAATTACACAGGAATGCTGCTACTGGTCAGAACTGGAACCTTGTTTGAAAGTATTCCTCCTTTCACCACATCCAAAATAGCTGTTATACTTACATGGACTGTGATAGCTGGAGTCCAGGATAGCTGCAAGAGAAAGAAAATGAGGTTAGTTTGTCTCCAGTGAGGATGGCTATGGTTTCAAGTCTCATTTGAGGGATTAAACGTAACAGGGTTATACGCTATTGCGATATTCCAGACTGCTGCACTGTTAGAGCTGCTGCTTTTTGGCTGACATAGTAAATTCAGGTCCCCTCTGCCTTAGAAGTGAAAGATTCATTTGGCAAAATTAAAAGCTGAAGTTTTGATCGTTGTTTACCCTTCAAACGATGACAGATTACTTTTTCTTTTAAATTTGGAAGTCAATTATGTAGCCATATGCACACATCAGATGATACAGCAGATTACCTTGGTGTACTGAAGTTGTTTTGAACCCTATCCATGTGTAGACTGTCATAATGACTAATACAGCATGCAGTTTGTTCAGCAAACGGCCAAACGGCTGCACTAAACCCGGTGGCAATTATAAATGACAGACAGCTAAAGGAAGCATCTGACTGCCTTCAGTCATATCTCAGCACACAGGCAGCTTTAGAGTGACAGTCAGGGCTGATGTTGAGTTTGGCACCTCAGGAGGTGACAGATCTTTAGATACAGCAATGCTCTACCCAGTCCAAGTGAAGGAAAGAAAAGGAACCCTAACCAATGCCACCTCAGGTAACCAGCAATATTTAGTCTTGTATGAAGCTCAACTTAAAAGAACTGATACAGACAACAAACAAAATTAACATCATTTACAAAATACCTCGCAAGAACTGTAACAAACACTACATTGGAGAAACAGGCAGAAAACTAGACACCAGGGTAAATAAACATCAACTAGCCACAAAAAGACATGATCCCCGACTGGGACAACACATCCATTGAAGGACAGGCCAAACAGATATCCTCGAGAATTCCTCGAAGCATGGCATTCCAACTACAACTCTATAAACACACACATTGACGTGGGCCTCATTTATCACCCTCAAAAAGAACAGGAAGTGGCACGACCAATACAGGAAATGGTTTACCACATGAAATTAAATCACCCATCCAAGCAAATCGAAACAATTGGAAAGCGGGACATAAAACCAGCTCTTCACCAGAGGCTTACTGATGTTACCTAGCATGTTGACAAAACGGCTGAAAACAAACACTTCAGCTCAGCGAGCAAAGATACATGCAGACAACCAGATTAAGGTGAAACAGCTCTCAGCCAGGATTCTAGACAGGCACAACATCAACATAGCTGCTCAGTGAAGCAGAGTGAGGTGCCTCATCCCAGATGTTGTGCAGGAGACGCTATTAGATTGACAAGTTCAAGGACCAGCCTCAGTCAACACATCAGATTTTACCATTCAATTTGAATGGGCTCAAACGGAATACTTCCTAAAGAGAACAGTGATTACCTCAGCTCTTTATACTATCTTCACAGTAAAAAGAGTTCTGGGATTTATTTATTAAAGAATGTAAAACAGTATATCCCAATCTAAAAGACTTCCTCGAAATTAGTCTAATATATCATTACAACTGCATGACTGTAGCACTTTTCGTATAAATTCTGTAGCATATGAAGAAGGATCATTTCGAAAGCCAGTGCTTTGCAAATAAACCTGTCGGACAATAACCAGGTGTTGTGAGATTTTTAAACTTTGTCCAGCCCAGTCCAACATCAGCACCTCCAAGTCATGGTAATCAGCATGCAACAATGCCTATAGTGCAATGAGGTCAAATGTGAAACGAGAGTTCCCCACTATGAATTGAAATTTGAATGCCAGACAGTAAAACTGTGTATTCCTATCATGGCGTTGGCACAGCCAGCTCCATTCTCTATTTTCGTAGTCCTTTTCTATTTGGAGGATTGTCCTATTTTCGTTTCTCTTCCCGCCCCCCCCCCCCCCCCCCAAACCCTAGAGGCTCACCTTTATTATTCTTCAGCCTCATTATCACTCCAGCCAGCAAGATGATCAGCCAAATCCCAAAGAACAGGGCTCCGACAACAATCTTTGGATGTGCCGATTCAGGAATACTCCAGACTTCTGTTCAAGTCAAAACAGATGGTGTCATAAACTTCATATTGACAATAACATTAGGGAGCTACCTTCTGGTTTAGGTCCGATGTTCAGAGGAAATAGAAACATGACTTAGGAGGACAGAAGGCAATTTGGCCTTTCAAGCCTGGCTTACCAGTTACTAATATCCGGACCGATCAGATTGCAGCTGAACTGCACTTTCCCTACCCTGCTCCCACAATGTCAATACCCTGGTTGATCAAAAATGTAACTTACGTAAATTCAATAACAGCTTCCACTACTTTGTGAATGGAATTCCACAAGCTACCCACAAAAGAACATGAATGGGTTAAGATCCAACTTGTGCAAACATTCTTCACTGGAGAGAAAAAAAGGAAGGAAGAATAGGAAGTGCAGACTGTACTGGACTTCCAGCAGCACTTTTTTTATACCACTGTAGTGGTATAGAATAATCTGTACAATGTTACACTGAATTCAAGGTAAGATTCCATGGGCTTGAGCAGCAACTGATTAAGGGTAATTGTGTCCATTAAGATCGGACAGAATATAATTGGTTGCCTTTCCGACCAAAGCAATGTTTTACAGGTGGGCGAAAAGTGGCTTGCAAGTTGCCAACATTGAATCAAGATGCTGCTAATTTTCAATACAGCTCCATACACAAATATGCAGAAAATAGTTTTTGTCAACGAAACTGAGCTCATTTTGTGTTGTCAGGATTAGTTGGCTCCATACTTCATTACAGCCATGGTCCAGACATGAAAGTAGCATCCGAAAAGGGAGAGGAGTGTGGTTAACATTTTCATTAAAACAACATTTGATCAAAAATAGTATCAAGGGGACTGTAGTAAAATTGAAGTCAGTGAGCATCAATGGGGAAGCTTTGATTGCAGTCATTTCTAGCTCAAAGGAAGCTTGTTCTATTGGAGGTCAATCATTTCCATCAGAGCAGGAGCTCCTCAGGTCAGTGTCCTCAATCCAAGCATCTTCAGCTGCTTCACATGAACAGCACACCTTGGAGAAATGGCACAAAAATGTGCCTAGATGATCAAGAGAACACTTAGGGATTCATATTGAAACCTATTGGAGAAGTTAAGTTGATACAGAAAAGGAATAACAAACAGCTTATAATGGAAGAGAAACGGCAGCAATTAAGAAAAGTTTCCCTGGAACTCAATGTGGGTAAAGTGGTGACTTAGAATTCAGTTGTCATTTATATTTATTAATGATGGGTTAACCTGTTAATTCTGTTACTCTCCCCCACAGATCAGAGCACTTCAACATTGTATAATCTTCATAATATTGCTTCAGAATTTTAAAAAAAGTGTCTCTTACACCAGTCCACATTCTTGCGTCCATTCAGGCTGCTGTGTTGCACACGACAGGTGAATTTATCCCTCGGACACTGGCTGGTACTGGAGGAGATCCTCCACCTGATAGTTCCAGTAAACATCTGATAACAGGACAGTGTTGATGACACCACCAGGAATTGGTGCTCTATTTTTCAGCCATGCGACTTTGATCTCGGGAGGGTAAAATCTAGTGACATGACGTGAGAGCAGAGCTGACTGTGCAGAATGCTGAGATGCTTTAGGTCAGAGAGTGACTGTCGGTTCAACTGGAACAGAAAGAAAGTTCATAACAAAAGCACAGGATAAGTTCAAACGTTTTCGGTTTGTGTCTGACTCTACCATCCTCATTTGTAATTCCTGAATAACCCCAATTGGATCTGTTATATCCTGTTGGATGCCTATGTTAGGCCTAGCCTTCATTCAGGTGACCAAAATTAACATATGCTTTGGAAATTGTGAAATTGCAACAGAAACACAATACTTAAAAACAACTCCAAATATCCCCGATTGATCCACAGTAAGATTTAGTCTCATTCTAAATGGCTCGAACTCTCCAGAAACCCTAGTGTAACCTGCTAGTCAGACTAGGTGACAGCTCAAACAGTGCGAAGTGACAATGTTGGATATTAACTGCAGTAACTTCTAAATTACGCTGAGCAAGGTCCAAACAAACAGCATAATGTACAGCATCAGCACGGAATACCTATTTTTCAGTGTCAGGCATCACTATTTAGAAATGAGTAAGGTCAGATTTAACTTAAAATTTTAAGCTATTTCATTAATCAACCTGTTTGGACACTTTATAAGAAACCTTGGCGGTGGGGCTTAAATCTGGGCCTCAATGCAGTCGGGACACTAAAACGAGCAGAGCATGAATATTTATCTTACAGTGACCACAATGTGATCAAAGTGCAATATTGTATTTAAACGAGAAAAATATGAAACTCTCAAGGTCTTAGTTTTAGGCCAGGGTATCTGCGGTGAAATGAGATTAAGTGTGCTCACTGTAATTGGCTAAAAGCAGTAAATGTGTAAAATATAGACAGTGGGAAATGTTGATGTTATTGAACCCGTTTATAAACCCAAAGCAGGGAAGAGACATCTATTTGTATAAAAATCACAGACACAAAAGTAGAAAATAAAATAAACACAAAGTAACAGAAGGTCTCTTGAGGCACAGTGGTAGTGTCCCTACATTTAAGTCCCACCTGTTCCTGAGGGGTGTCATTGCAGCACTGAATAGGTTGATTAGAAAACATAATAGCATCCGGTGAATGGATGTGATAAGTAGCACATGATAAAACAGAGGAGCCACAAAACAACTCCTGCACTCAAAGGACTGAGCAATGAAGACAAGCGTGTCAAACACCTTTACATAAACCCTGTATACATGTGAGGCAAACTTCAAAGACTTATGTACCGGCACCCCAGGTCCCTCTACGATAGAGCTATCTACAGCCCTACAATTTATTGTATAATCCCTACTCCTGTATGTTGTATCAAAATGCAAATACCTCAACTTATCCAGACTGAACCCCATCTGCCATTTTTCAGCCCAACTGATTAAGATCCCTCTGTACTCTTAGATAATTTTCTTAGTCTACTGTCATCAATTTTGGTGTCTGTAAATTTACTAACCATGCCTTCTAATTTCCCAAATCCATTTTATAAGTGACAAACAAGACTACCCAGACAGACCCTTTTGGAGCACTGCTGATCACAGGCGTCCAGTTTGAAAAACAACCCTCCGCCATTACCGTCTCCTGCCATCAAGCTAATTTTGTATCCCATTGGCAAGCTCTTTCTGATTCCCATGTGACCTAACTTCAGTAATTGAGTCTTTGACAAGTTTCCACATGGTAGACTAATGTCCTCGTCAAGCATGTTTAGCAAAAATGCTGTCAGAACACGTAAACACAATGCATGTGGTTGAGGCAGGCTTCAATGGAGGCATACAAGGGGGACTGGGGTGATTATTTGGATAGAAATGGTATAGGGATATGGAGTAAAGGCGGGAGATTTGTAATAGGTCGTGATGATTGAAGAGCTTGTACAGTCATAATGGGCCAAGTGGCCCTGTGCATCATAATCTTTTGAGGTTGCAGAGGGCTGATCGTGCAAAAGATCCCTATAACAGGAACAGTGTGGGCTGAGGATCTCTAACTCAGTCTGAGTCAGGGACCATGTTTTCAGTGCGATGCAGTGTTGCCCAGTCCAGGGGATGGTGTTGAAACACAACCTTGGAAAAGCTATCCTCTCAGACACACACTGGGGTAAGGGGCACTGCTGGAATCTCACTGTGCCCCGGGGAGGCAGTGGCAGTGCTTAGATCTTCCTGTGCTCCCACATCTACCCAGGGGGAGGAGGGGCTGTGCAGTCATCTCCCTTTGCCACACCGCCCCATCCCCAGAGCCGCTCTCACCTTTCCAGGTCAGCACCTCACTCTCCAGGATACCAATGGGAGACGGACATATAGCGAGAACTTCTTGGTATATGGCTTCCCCTCTCTCTTTCCTGAATCTCTCCGCATAACACTTCATCTAGTCCTTCACTGCAATGAACCTCTTCTGGCTAAAGTCGAAATACATGATCAGCTGTTGGTGGTGGATGAACTGGTCGAAGTAGGTCCAGTTCCCAGACCTGTTAAACTCACAGCCGGCAGCTACACTCAAGGCGCGAGTCTCTGATAGGCACAAGGACATAGATGGAGTTCGTGTGGGTCCAAACCTGCTGGTCATTTGTATTAAATATCAGTACCATCCACAGTAATCACAATGTTAGGTATGAAAACAAGCTGGAGGGGAAGACAGCAGCACATTTTCATAACCCCCTGAATGCCCACTGGGGTGAGATACTTTGGGAAATTAATATAATCTTATAAATATCAACTTAAGACAACAAATTTAGACACAATTGCATCTTCCTGGCAGACCAAACAGGAACCCAGGCCTTCTTGTTACAGATAAGGACATGACCACTCGGTGCAAGACACACACACACCCCACACCCCAAGAGGCAGGGATACTACCACTGCAATACAAGAGCCCCACGATTTGAGATTGTTTATGGTCAACCATCACAGTCCATGGACACATCTGCAGGAGTTCCATAGCCTAGAAATTTTCAAATTCACCTGTTCACATATTTTATTACTACCTCGAGAGCAGATGGGTATTAACCCCACACCTCCTGGCTCAGATGGGGACATTACCACTCTGTCATATCAGCCCTCCTAATTTGGTTTCAACTTAAATATTTTGAACAAAAACAGTAGTGGGTGACACAGTGGTTAGCCCTGCTGCCTCACAGCGCCAGAGACTGGGTTCAATCCCCACCTCAGGCAACTGTCTGCGTGGAGTTTTCATTTTCTCCACGTTTCCTTTGGTTGCTCCCGTTTCCTCTGACAGTCAAACATGTGCAGTTTAGATGAATTAGCCAAGATAAATTGCCTGAAGTGTTAGGTGAAGGAGAGTGGGTTGCTCTTCGGAGGGTCGGTGCGGACGTGTTTGGCCGAACGGCCTATTTCCACACTAATAGGACGAAGCAATCATTCCATGAAAACTCGGGGAACTAAGTCACATGCACATCAGATTAATGTCGAAACTTTGATTCATTATTGCCATCAAACCTCTGTGTATGTCTCATATTAACAGAAGGAGTACATTTCACTCAATATCAACATTATAAAAAAATTGCAGTACATATCATAAAGCTTCACTTTCCTTAGATGGGGACATACATCAAACGGTTGAATATTGAAGAAGCATAAACATTCCATTAAACACTTTAGATGTTTCAGACTTGGTTCAAAAACTCAAAAACACTGCTCAACATTTGTTGATGCCAGGCAAAAGTGAGGACTGCAGATGCCGGAAACCAAACTTTAGATCAGCGTGGTGCTGGAAAAGCACAGCAAGTCAGGCAGCATCCGAGGAGCAGGAAAATCGACGTTTCGGGCAAAAGCCCTTCATCAGGAATAGTGTTGATGCTAGTTGTTTGTAATGCTTCTGCATTCTTATTAATAACAACACATCTTTTGTTTATTTACTTGTCTGATTACTATATATTCAGTCAGCTGTACAGCACAGAAACAAACCGTTCGATCCAACTGGTCAATGTTGACCAGATATCCTAACCTAATCTACTTCCATTTGCCAGCACTCGGCCCACATCCCTCTAAACCCTTCCTACTCATATATCCATCCGGATGCCTTTTAAATGCAGTAATTGTACTAGCCTCCACCACTTACTTTGGCAGGTCATTCTATACACGCACCACCCACTCCGTGAAACATTTGCCCCTTAGGTTTCTTTTATATCTTTCCCGTCTCACCCTAAACCTACACCTCAAATTTTGGACTTCCCCACCCTAGGGAAAAAGACTTGTCTATTTATGCTATCCATGCCCCTCAAATTTATAAACCACGAGAACACTTAGCTTCCGATGCTCCAGGGAAAACAGCCCCAGTATATTTACCCTCTCCCGAGAGCTCAAACTCTGGCAACATCCTTGTAAATCATTTTGGAAACTTTCAAGTTTCACAACATCCTTCGGATAGGCAGGAGACCAGAACTTCAAGAGACGTTTCAATTAAGCATAATCAAGAACGAACCCACGCTGGTTCCTCTACTTTTTGTCATTTATATAAATGATTTAGATGCGAGCATAAAACGTATGGTAGTAAGTTTGCAGATGACACCAAAATTGGAGGTGTGGTGGACAGCGAAGAAGGTTACCTCAGATTACAACAGGATCTGATCAGATGGGTCAATGCGCTGAAAAGTGGCAGATGGAGTTTAATTCAGATAAATGCGAAGTGCTGCATTTTGGGTAAGCAAATCTGAACAGGACTTCTACACTTAATGGTAAGGTCCTAGAGACTGTTGCTTAACAAAGAAACCTTGGCGTGCAGGTTCATAGCTCCTTGACAGTGGAATCGCAGGTAGATAGGATAGTGAAGAAGGTGTTTGGTATGCATTCCTTTATTGGTCAGAGTGTTGAGTACAGGGGTTGGGAGGTCATGTTTCGGCTGTACAGGTCATTGGTTGGGCCACTGTTGGAATATTGCGTGCAATTCTGGTCTCCTTCCTAACGGAATGATGTTGGGAAACTTGAAAGGGTTTGGAAAGGATCTACAAGGGTGTTGCCAGGGTTGGAGGATTTGAGCTATAAGGAGAGGCTGAACAGGCTGGGGTTGTTTTCCCTGTAGCGGCAGAGGCTGAGGGATGACCTTATGGAGGTTTACAAAATCATGAGGGGCAAGGATAGGATAAATAGACAATGTATTTTCCCTGGGGTCGGGGAGTCCAGAACTAGAGGCCATAGGTTTAGGGAGCGAGGGGAAAGATATAAAAGAGACCTAAGGGGAAAGGTTTTCACGCAGTGTATGCAAAAAGCTGCCGGAGGAGATGGTGGACGCTGGTAGAATTGCAACATTTGGATGGGGAGATGAATCGTAAGTGTTTGGAGGGATATGGGCCGGGTGCTGGCAGGTGGGACGAGATTGAGTTGGGATATCTGGTCGGCATGGGCAGGTTGGACCGATGGGTCTGTTTCTATGCTGTTCATCTCTACGACTCTGACTCTATTCAGTACTGATTTGGAGATGCTTGTGTTGGTCTGGTGTATGCAAAGTAAAAAATCACACAACACCAGGTTATAATCCAACAGGTTTAATTGCAAGCACTAGTTTTCTAAGCGGCGCTCCTTCATCAGGTGGTTGTGTGATCTTTTAGCTCTATTCAGTACTGCAGACCTACAGCAATGGTGCACTTTAAAAACTATGTACTTATCTGTTCCTGTGCTGGTTCCTCCAAAGTTAATTGTGAATTTCACTGCTTGTTTTTTTTTCCGAGATGCACTCTGCTGTCCAGAGATTCATGAACTCAAACAGCAAAGGCACTAATTGTGCGGATTCACTGTCAGTTAGCAGGTTTATTTCTGTCTGTCTGTCTCGCTTCTGACTAAGTGCTTGCTTTCTTTGTCTGCCTTTCATCATTTTAGAGTGCCGTTGTTTAAACTTTTCTCTCCAAACTCCAAAACAATGGAACAGCATATGAAACAGTAATGAAATAGTTGCTCCTGTAATTCAAGGAAATGACCTCCAACACCTAAAAACCTCAAAAAGGACCACCTCTTTACAGACATAGTTTTTCCTGTTCTCCACCTTGGATTACCCAGAATATCAATATGCTCTCATCAGAACAATATTAAGCTATTCAATCCTTTAAGTTTGCTGTTCTATTCAATAATATCATGGCTGGTCTTGTGTGGTCTCACCTCTCCTTCCCTTAACCCATGACTTCTTAGATTTTTTGATAAGCTTGAGTGAGATTGCCTTGAATAAGTTTAATGATCAAGCCTCCACTAGCTGCTGGGATTAAAATTCCACATTCTGATGGCCCTCAATATATGTTGTCTTAAAAAGGAGACTTACCCCTAGAACTATTTACTGAGCTTCCCCCAATAAAAGAAACCAATCCCTCCCCCCACCCCCGACATTCCCTAGTATCCGGTCCCTTCTTGTGTGTTCCAATAAGGTCACTTAATTTATCTCAACATCAACCTATATGGAGTTAACTGTTCAGCCTTCCCTTGCAAGCTAAGCCCTTGACCCCAGGAATCAATCAACTAAACCTTTTCTGAACAGCTTCTGAATCAGTTAAGTCCCTGCCCCCAAAAGAGAACAAAATTCTATTCTACTCCAAATGTGGTCTCATCAAAACCCTGAAAAACTTCCATAGAAGTTAATTACTATTCTCCTTGCAGTAAGCAATAACATTCTTTTTGCCTTCTGAATCGCTATTTCCAGTTCAATTTTCATTTATGTTCGAACACACTCAGATTGCTCTCTACATTCAGGTTTTGCTATATCTCTCCCCATTTAAATTATCTATTATTCAATCCAAAATCGGAATGTTCACATTTATCCACATAATCCTCCACCTATCAAATTTTAACCATTCACTTAACTCCTTTGCATACTCACCTCTTAACTTGGTCTCATTAAATTTCACTATCGTACATTCAGTCCACTCATCCAGCTTAAATCGTAGATAATTGAGATTAACATCTCATCCCATCCCTGTGGCATTGTACAGAGGCAGCTTGCCGTTTAGAGTTAGAGTCGTAGAGGTACAACACGGAAACAGACCCTTCAGCCTAACTTGTCAATGCTGACCAGATATCCGAGCCTAATCTCGTCCCATTTGCCAGCACTTGCCCTGTATCCCATTAAATCTATTCATATACCCATCTAGATGCCTTTTAAATGCTGTAATTGTACCAGCCTCCACCACTTCGCCTGGTAGCTCATTCCATATACACACCTTCTGCGCGAAAAAGTTGTCCCTTAGGTCCAGTTTTTATATTTTCCCTCTCATTTTAAAGCCCTGCCCTCTCGTTCTGATCTCCACACCCCAAGGGAAAGATCTATTTATCATATCCATGTCCCTTAAAATTTTTGAAACCTCTAAGGTCACCCCTCAGCCTCCGACACTCCAGGGAAAATAGCCCCAGCCTAGTCAGCCTCTCCCTACAGCCCAAATTCTCTAACGCTGGCAACATTCTTTCAAATCTTCTCTGAACTCTTACAAGTTTCACAGCATGTTTCCAATAGGAAGGAGATGAGAATTACTCCCAATCTGCTTCTGGTTATCTCATTAATTGTTTATCTATGCAAATGTGTTATTTACAAATTTATCTTGTCCAGCAAGCTTTAATATGTTTGGAAATTCAAGCACACCACAGATACTAATTCTGATTACCATGCGTAATACTGCACCACAACTATAGGACTACTAACAATTTTTCTTTTGTAAAACTATATTGTGGTGAGATCAGGAAAAAAAACAATTTAAGGAACTCTAACCTCAGTTAGGTAACCTTTCATCAGATGGCAAATGTTAGGCTAACTATATAATAGCTTCCTGTCCTCTGACTCACTCAAAATGCAATAACTTATTCAGCCCTACTGGGCAAACTGTCATTAAAGTTGTTTCCCATCACATATTCCCTTTATCTTTGTGCCTTGCACATCTTCCTGTCTATACTTTTATCACTGCTTGAAACATTTTACATTTTTAGAAAAGTAATTAACCTGCAACAGTAACCATTGCATTCAGCAGATGCGTTCACATCAGCTGTGCTTTTTCAGCACATTTTAATCATTTTTAAATTCCTATTTCCAGCACTTTAGTAAGCTAACAGTTTTCTTTAAGATTCAAATGGAACACAATTTCTACTGAGAACAGAAAACTCCTCTGTCTTACAAAATAACCTTCGATAACACCAGGCTGCGTGAGTACTTTAACCTGGTGAATCAGCTCATCTCATTGGCTGGAATGAGTGAACACCTTTCAAACTCAGTGTACCAAGTACTGAATGTCCAAAACTGAATTGAGGGAGATAAGACCAATGTTTAAAAAAGCTTTATCATTTCATGTTTACATGCAAACGGCCACCTTTCTCATCAGCGCAATGAACACTTCGATAATTGAAGCCAATGACTGCTATATAGAGTCATGGAGATATACAGTATGGAAATAGACCCTTCAGTTCAACTTATCCATGCCGACCAAATATCCAGACCTACTCTCGTCCCATTTGCCAGCACTTGGCCCATATCCCTCTAAACCCTTCCTATCCGTACATCCATCCACATGCCTTTTAATGCTGCAACAGTACCAGCGTCTTCGACTTCTTCTGGCAGCTCATTCCACACACTCAGCACCCTCTGCGTGAAAATGTTGCCCCTTGAGTCCCTTGTATATCTTTCGCTTTTCTCCCTAATCAATACCCTCTCGTTCTTGAACCCCCACCCCAGGGATGAGCCTGGTCTATTCACCCTATCTATTCCCCTCATGATGGTATAAACCTCTACAGTGGAACCTCGATTTTCTGAATATCCCAATTATCTGAATATTTACTTCTTCGAATGAGATCACGAGGTCGCGTTAGAAACATAACCTCAAAGAGCTGTTTCAACCCTGATTGCGTCTTTTGTTTACATGTACAATTATTAAAAACGAACTCGGCTCACTGAAATGCTGCTGAGAGCAGTTCTGGACAGTCCAGGCAACGCCTCAAAAGGACTGACCTCTCTTCCCCCAACAATTTCCCTAGGATTCTACACAAGGGTGTACTCCAAACCCCCATTCCCAGATAATCGCACTAACATTGCCCTCTACAAGGCAAAGGTGGAAGCTGTCAAAAAGTTGCAGTAAAAAGTTGTATGCATGTGTGTGCTATTTGGAGACTCAGCTCGCAAAGTCAACAGCAAAAGAATACTTTGATTCAGGATGGTCAGCATGGTTTTGTGAAGGGTAGGTCGTGTCTCGAAAACTTTATTGAGTTCTTTGAGAAGGTGACCAAACAGGTAGATGAGAGTAAACTGGTTGATGTGGTGTATATGGATTTCAGCAAGGCGTTCGATAAGGTTCCCCACAGTAGGCGATTGTACAAAATGTCGCAGAATGGCATTGTGGGAGATACAGCAGCTTGGATCAGTAATTGGCTTCCTGAAAGAAGACAGAGGGTGCTAAATGTTGATGGGAACTGTTCATCCTGGAGTCCAGTTCTCAGTGGTGTACCGCAAGGTTCGGTGTTGGGTCCACTGTTGTCATTTTTATAAACCACCTGGATGAGGGCATAGAAGGGTGGGTTAGTAAATTTGCAGACGGCACTAAGGTTGTTGGAGTTGTGGATAATGACGAAAGATGTCGTAGGTTACAGAGAGACATAGATAAGCTGTAGAGCTGGGCTGAGGGGTGGCAAATGGAATTAAATGCGGGCAAGTGTGAGGTGATTCACGTTGGTCGGAGTAACCGGAATGCAAAGTATTGGACTAATGGTAAGATTCTTGGTAGTGTAGATGACCAGCGAGATCTCGGTGTCCAGGTACACAGATCCTTGAAAGTTGCCACCCAGGTTGACGGGGTTGGTCAGAAGGCATACCGCGTTTTAGCTTATATTAATAGAGGGATCGTGTTCTGGAACCATGCTACAGCTGTACAAAACACTGCTGCGGCCACAACTGGTCACCGCATTACAAGAAGGATGTGGAAGTTTGGAAAGGGTGCAGAGGAGATTCACTAGGATGTTGCCTGGTATGCAGGGAAGGTCTTACGAGAAAAGGCTGAGGGACTTGAGGCTGTTTTCGTTAGAGAGAAGAAGGTTGACTTAATAGAGACATATAAGCTAATCAGAGGGTTAGCTAGGGTGGACAGGGAGACCCTTTTTCCAAGTATAGTAACGGTGAGCACGAGGGGGCATAGCTTTAAATTGAGGGATGCTAGATATAGAACAGATGTCAGAGGTAGTTTATTTACTCAGAGAGTAGTAAGGTTATGGAATGGTTTGCCTGTAACAGTAGTAGATTCACGAACTTTAAGTACATTTAAGTCGTCATTTGACAATCATATGGACGGACATGGAATAATGTCGGTTAGATGGGCGTCAGATTGGTATGACTGGTCGGTGCAACACTGAGGAGCGAAGGGCCTGTGCTGCGCTGTGATGTTCTATGTTCAGTCTTACTGTTTCTGTACAGTCCAGCTGCCCTGGGGGTGGGTGGGCGTGGAGATGGGGGCAAACCAACCGGGGGCGGCAGGGGCACAGACAGGTGTTGGACGTGGGGGTGGGAAATCAGGCACGGGCAGACGGGCTTGGTGGTGCAGGCAGGGTTGGGGGCCAAGGCTACCTCCTTTCCTGAATGGGGAGCAGACTTCACAGAAAACCTCAAGCCCCAGAGGAAATCAATTAACCGAATAATCAATAACCTGAATGAAACAGTGCCCCCGCACCACCACCCCTCACCAATTCATTCGGATAATCGAGTTTCCTCTGTGTAAGGTCACCCCTCAACCTCCAATGCTCCGGGAAAACAACTCAGCCTCTTCCTGTAGCGCAAATCTTTTCTGAACCCTTTCAGGTTTCACAACATATTTCCAATACCAAAGAGACCAGAATTGCACGCAATATTCAATACAGGATGGGTTTAAAATGGAAACTTGACAATGCGTCAGGACATGAGGGAGCAAACCATTCCTTACATTTCACCTAAAGTGTGAACCATAGAGATAGAAACGCAAAGTATCGCAGAAAGCGTTGCTAATGACTTTCTATGTAAACATTATAGTTTTCCAATTGAGGATACTGTTGACAGAGTCAAGGGGAGATGACCAGAAAGTGAGCACAGGAATACGGATCCATACTGTGTCTGAGAAAGGGTTCGAGAGAGCAGATCACTACAAGCTCCTCTGGCGGTGATGTCCCAGGACCTGACCCCACATGGAGGTAACTGCAGACCCCCTTGGTTATAGCCGGTAGTCACTCGATCCCCACTAACCCCGGAGCTGCTATCCCTCTGACTCGGGCAGAGCAGAGTTTGCTCCTCTCCGGGGATCTTTCACCAGCTCCGCTGTCTCTCCCTCCATTGAGGAGGATAAATGTCCCGATGAGGAGGGGGATCCGGCTCCAGAGGGAGGGGCTTTCAGACTTTATTTTTAATTTCAATAATGTCCTTTATTCATAAAATATTTTGATGATCTGTACAATTGATCATGCCATACATACATAAACATTCCATTTCTTTGCGTACAGAGATCAGAGTTTATCATTTGCATATACAGGTCTTACGTTTACCAATCATATATCCATACATTTAGCTGAGGCATCAGCGCAGCCCACTTACTGCGTGGACCCCCTGTTCTTAGGCAGGCAAAAGTTACATGGTGGTCTTTCCCCACCACGCCTTGGCAGCAGCTGCCCCAAGCTTCAGCGCGTTCCTCAACATGTAGTACTGGACCTTGGAATGTGCCAGTCTGCAACGCTCAGTCGGGTCAGATCCTTCAGCTGGAAGATCAACAGGTTTCGGATAGACCAAAGAGCGTTTTTGACCCAGCTGATGATCCTCCAGGCGCAGTTGATGTTCGTCTCGGTGTGTGTCTTGGGGAATGGACTGTAGAACACGGAGTCCCGCATAACAGAGCTGCTCGCGACGGACCTCGACGAGCACCACTGCATTCGTCTCCAGATTTCCTTTGTGTAGGCACATTCCAAAAGGACGTGTGTGACAGTCTCGGCCCCTCCGCAGCCGCTTCGAGGGCAGTGTGTGGTGCGGCTGACAGTCTGGGCGTGCATAAAGGATCACACCACGAGAGGGAGCGGCGATCAGACACTCTAAACAGATCCATTCCCGGGAGAGACAGAGACTGAAACCCAAACTACCCGGAAAGATCGTTAAATAAACATCCTAGCCAATTAGAACTAGGGATAGGCAGTGGGACAGGACTTCAACAATCACTGACCAATTAGAATTAAGGATGAAATATCCAATCAATGCTGGAGGCAGAAGGACAGGATCCAATCAGAAATGTTCAATAATCGGGGGGGGGGGGGAGGTAGTTAAGCCAATCAGAGTCGCTATACGTGCAAAGAGTGGCCAATCAAGAAGAGAAACACCACGGGAGGAGACCAATCAGCCCGGGAAGTATTGGTCTGCATCTGTTCCCTGGTGAAAATAGACCAAACAGTGAGGAGTATTACGGCTACCTATCCAGTGGACCAAACAGAATTGGGAAGGGCGTTCGGTTATTGACTCGACCATTCATAGACAGACAGGGCCGATCATCATCCATTGTCAGGCGAAAGTTAGCAGTTTGTTTTGAGAGTCCTGAAGTACCTTGTAACTGTTGACAGGTCAATCAGAATACATTATCTTCACCACATGGGGACTGCAAACTTCAGTACACCAAGGGATTTTGGATGATTCAGATATAAAGTAAGTGCAAAGAGGCCGGTATTCCATCATCCCTTTGTTTACAAGTGCACATTGCACTGCTCTGGCCAGCATGTTGAGTCAGCCTCTGAAGTAAGGAGATTCTGAATCCCCTGGTGTTATACATAAATATTTTTCCCGGTTATATTTTCTTATATTCAAAAATTTTCATAACGTCACAGACACAGTACATAACAGCAAAACAGATCAAAGAGAGCAGAGACATTAACATACAACATATTGTGAAAAGACATCTCAGTTTAAACAGTAAACTCAAAAGTCCACACCATGTTACAATGTCTCAAACACGATGAATGGCAAAATATCTAGAACACTGTGAAAAATCACATTGCATTTTAAACAGTAAATTCAGAGTTCACATAATGTTGCAGAATCTCCAACATGGCAAAGTCACGGTGCACCAGGCAATTTGCTGAAGAGCAGAGCTGTTGACATAGAACATCGTACAGAAACACATTTTATTTCAAACAATAGAATATTTTTTTCAGATATTCCCGACACAAAAGTCAAGCTATCGGTCAAGTCGCACAGTCATAGAGTACACAGTCACAGATGTACAATGTGGAAACATGCCCTTTGGTCCAATTCGTCCATGCCGACCAGATATCCCAACCTAATCTAATCCCATTTGCCGGCACCTGGCCCATATCCCTCCAAACCGTTCCTATTCATATACCCATTCAGATGCCTTTTAAATGTTGCAGTGTACCAACCTCCACCACTTCCTCTGACATTTCATTCCATTCACACACCAAACTGCATGAAAAGGCTGCCCGGCAGGTCTCCTTTATATCTTTCCCCTCTCTCAATAAACCTATGCCCTCTCGTTCTAGACTCGCCCACACTAGCGAAAAGACTTTGTCTATTTATTCCACCCACGCTCTTCATGATTTTGTAAACCTCTAAGCTCACTGCTCAGCCTCCAATCCTCCAGCGAAACAGCCGCAGCCAATCCAACCTCTCCTTACAGCACAAATCCTCCAACCCTACCAACATCCTTGTAAATGTTTTCTCAACCCTTTCAAGTTTCCCAACATCCTTCCGATAGTAAGGAGACCAGAACTGCACACAATATTCCAAAAGTGGCCGAACCAATGTCATGTACAGCTGCAACATGACCTCCCAAAAGCTATACTCAATGCTCTCTCCAGTAAAGGGAAACATACCAAACGTCTTCTTCACTATCCTATCTACCTGGGACTCTACTTTCAAGGAGCTATGGGCCTGCATTCCAAGGTCTCTTTGTTCATCAAAACTCCCAAGGACCTTACTATTAAGAATATAGGTCCTGCTAAGATATGCTTTCCCCAAATGCAGCACATCACATTTATCTAAATTAAATTTCATCTGTCACTCCTCAGCCCATTGGCCCCATCTGATCAAGATCCCTTTGTAGTCTGAGTTAACCTTTTTCACTACCCAATGCACCTCTCACTTTGGTGTAATCTGCAAACTTACAAACCATACCTCCTTTGTTCACATCCAAATCATTTATGTAAATGACGAAAAGTAGTGGACCCAACACCTATCCTTGTGGCACTACACTGGTCTCAGGTCTCCAGTCTGAAAAACAACCCTCCACCACCACCCTCTGTCTTCTACCATTGAGCCAGTTCTGTCTCCAAATGACTAGCTCTCCCGGTATTCCATGAGATCTAATCTTGCTAACCAGTCTCCCTTGTGGAACCTTCTCAAACGGCTTACTGAAGTCCAAATAGATCATATCGACCGCTCCGCCCTCATCAATCCTACTTGGAAACACACAGAGGCATGGTTCAAATACCCGACACAGTCCACACTCAGAGGTAGAGTCCTCACTCGGAGGCATGCTCAGTCGATACACGGAACACAGACCACACACCGAGACATGGTCCGCACACTAAGAGTCAGTCTACCGCAAGGACACGGTATACTGGAAAGGCATGGTGCACTTCCGAAAGCGCGGTATACACATGTGGAATCTCAATCCACATACAGTACAAGGATTCACTCCAGGATCCACTCAGCAAAACAGCAGCACAGAGGCTTGTTTCTGTCGCCAAGTCATCCTTCAATTCACTTATGCACACAGTCCACAGGCTGATACAGACCCTGAAGTCTGGAGAATCGCTGAATCTCCTGGTTATATATTTTTTGCAAAATCATAATTCTTTTCAGAAAATTCGAGGAATTACTATATTCATGTCAAGCTGCATTATGAGTTGAATGGAATTTGCCTTTATTTCCTGTATAGGAAATACAGCCCAGGGCCTGCACAAAAGCTTTTGATCTGCACACAAATGCCCAGGCATATACACAAGGGTTCAGTCTGGGCTCTACAGACTAAAATAGCAGCACAGAGGCGGGGTCCATCGGCAAGTAATTTTTATTTACTTATACACAGTACACTAGCTGTGGCCAGCCAGCTTTGCGTCAGTCCCTGAAGTGAGGAGTTCTCTTAATCCTGTGGCTTTAATTAAAAATCTCAGATTGTTTCCTGTATCACATCTCCATAATACTGGACTCCTTTGGTTATAAATTGTAAGAAAATAATCGTAATATCCATACCCACCTGATGAAGGAGCAGCGCTCTGAAAGTTAGTACTTCCAAATAAACCTTTTGGGCTATAACCTGGTGTTGTTTGATGTTTAACTTTGGCCACACCCGACCAACATCAGCACCTCCAAGCCCTCGTCGCCATGCAGCGAATCGGCCTATTCAATGAGGTCGGGCCCACCATGGAGGTTCGGTTCGGTCAATGCACAGAAGTTGAGGCAGGGCAGGTTAGAAGTTTATTCCAAACAGCTCACCGTGGAACAAAGCATAATCCCGTCGCCAAATTGACTCTTTCATTCCCACATCTTCGCCAAAATAACAGTACTGCTGAAACCCAGCTTCGTTAATAGAAGAAAGCGCCCCCCCTCTCCCCACCGCCCCTCGCCCCAACCATCAAACCACTGGCTGTGGTCAGATAATTAAAGGGTCAGTTTCTCACAAAGAAAAGAACCTAATAACAATACTCCCCAGGGTCACTGGTTGGAACCAGCCACTCAATCAGTTCCTGAAGTGAGATTGTCTGGATACCCTGGTTATGTGTATTTTTTTGTTTTTTTTTAAAATGTACAAAATGCAACCAGTCAACAGTGAACACTAAACAACAGTTTACAATACACAGCAACTTACAGGGAAAAGGCGCAGCCAGTCAAGCCCCAAACCCCACTGTGCAACCAATTCTCAGGGAAATGCAGACGAACCCCAAATCCCAAATTAACTCACTAAAAAGGAAACAGTAGTCACAAACACACACAAAACAGTCTAATAAACAAAACAATGAAACAGTGCATATTACACAGACACTCCTGGTAAACAAGCAACCAGCCCGCGTCTCCCATCTTCTGGCCACTCAAAGACAGCCCACCCCATGCCCATTCCAGCTCTCGGCCCACCCTTGCTCCCATTCAGGCTCTCGGTCTGCAGCCCTGACACACCTTGCAGCCATGTCTAGGGTAGCCCGTCCAGTTCCCTCCTTAGGATGAGGTCACTCATGACAGCCCTCCCACCGTCTGGCTTCAGAATGGCCACCCCACCCTCCAGTTCTTGGGACGGCCTACTCACCGTCAGGTTCTCGGAATGACAGCTTTCTGGCCAACCTATGAGCTTCCCGGCTCACAGTAAGGCCTGCCAGACCCAGGGACACACAAGGCAGTGCAGGTGATAAATCCAATCATCAAAAAGGCAGAGTGCATTCCATTATGCAACGAATGCTCACCTCACATCACACACAGTTGTTCAGTCTCTACAGAGGTTTGGTCCGGCTACAGATGCTCAGGCCCACTCTCAGAGATAGAGTTCATTTGTAAACGTGCAGTTGACTCACAGGGGCTCAGTCCAAATTTTAAAAAGTGAAAACACGTGCAAAAAAGGAGGTGCAGACATTAAAAATCCATAGTGCAAGAGCTGACCCTGCTGCAAAATAAGCATTGTCGATGCCTTGAAAAGAACAAAGAGTAGCACACAGGCTGCAAGCAGCCAGTGAAACAACAGTTCTCTGGAGAGAGCTGAAATAAAGCAGTTACACTCTGACTGTGTGGTCAGTCAGCTCAGAAATCAGTCCTCATCAAGGAATAACAATAAAAAAAAACTGGCTGTGTAGATCAGCCAGTTCATGAATCAGGTCACAATAAAGAATAACATTCGTGAGTTTTGAGGAGATTTGTGGTTCAGGTTGGGGTTTGGATATATGTTTGCTCGCTGAGCTGGAAGGATCATTTTCAGATGATTCATAATCCTACTAAGTAGCATCTTCATTGGACCTCAGGCAAAGCAATGCTGAAAATTCCTGCTTTCTATTTATATGTTTGGGTAGTTTTGGGTTGGTGATGTCACTACCTGTGGTGATGTTATTTCCTGTGGCGAAGTTACTTCCGGTTCCTTTTTTCAGGGCGTGGTAGGTGGAGTCTACTTGATGTGTTTTTTGATAGATGTCCGATTGGAACGCCATGCTTCTCGGAATTCTTGTGCCTGTGTTTGTTTGGCTTGTCCAAGGATGGATGTGTTGTCCTAGTTGAAGTTGTGTCCTTCCTCATCCGTATGTGAGGATACTCGTGAGAGAGGGTCGTGTGTTTTTGTGGCTAGTTGGTGTCCATGTATCCTGGTGGATAGTTTTCTGCCTGTTTGTCCAATGTAGTGTTTCTTACTGTCCTTGCACGGTATTTTGTCAATGACATTAGTTTTGCTTGTTTGTTTTCTATTAGACCCTTGAATCACAAGCCAGGACAATGGAATGGCTGTATACATGGTCTGGTCAACTCTGATGTGGATTCATGAGATGGAACTTCATAAATGGACTGTAGAATAAGATTGATATCATGTGAGAAATGCCTTCACACAAAACGAATAAACAGTCTAAGTTCTGCAAAGTCTGAAAGTCCTTCAGATTCTGCGAGAAGAATTCGGTAAATCATTCTGGTTGTCAGACTCTGACTTCAGAAAATCTGGATAAGGTTTGAAAAGGTTGGAATGGATCCCAAAATTAGATTAAAGGAATGCAGTCTTCAAGGTCCAATAATGACACCTCCAATTATTTCTTCGTGCCATATAAATACATAATCCTGTACAATGTCCATATATTTGAAACCATTCTAGTAATTCTGAGACAGAGAAACGTAGGAACAGGAGTGAGCCCCTCAAACCTATTTCACCATTCAGTGAGATCACTGCTGATCCATGGCCTAACTCCATCTACTGTCTTTGGCCCATTCCTTAACAGTTCTGTTTAACAATAACTTACTTATGTCAGATGTAAAATTAACAACTGATCCTGCATCCACTGCTGTTTATGGGAGAGTGTTCAGAACATCTACCACCCTTTGAGTGGAGAAGTGCTTCTGAATATCTCTTGTAATCCTCTTGACATCACAGGCTATAACTCTAATTCTGGAATCCCCAACCTGTGGATATCGTTTATGTTTACCAATCCTGTCTTTGCCTGACAATAGCTTGAGGACTTAGATGGAATCACCTCTGAACCTGCTAAATTCTACAAAGAAAACAAGCCTAATTTCTACAATCTGAGCTCATAACTCCTGAAGTACAGGTATCATTCTTTTAAACCTGCGTTATACTCAGTCCAAGATCAATACTTTGTTTCGAAAGTGTGGTCTGCTCACAGTACTCCAAGTGGGTTCGAGTTATGGGTTTACACCCCTGTAGAAAACTGCAGCGTAAAGTCTGCACTCGTAACTTCTGCAACTTGTATTCCATTATCGAGATATAAAGGCTAAATTTCTTGATTATTTTGTGCACCTGTTTGTGACGTTACAAAATCTATGCACCTGAAACCCAAATTTGTGGACATCCACAGTATTCAATGTCATTTAATCAAGAAATGATCTATCCGTTTTTTGTTTCAAAAACGATAGTCTCACACTTACTTAAATTGAACTCCAACTGCCACATTTTTGCCCATTCCCTTGTTCTATCAATGTCAATTGCAATTTTATGCCACCTTCTACACTGTTTATAACGTCGTCTAATTTTGTGTCATCAGCAAATTTGGATATATGACTTTGTATGCCATTATCCAACTAGTTAATAGATAAGGTGAATAATTGAGGAAACAACACAGATCTATGTGGGACAACAGGTACGATCCTGTCAATTTGAATGCCTACCCATTATCTCTACTTTGTCGCCTGTCACTCAAGCAATTTCCCAGCCCTATCATTAATGTGCCCTCAATTATGTCGCCTTTGACATTAGTTAACACTCTATTATGTGGGAGTTTCTCAAGTGCCTTCTCGACGTCGATATAAACAAATCCACAGACATGAGTCACAATTTCACAAAATTGAATGAGGTTTGTCAGGCATGAACTACCTGTCACTGAATCCATGCTGGCACTTCCTGATTAACTGAAAAATTTCAAGGTGTTCAGTTAACTGATCTTTGATTAAGACTCCAACAATTTCTCCATCACAGATATTAGACTAACTGGTGGAACATTTCCTGGCGTTCTTCTTTGACGCTTCTTAAAAAGTGGAGTGACGTGTACAATGTTTCAATCTAGAGGGTTGACTTCTGTGTCTGGCGAACTCTGAAAGCTCCTCTACTTCCTTTAGCATCCTAGGATGGAAACTGTCCGGTCCTGTAATTTGTTACTCTTTAATTCCATTAATTTCCTCATTTCAAATATTTTATACAATATAAATTTTTATTCAGTCTCTGTTCCCAATCTACTATTAACTTCCTCATGACTTCTGACAAGCTTTTCTCCTTTACTGCTGTAAATGTTTTATTTTCTTCTACCGAGACAAAGTAATTATTAAACATGTCTGCCATTTCCTGATAGTCATTGACATTAACCCAGTTTCAGTCATTAGTAAGCCAACATTCCTCCTGACCATTTCCTTTATGTAGTTACAATATTTCTTGATTTTAATATCCCTGGTAAGTTTCCTTTATTGATCCTTTATGATAAATCCTATAAGCTGGTTTGTGGCCCTTCGGTTGTCTTTATACGTTTGCCATTCTGAATAATTTGTGCTTTTATTTTGCATTTTTGTAAGCCCTTTATTTTAGTTTTACTGTTATCTCTTCAGATGTCCTGAATGTTGTTTACTGTTAAATGGAGCATTTTCCTCTCAGAGTTACAAACTGATTTTGTATTATTTTGAATGTTTTTTCTTAAACATGCTAGACTGTGTTCCAGTTGTTTGACCAATGAGCAGATTACCCCAATTTACTGTGGTAGACTCTGATTGATTTTGTTAAAGTTGGCTTTATCCAAATCTAAAACGCCAGTTTACGGTTTTCACTTTCAGATTGCACATGTTCGCTTGGGTCCAAGCACCGATCCTGCCATACCCATTGGTCACCTGCTGCCACTCGGAAAATGTTCCATTTATTTCTACTCTTGTTTCATGACTATAACCAGTTTTCCATCCATGTCAATTCACTACCCCCAATCTCATATACTTTAATTTTGCATGTTAATCTCTCATATGGGACGTTATTGAAAGCCTTCTCGTAGTCCAGGTAAACCACATATCCTGATTCCTCAAAAAAATTCCACTAGCCACATCCTTTAAAAATTTCAGGAGATTTGTCGACAATAACTGCCCTTTCAGAACAGGTTTCTCTCTGTCTCCCTTTTAAATAATGGGGTTACATTAACTACCGTCTAATCCATAACAACAGTTCTAGAGTCGAGAGAATCTAGAAAGATGGCAACCAGTGCAACCATTCTTTCTCGGGGAACTTCGTTCAACACTTTAGGATGTAAATTGTTGCGCTCTTGGGACCTGTCGGCCTTTAAAAACTTCAACATCCCTAACATCTTTTTCCTACTGAAACTGATTTCCTACTGTTCCTCTCTGTCATATGTTCATCAACACTTTGGAATATTGTTTGTGTCCTCCCTTGTGAGGAAAGAATTAAATTATATTTTCAATTGGTCTGTCAACTCTTTGTACGTCACATTATAACTTTCTCTGTTTCTGACTGTAAGGGATCTACATTTCTTTTCACTCGTTCTTTCTTTTCATATTCTGATGATGCTATGGGTTTAAGAGGTAATTTTGTGCTTCTCTTTTTAAAGAGAGGATTTAAGACTGGAACAGAGCTGGCCAGTTTGAACAATAATTAAGTAAACAACTTTTGAGGCCTCGGCGTTTTCTTTTTGAAGTTGGAACAATAGAAGCAGCATGGTTGGGTGGGGCCAAAATTTCTAGATTTTTTTTAGTTTTTAGGTTTAACTTAAAGCAGTTGCTATTGGAGTCTCAACGAGGCAGAGTTTTGAAGTATTAGAAGTTATATTTTCTCTCTCTAGTTACAGTTAGAGGCTGGGGTTTCTCTCTGTTTCTGAGAAATCTGTGAGACAAATCTTTTTCTGAATTTGTTATTTTGCCAAGAGGTACGTTTATGAGATGTTATTATACAGGAAGCGTACATTAGCAGTAGTTGCAATGTCTATTATATTATTAATTTTTCCAATAGAGTTAAGTTATTCTAAGTCTTTGTTTCTTTTGTTGTATTTTGTGTTTTGAATAAGTTGTGTTTTACATAATGTTGAGTAATTTGAACAATTGAATTAGCATGTTACATTTGTCTTTAAAATTAGAAATGTTTGCCATTGTCTATCACTGTCATCTCTTACAGTGATTAGACTAGATTAGATTACTTACAGTATGGAAACAGGCCCTTTGGCCCAACAAGTTCACACCGACTCGCTGACGCGCAACCCACCCATACCCTACATGTAACCCTTCACCTAAAACTACGGGCAATTTATCATGGCCACTTCAACTGACTTGCACATCTTTAGACTGTGGGAGGAAACCGGAGCACCCGGAGGAAACCCACGTAGACACGAGGGTGAAAAATCCACACAGTCAGTCGCCTGAGGCGAGAATTGAATCCGGGTCAATTAGTGATGTTCCCTAATTTATCATAGCCAGCTTGCTCCTCATAGCATTATAGTTTCCTTAGTTTAGGTGTAGGACCCTAATCTCAGAATTAATTATATCACTCTGCACATTGATAAAGAGTTTTATCATATTAAGGTCACTCTTTCTCAAGAGCCCTCAGCTGGATTGCCAATCACCTTAGAATTCTACCTGAGGGAGTATTTCACGTTTATTCACATCTAGAGTACCTCAACATCTTCTCAAGCATCATTGGGAGAGAATCATATACTGAAGAGACACCTTCACGCAGCTGAAAACCTTCACTTTAATTCAGCAACAGCTAAAGTAAACAAAAGAAAAGAAAAGCTGCATTCGCTTCAGAGATGGAGATTGAAAACTTTGGCTTTTCCATCAACAAATGTACAGTCACTAAATGAACAGTGCGGCTCTCATCTACTGGATTTGAGTATAATTCATGTCATCTTGGCATTGTTATATCTGTCATACAGAATGCGATGTTCCTCCTGCTCAATACCTTCATCTTCCTAATGTGAAAGTTGCTACTGCTCTCTAACTCTTCAATGTCCATCACATCCCCACTTTGCCTGTTCCAGTGGAGAAGAGAACATTATGGGTTTTTTTTTTGTTTTATTTATTCAATGCCTCGCCAAAATTTATTGGTCCTCTCTAGTGCTCTTGAGAAGGTTATGGTGCCCTGCCTTTTTGAACTGCTGCAGTCTATGTGGAGTTGGTTGACCCTCAATGTCCTTAGTGAGAGAATTCCAGGATTTTGTCCCAGTGACACTAAAGGAACAGCGATATATGTTCAAGTTATGATAGCAGGTGGTTTTGAAGGGAACTTGCAGGTGGTGGTGTTCGCAAGTACCTGCTGTCCTTGCCCTTCTAGATGGAAGTGATTGTGTGTTTGGAAGGTGCTGTTTGAGGATCTTTACTGAATTTCTGCTGTGTGTCTTGTAATTGGTACACACTGTTGCTACTGAGCAACAGTGGTGAAGGGAGTGGTTGTCTGTGGATATAGTGGCAATGAAACACCCTGCTTTTTCCTGAAGGTGTCAGGTTTCTTGAGTGTTGTTGGAACTGCACTTATCCAGGCAAATGGAGAGTATTCCACCACACTCCTGACTTGTGTCTTTTCGATGGTGGACAGGTGTTGGGCGTTTCAGGAGGTGGGTTACTCACTGCAACATTCCTAGCCGCTGTAGCCATTATGTTTATGTGGTGAGTTTAGTTAAGTTTCTAGTCAATGGTATCTCCCAGGATTTTGACGGTGGGGAATTCAGTGATGGTAACACCATCAACGGTCAGTGATTAGATTGTCTGTTGTTAGTGATGGTCATAGCCTGGCATTTGTGTGACTTGAATGTTACTTGCCACATGTCATCCCAAGCTAGTCAGAGTTGAGAACATTTAATAATCATCAGGAAACATCCCCACTTCTGACCATGTGATGGAAAGTCATTGATGAAGCAGGTGAATATGGTTGGGCCTCGGATGAACTCCCAAGCAACTTCTGCTGAGATGTCCTATAGCTGACATAAGTCCCTTCCACTTTCTGTTTATTTTGCTCGGCAGCAAGTTGTCCTGTTTGGTAGCTTCACCAGGTTGACCCCTCACCTTCAGATATGAGTGATGCTGTTCCTAGCATGCCCACCTGCACTCCCCATTGAACCAGGGTTGATCCCCTCGTTTGATGGTAATTATTGACTGGGGGATATGCTGGGCCATGAGAATACAGATTGTGTTGGACTGAATTTTGCTCTGATGATGCACCACTGCACTTCATGGATGCCCAGTTTTGAGTTGCTCGATCTGTTTAAAGTCTGTCCCATTTAGCACAGTGATAGTGCCACAAACACAAAGAAGATAATAATCATGAAGTCAACATGAAGACAGACCTTTGTCTTCACAAGGGCTGTGCGATGGTCACGCTTAAAGATACTGTCATGGACAGATGTTTCTGCAGCTGGCAGATTGGGAAGGATAACGTTAGGTATGTTTTTCTCTCTTGTTGGTCCCCTCACCATTTGTCAGCATTTCACAGCGTATTAACCGTACTTTGCTACCGTGTCCAATGTTAATTTCAGGATCACTTCACGGTTAATGTTGCTGCAGTTTGTTTATACAAATATTTCCAGATGTAGCAACCTGACCAAAGGGGGGATAATGTTGTTATACGCCAACAAAGCACCGAGGGAAGACTTCCTGCCACTTAGCACACTCCGATTTTATCTGTACCATTTGAAATTCACTGAATTTAACTAAGATCAGGCAATGTTAGATATGAAGCCAAATAGACAGAAAATTACCAGATGACAGTTGAGTCTGAGATGATGTTCCAAAACGAAGTATGGTGATAGTTAAACTGAGCTACGAATTTGCCTCCACCAAATGCATACAGTCATATTGATTTCATAGTTATAAATGACATTCGAGATTTTGGAGTTATTGCAGTTTTTGTTGCCCAACAAATATTATTCATTTCTGTTCAAATCCTGCCAGTGGACTCGCTGTACACAGAAGATGGATTCATCAACCGACTGAACAGGTTTTTTCTCCATCAAATGTTGAGAATCGATTTGTAAATCGCTCAAGACGTCTATGATGGGGTGGGAATTACTTCGTGATGAGTGAGAACCCACTAGGTATTCGAGTTTCAGGTGAGCAACTTATCTCGGCTTGTCAGTTGTGTATTAAATTCCTTCAGTAAATTACAGAGTACAGCATCGTTATATAGTGTCTTGTGTCCGGGTGTTTCCAGCAATCTGGAATAACAATCGAATTGACTATCCTCCCAAAGTTGTCAGCGGTACAGTTGAACAGGTGGAATAACCACGAAGAAAAGATCAGAAACGAGCACACCGAGGCCACACTGGGTCTGGTGCTTGGTAATGAACTAGGCCAGGTGTTTGATTTAGTGGTAGGTGAGCAATTTGGAGAAAGTGACCATAATTCAGATAGTTTAGCAATGGAAAGGGATATGTACATCCCACAGAGTAAGAATTATCGATGGGAAAAAGGAAATTATGATGCGATTAGGCAAGACTTAGGATGCATAAAATGGGGTAGCAAAATGCAAGGTACAGGGAAAATCGAAATGTGGAGCTGGTTTGAGGAATAGATATTAAACGTCCCTGTCGGGCAGGGTGGAAGTGACAAGGTAAGGGAGCTATGTTTTTCTACTGAAATTGCATCTCTTGTTAAGCAGAAGAAGGAGGCTAATGTGACGATGAGACAAGATAATTCAGTCAAGGCAATGGAGAGTTACAGATTAGCTAGGAAGGATTTAAAGAATGGGTTACGAAGAGCAAACAGAGGACATGAGCAGTCTTTAGCAGGTAGAATAAAGGAGAACCCTACAGCTTTCTGTCGGTAAGTGAGGATTAAAAGGATGACTGCAGTAGGAATAGGGCCAATCAAAGACAGAAGTGGAAAGTTGTGCGTGGACCCTGTGGAGATGTGGGATTTATCGGAGGATTCTCTGGAAATCCAGGGAGGATGTGTTGGAGCCTTGAGCTTTGATCTTTGAGTCGTCATTGTCTACAAGCTTGTACTAGAGGACTGTCTGATTGTAAATGTTATGCTTTTGTTGAAGAAGGGCAGTAGAGATGACCGGGTAATTATAGACCTGTGAGCCTTACGTCTGTTGTGGAATAAGTTGTGGAAAGGATTGTAAGATATAGGATTTAAAATCATCTAACAAATAAGAATTTGATTACAGATAGCCAACATAGTTTCGTCAAGGGCAGGTCATGTCTCACAAACCTCATTGAGTTTTTTGAGAAGGTGGCCAAGCATGTGGATGAGGATAGTTGACGTGGTGTACATGGACTTCATTAAGGCCTTTAATAAAGGTCCAAATGGTAGGCTGTTGGAGAAAATGCAGAGGCGAGGTATTGTGGGTGATTTAGCACTTTGGATTAGAAACTGACTTTCTGTAAGAAGGCAGAGAGTAGTAGTTGATGGAAATATTTAAGTCTGGCGTCTGGTTACTGGTGGTCTGCCACAAGGATTTGTTTTGGGACCACTGCTGATTGTCATTTTTATACATGGCCTAGATGCAGGCATAGGTGGATGGGTTAGTAAGTTTGCAGATGACACTAACGTCGGTGGAGTAGTGGGCAGTGTGGAAGAATGTTGCAGGTTGCAGGGTGGACTTGGATAAACTGCAGAATTGGGCTGAGAGGTGGAAAATGGAGTTCAATGCAGATAAATGTGATGTCATTCACTTTGAGAAGAATAACAGGAAGGTAGAATAATGGGTCAATGGAAAAATTCTTAGCAGTGTGGATGTGCAGAGGGATCTTGGACTCCATGTACTAGATCCCTGAAAGTTGCCTACCCAAATTGAAAGTGCTGTTAAAAATGCATATGGTGTGTTAGGTTTTATTGGCAGAGGGATTGAGTTCTGGAGCCTTAATTTCATGCTGCATATATACAAAATGATAGGGCTGCCACAGTTGGAATATCGTGTACAATTCTGGCTGTCCCATTACAGGAAGGATGTGAAAATATTGGAAAAGGTGCAGAGGAGGTTTACCAGGATCTTGCCTGGTCTGGAGGGAAGGTCTTATGAGGAAAGGCTGAGAGACTTTGGTCATTTCTCATTGGAAAAAAGAAGTCTGAGAGGAGATTTGATAGAGACATACAAGAATATCAGAGGATTAGGTAGGGTAGACAGTGAAAGTATGTTCCCTCGGATGATGACGTCACC
This sequence comes from Chiloscyllium plagiosum, assembly GCF_037043375.1. Taxonomy (NCBI): domain Eukaryota; kingdom Metazoa; phylum Chordata; class Chondrichthyes; order Orectolobiformes; family Hemiscylliidae; genus Chiloscyllium; species Chiloscyllium plagiosum. Next base: position 45,109,485 of record NW_028270173.1, read on the forward strand.
TGTATAAGGGGGCAGAGCAATAAATTGAGGGGTGATAGATTTAAGACAGATGTCAAAGGTAGGTTCTTTACTCAGACAGCGGTAAGAGCGTGGACTGTCCCGACAGCCAATGTAGTTAACTCAGTCACATTAGGGGGATTTAAACATTCCTTGGATTAACACATGGATGCTAATGGGATAGTGTCAGAGGTTGGGCTTAGATTAGTTCACAGGTTGGAGCAACATTGAGGCTGAAGGGCCTGTTCTGCGTTGTATCGTTCTATGTTCTATGAATATTGCAAATGCAATTGACCCTGGCAACATCCAGGTAACAGTACTGAAGTCTTGTGTTTCAAACTAACGTTGCTGTGACAAGCTCTTTCATTACAAGTATAACAATATCATTTACCCAGAAGTTTGTGGAAAATTGACCAGGTACAGGGTATACCGACGAAATGATGGTAAATCTAAAACAGGAATTATTGCTCTATTAATAAACTGTGAATTGTCATCAAAGTATTAGCACGTATCATTAACAGTGCTATCAATCAGTACTGTACAATGATCTGCTCACTGTCATTGAATTTGAGTACCCTGGCCATACAGCTCAGAGCCTAATTCCAATTTTGCTCCAAACATGGGTAATAAATCTGATCTCGGATTCTGAGATGTTAATAATTAGCTAGACAGCAAGTTTGCACTTAACTAAGTTTGCTATCAAAGTCAATAAGATAAACTGTGACCATTAGATACAGGGTCAATATATTCAATGGATACATATCTCCGCTTGTTGATGACATACCTTGCACGAATGAAGATAGTTTTGTCATTTGGTGGTCATCAGCTCAAGGTTAGCATAGCATGAGTTTGATTTGATTTGAATTGTTATTGTCAAAAGTACCTGGGTGAAGTGAATGTTTTGTTTTGCATATTGTACGGGCAGATCATACCATACAAGATCATAGGATGATAGGACAGCGCAAGGAATGCAAGTTTCTACAAATAATGTGCACAAAGGCAAGATCAGCAGTTGATTTGAAATTTAAGCGGTCCATTTAGCAGTCTAATACCAGCAGGGAAGAAGGTGTTTTTGAAGCTGTTGGCATATGTGTTTACGTTTTTGCGTTTGCTGCCTGACAGAAGTGACTATAACTAGGGTGGCATGGGTCATTGAAGATGTTGGCCTTTCAAGGGTAGTGAGAAGTGTAGATGAAGTCAATGAACTTTGGCTTGTGTGATGGACTGGGCTGTGTTTACAACTCTTAGTAGTTTCTTGGGCAGAGCAGTTGCCATAGCAAGCCATGATGCATCCCAACAGAATGCCTCTTTGGTGCATCTGTAAGAGTTGGAGAGAGTCCTTATGGACATGTCACATTTCCTTAGCCTCTTGAGGAAGAAGAGGTAGTGTTGTGCCTTCTTGACTGTCATAATAACTTGGTTAGTCCAGGACAGATTGTTGGTGAACTCTGTCATCTTTAACAGTTGCGATTATCCCCAACAAGCGAAATTTAACTCTGATACTAACCTTAGACTTTATAAGGTCTTACAGTCATCGCGAGATATCACATGGAAACACGTATTTCAGTCCAAATTAGAATCATAGAGTCATAGAGATGTACAGTAGGGAAACAGTCCCTTCGGTCGAACTCATCCATGCTGACCAGATATTCCAACCCAATCTAGTCTGACCTGCCAGCTCCTGGACCATATCGCTCCAAACCCTTCCTATAGACATATCGACCCAGATGCCTTTTAAATGTTGCAATTGTAGTATTCTCCACCACTTCTCTGGCAGCTCATTCCATACCCATACCATCCTCTGCGTGAAAACGTTGCCTCTTCGGTCTCTTTTATATCTTTCCCCTCTCACGCTAACTTATGCCCTCGAGTTCTGTACTACCCCAGTCCAGTGAAAGACTTTGTCTATTTATCCTATCCATACCCCACATGATTTTATTTAACTCTATAAGTTTACCCTTCACCCTCTGACTCTCCAGGGAAAACATCCCCAGTCTATTCAGCCTCGTACTATAGCTCAAATCCTCCAACCCTAGCAACATCCTTGTAACTCTTTCCTGAACCCTTTCCAGTTTCAGAACATTTTTCCGATAGGAAGGAGACTAGAATCGCATTCAATATTCCAACAGTGGCCGATCCAATGTACAGCCGCAACATGAACGCCAACTCTTGTACTCAATACTCTTGTACTCAATACTCTGACCAAAAATTGAAAGCTTTCTAAATGCCTTCTTCACTATCCAATCTACCTGCGGCTCCACTTTCAAGGAGCTATGAACCTGCACTCCAAGGTCTCTTTCTTTAGCAACGCTGCCGAGGACCTTACAATTAAGAATATAAGTCCTGCTAAGATTTGCTTTCCCAAAATGCAGCACCTCACATTTATCTAAATTAAACTCCATCTGCCACTTCACAGCCCATTAAATCAAGGTCCCATTGTTATCTGAGGTAGCCTTCTTCGCTGTCCACTACACCTCCAATTTTGTTGTCATCTGCAAACTATACCTCTCGTGCTCACATCCAAATCATTCATATAAATGATGAAAAGTAGTGGACCAAACACCGATCTTGTAGCACTCCACTGGTCACAGGTGTCCAGTGTGAAAAACATCCTCTACACCACCCTCTGCCTTCTACCTTTGAGCCAGTTCTGCATCCAAATGGCGAGTTCTCCCTGTATTCCAGGAGATCTAAACTTTTTCACCAGTCTCCCATGGGGAACCTTGTTGAACGCCTTACTGAAGTCCATGTGGAGCACGTCTACCGCTCAGCCCTCAACAATCCTCTTCGTTACTGTTTCAAAAAAAAACTCAATCAATTTGTGAGACATGATTTCCCACGTATAAATCCATGTTGACTATCTATAATGAGTCCTTCCTTTTCCAAGTACATGTACATCCTGTCCCTCAGGCTTCCCTCAAACAACTTGCCCACCACCAGCGTCAGGCTCACTTGCTATAGTTCCCTGGCTTGTTTTTACCACCTTTCTTAAACAGTGGCACCATATTACCAACCTCCAGTCTTCCGGCATCTCACCTGTGACTATCGATGATGCAAACATCTCATTAAGAGGCCAATTAAACACTTTCGTGGATTCCCACAGAGCTCCAGGGGACCCCTGATCAGCGCCTGTGTATTTATCCACTTTTATGCGTTTCCAGACATCCAATCTCTGTAATATGGACAGTTTTCAAGATGTCAATCTATTTCCCTACATTCTATATCTTCCACGTCTTGTCCACAGTAAATGCTGATGCAAAATACTGGTTTAGTATCTCCCCCAACTCCTACGGCTCTACACAAAGGTTGCCTTGCTGATCTTTGAGGGGCCTTGGCCTCTCCCTAGTAACCCTTTTGTCCTTAGAGTATTTGTAAAAACCCTTTGCATTCTCCTTAACTTTATTTGCCAAAACAATCACATATCTCCCTTTGCCGTCCTGATTTCTCTTTTACTTATACTCTTACTGCCTTTATATTCTTCTAAGGATTCATTTGATCTATCCTGTGTATACTCTGTGCATACTGACTAGGTCTCCGAAACTGAGTTCATTCTCTTTTCCTGTGCATTGGCTACACCCCTCTAAACCTTTCCAATCCATGTCCAAGTGTCTTTTAAATGTTGCAATTGTACCTGCCTCTATCACTTCCTCTGGCAGCTTGTTTCATTTCCACGCTACCCACTGTGTGAAAAGGTTGTCTTTTGGGTCCCCTTCACGTATTTCCACTCTCATCTTAAACATATGCTCTCACGTTTTGGACTCTCCAACTCTGGGGACAAAGACCTTTGCTGTTCATCTTATGCATGTCCATCATTATCTTTTTCACGTCTGTTACGTCACCCCTCAGCCCCCTCCACTCCAAGGAAAATGGTCCCAGTTAATCAAGTCTCTCCTCGTAACTCAAACCTTCCAGTCTTGACAACATCCTTGTCAATTTTTTTTTGCAGGTTTCCATTTCATATAATTTCACGGAATTGCGTGCAGTATGCAAATATGGTGTCGCCAATGTTATGTACAGCTACAGCATGATGTCCCAAATCCTGTACTAAATGCTCTCACTGATGAAGGCAAGCACACCAAACAGCTTCTTCGCCACCCTGGCTACCTGTGACACTACTTTCAAGGAACTCTGGACTTGAACCCTTAGTTCTCACTGTTTGACAAAACTCCACAGTTTCCTACCATTAGCTGTGTAAAACCTAGCCTGGAACCAGCAATGATCCTTATGGAACATCACTAGTGACAGGCCTTTGGTCTGAATGTCAACACTCTACACCACGCTCTGTCTCCTATCATAAGCCAATTTTGCATACAAATGCCTAGGTCTCTCTTGGATCTAATGTGATCTGATCTTATTAGCCTGTCCAGTAGTAGTGTCCTGTCGGAGGCCTTTCCAAAGTGCATGTAGACAAAGTCTATCATATGCCCTCATTTATCATTTTGATAACCTCTTCAAAATCTTAAAACTGTGAGACATGACTTACTATGCGCAAAACCAAGCTTCTTATCCCTAACTAGTTCTTGCCTTTCCAAATGCATGCAAATCCTGTTGCCCAGAATACCCTCCAACAACCTACCCACCACTAATATTGGGCTCACTGCCTGTAGTTCCCTGGCTTTGACTTGCAGCCTTTCTGAACTAGTCTTCCAGCATCTTACCTGTGTCTGTCGATGACAAAACTACCTCAGCTAGAGTTCCTGCAATTTCTTCCCTCACTTCCCACAATGTCTTGCGATACACTTCCTCAGCTCCCATGGTTTTATCAAACGTCATGTATTTCAATGCTCCCAACACTGCGTCTTTTGTGATGCGGACCCTTTTCAAGTCATAATTATTTACTGCCCTAAATTCCCAAATCTTCACGCCTTTCCCCACGCTAAATACTGTTGAGAAATATTCATTTAGGATTTCATCCATCTTGTCTTGCTCCGCACACATCCAAGTACTTTATCTTTAAGGGATCTATAATGTCCCTAGTTCGTCTTTTACATGACAGGCTTGCTTGAATGTTTAGATTTTTAACACATTTTTAGTTCTAACAGTGCACTGTCATGCTTTGAAATACCTGGATGTGCTAAAGATAGTCACCAAGGTCATCTTACAAACAAAGTGATCAAATAATATGGAAGAGTTCCATGAACCTAAATTCATTGCATTCCTGTGTGATATAAAGAATAAAAAAATGTTTTACAAGAAGTGTTGCCGACCAAGGAAGCTGCGTAGAAGTTGTTTAGTGCCGTAGTCGAACTGGTTTTGGACTCCACAATAATTGTAAAATATTTTAGGTAGAAGGCAAATCGGGAGTGAAGCAGCAGTTTAAAAAAGTCATCTTCAAATTTCATGAATTATGAATTTGATTATTTAATCAAATTTTCTGGAAAAGCTCAGTAGCAACAACTGTGGAGAGATAACAGAGTTAACATTATGTATCCATTAACATCTCTTCAAAACAGCTGATACAGGGAGGTGGTGGGAGCAGAGACGAATGAAGGATAGGTGGAGATTGAGCCAGAGAGAGAGAGGATAGCAGTTAGGCAGCCAAAGAAATGGTCAGCCTGGGAGAATCAACACTTACTAACTGAGTTAATTATTATCTGACAATGGGGTGGTTGGAGTAGCAGTCCACATGATTAAAAGGCCTGTTTTGTTGGTGTTGGGATAGCCAGATGGAAGAGGAGATGGAAGCCTTAACATTATTGACACAAGAGCAGAAATAGATGGAAAAAACTCAACACGTATGGCTGCATCTGTAGGGAGAAAACAGTTAAAGCATGCATCCAGTGACCCTTCTTCAAACCTGATGGTAACTTGAAAAGGTTGGAAGATATGAAGGAGATTGGTTAGGTGGAGATGGTGGATGAAGAGAACGAGAGAAGTGTAATTGGACAAAAGGCGAGGTAAATATCCGCCTGAAAGAATGAATAACTGCTAATGCTAACTATTAGTAACTGACAATGTGTTGTGTGCGGCAGCAGTCCATGTGATGAAAGGACCTGGTGTATGATGTTTGTGGTAAAGACTTGGGAGAAGATGCTGATCCCTAAAAATGTTCATCTCAATATTGAGTCCGGAAGGCTGCAGTGTTCCCAAGATGAAAATGAGGTGTTGCCTGTCTAACTTGCGCTGAACTGCGTTGGGGCACTGCAGAAGCCCGATTTATCCCAAACACGCAAGTTGTTGCCAGAAGAGTGTTAGCTTCAGCTTTATACATTGAATGTGTTCAAGGGTCTTCTTTGCAGTGCTTTCTGAGCAATGACAATTAAACAGAAGAACCTCCTGAGACAGAAAACTGATCATCACACTAACAGTAAATTGGAAGACTCTTTCTTTTTAAAACTGTCCATACTCCTTCACAACTCCACTAACCATAAACATAACCCTGCGGTAGGAGGGGAACAAATGTACAATCTTATGTCAGCTTAACTATTACACTTAGTATCTAGATGACAGCTGAGAAGTTTTAGCATGTAACATACTCTGCGACAATCATATCCAACCTATTCTTTTTTTTTGTCAAAAAGGTAAGGCTTAAACAGTCATAGATAGACAGTCACAGCGTTGTTTAGCAAAGTAATCATCCCTTTGATCCAATTCATTCATGCCATCAGATATCTTCATTTAATCCAATGCCATCTGCCAGCATTTAACCCATATCCCTCTCAACCCTTCCTATTCATATATCCATTCAGATGCTATTAAATATACTAATGTCAAGAGATTTTACCGCTGCCTCTGGCAGTTCAGAACAAATTTAAAAAGGCCTCTTCATGCAACAAAAGTTGTCCCTTGGATCCCTTTTAAATCTTTCCCCTCTGAACTTAAAACATTGCCCTCTAGTTTCAGACTTCCTAACCCTGGGAAAATACCTTGACCCTATCCATGCCTCTCATGCTTTCTATAAACCTTGATACACTCAACCTCCAGAGAAAATATCCCCAACCTATTCAGCCTCTCCTTATATCTCAAACCCCCCAAAAACTCGTATTAAATATTAGGGCTTTCATTCAGGGTGAATGCCTATTTCCAGATGTTTGGGGTGTAAAGACAAAGCATAAGAGGCTGAAGTTTAATTTGAAGTGATCTGTAATGGAAGGAAATGTAACGTTTTCACCAAGTGATGTGTGGCTGTGGTATTACCTTGCATATTTGCTAACACAAAGATTTAACATGCAAGGTTACAGTGGCTTGGGGGAGGATTGGTAATGCAACTTTGGAGACCTTGGACTGCTATGGCAAATATAATTCAGATGTTTTCTCTTCGTGGGCGTATTGATGTGGGTGGGTGACATGGGCTATTTGGTGAAAATGGCATGTTACCTTCTTGGAACGTATATATTTTCCATTTGTCAAGAGTCATTCTCTCAGAGTGAGCAGCTGTTCTCTGCTTTTAAAAGACCGTAACTGATGTCAGACATTGCCTAATTAGCTCACGTGAGATTTCTCTCAGATTTAAGTGAAACCTTGTATTGAAGAATCCATGGGCTTTTCCAGCAGCATCATTTCTTGGATGGATCCATCAGTACTGATGCATATTGAAGCAGTGTACTACCCTACTCTCGCAATTATTGGAGTTCCTGGTAAGTTACGACTATTTTTCAATCAGATTGGATATTTCAATAATGCATACTTTTGTTATTTGTATAATTTGTTTATAAAGAAAGTTGTATTTTTAAGTAACGTTATAATCACTTATATCATTCTTTTCCATTTCTTTACAAGTATCCTCCATCTCGCGATTATTTTGAAGAGATGAAGGAGCGGACTTATATGATGGTGTTATAGAATCTGAAGGCTCAAGTACATAATATTTTGAAATTTGCATCATAGGTAGACATGGTAGTTAAGAAGGTGATTAACATGTTTGGCTTCATTGCCCAGACCTTTGAGCATGGGAGTTCAGATTTCATGTTCAGGTTGGAGAGGGCACTGGTGAAGCCGTTTCGGAGAACTGTATGCAGTTCTGGTCGCCCTACTCTAGGAAAGATGTCAAACTGGAGAGGATTCAGAACACATTTACTGGGATGTTCTCGGGAAAGGAGTGTTTGAGATATAAAAATAGACGAAACAATCTGGGACATTTTTAAAAAAGCACTGGAACGTGGGAGGTTGGCCAGTGAACTTATTGGTATTTCTAAAATAATGAAGGATACAGGTAAGCTGAATGGAAAGAGTCTTTTACATAGGATGAAGGCGTTAACAAAGGGCGAGGGGCAAAGCTTGAGCTGAGAGAAAAAAGATTTAACGAAGCACATGAGAGGTATTTAATCTACAAAGAGTGTGGTCCATGTGGGGCATGAACTGCCGGTAGAAGTGGTGGCTATAGGTACACTTACAATGTTTATAAGATATTCGGATACTTTCATGTAAAGGAAAGGCTTGCAGTTATCAAGACCAAACGCAGGCAGGAGGGACTAGTTTCATTGGGGAACATGGTCGGCACAGACCCGTTGGACCAAAGGGTCTGTTCCTGTGCTGTATGACTCTCTGAATCTAACATTGGTTCTCTCCTGAAGACACTACATTCCAAGAAGAGAAAGAAGGACTCTGTTAGGGATTAAGCATCAGGATTATGACACAGCCTGGGCGGATGTTTTTTTGTGTGGAGTTTCAAAATTAAGATGATGTGCAACTTGAAAACAAATTGGTGATGTCACCATTCGCAATTCCTGCTCTCCCTTGCCGTTTATGAGCTGAGAGACGACAGATAGTGCGCAATGAGATTTCGCGAAATATTGCAGTTCCTTTTGCGTATAGTCGACACGAAACACGACAGCGCCAGTGATGGATGGAACAATTGGTTAACGAGTCAACACATAAAAATTGAGCATCTTTGTCCTGATTGTGTCGACAATACAATATTAATCTGTTTGCATAAATTAAGGGAGTGGAACATATGGAATGATACTCCCGCAATCTCTAAATGCTGCTGCAAATTAGTGAGTTCGGAAAATGTACCAAGGACATTTCACCGATTTCTGCAGCCTCAAAGTTAGCATTTCACAGTGTAATAATCGTGCTTTGATACCGAGTCCAATGTTAATTTTAGGATCACTACACAGTTAATGTTGTTGCATTTTGTTTTTACAAATATTTCCAGATGTTGCAAACTGACCAAAGGGAGAATAATGTTATTATGTGCCAACAAGGCATTGAAGGAAGATTTTCTGCCGCTTAGCACATTCTGACTTGAACTATAATATTTGAATATCACTGAGTTTAACTACGATCAGGCAATGTTCGACTTTGATCCAAACCGACAGAAAATCACCAGGTGAGAGTTATGTCTGAGATGATGTTCCAAAACGAAGTATGGTGATAGTTAAACTGAGCTACTAATTTGCCTCCACCAAATGTAAACAACCATATTGTTTTCATAGGTATACATGACATTTGGGATTTTGGAACTTTTGTAGCCAAACATGTATCATTCCTTTCTGTTCAAATCCTGGTAGTGGACTTGCCGTTCACAGAGGATGGATTCATGAAGCTACTGAACAGGCTTAATCTCCATCTCGTCTGTTCAAATGTTGAGAATCAATTTTCAAACCGCCCAAGAAGTTTATGATGGGGTGGGAATTCTGGGAGAAACACTTAGCAATGAGCGAAATCCCTCTTGCTACTGGAGTTTCAGGTTAGCAAATTATCCAGTCTTGCCAGTTGTGTATTAGATTCCTCCAGTAAATTAGAGAGAATGGCATCGTTATATAGTGTTTTGTGTCTGGGTGTTTCCGGCAATCTGGAATAACAATCGAATTGACTATCCTCTCAAAAGTCATCAGCGGTACAGTTGAACAGGTGGAATAACCATGGAGAAACGATCAGAAACGAACACACCGATGGTCAAAATGCTGGAAGGATGTAGACACAGAATGTAAAATGAAGAGAATCCTTACATGAGAGCAAAATATTCCTTCCTCCCTACACGATCCATGCCACTTAATTTATATGTCATAACGAATTCCACTACAGTCTGCATTGCTCCGAAGAACAGAACTCCGTATATCCAATCTCTCTCCATACATATAACCCAGGCAATGTGCAGGTAAATCTCCTCTGCACACTGTCTATTGCAACCAAGCTCCACTCCCACATACCCACCGACCACTCCCCTCCCCCCACACCCCCACTTCCTCGAAGAGTCGATTCAGGAATTGCACACCATACTCTGGCTCCGGTCGAGTCAGCATTTCATGCAGTTACAGCATAACCTCTCGAATGTTAAACTCCCTGCCTGAGCTGATAAAGTAATATGCCCCATATGCGTTCTCAACCACTTCATGCGACTGCCCCACGAACTTGAGGGACAAGTGGACATTTATGCCAATGTTCATCTGAACCTGGTTGCTTCTCAGGGTACTGCAGTTCCTCGTGTGTTCCGTTCCATTGTTTGTCCTGCCAAAATATATGTTAAACAGTAGGTTCCTTAGAGTGATTACTGCTGAATCCCACTGGACACAGACTTTGAATCAGAAAAAAAGCCGTCCAACATTACCCCTTGTACTCTGCAATTTCGGAGTCATTTACGGTAATTACCTTTGACATCATGGCACTGATCACTAGCAGACTCCAATGCGGAATTCTATCAAAAGCTTTGCTGAAGTCCAGTTAGATTGCATCAAATTAACTTCCACGCAGAAATACACATAGCCATTCTTGGGTCTTCGACAAATATTTGAAGAATGGCTTCTTTCCCACTGTTATAAGAGTTCTGAATGGACCTCTCAAATTTTAAATTTAGTGTTGATCCCTCTCTTTTTGCGCCTTCTTGTCGCCATAACAATTTATTCTCTTTGCACTTTATCCCATTGCACTTTTTATAGTCTGATCTATCTGTCTTGCATGCAATACGAAACCTTTTCATTGTACTTTGATATATGTGGCAATAACAAAACAAATCAAATCAAACATTTACTCTTCTGGGGTGTCCAGGATTATGGCTGCAGCGTCAAAATGATGAAACAAGCATTTACGCCGATAAGGAGGGTTAGTTCCTTCAGATAAGATAATGCTTCTTTGAAATTCTCTGCCTCGAGAACTAATGGATCATGTTTTGTTGAAAGTATCCAAGACCTACACCTGCACATATCGAGAGAATGGATATTAAGAAATATTTAAAAGGAATGTGGTGTGCATCTGTCATGACCTTATTGACTGGCAAAGGAAAGACAGTGATCCAATATCTGTCCTTCTTACATTCGTCATTGTGTTAACTGTGGTGAAAATCATTTCAAATTCAACAGAGGCAGTAGAAGGAGCAAATCTAAATTGATGAGCGAGTTTATTTTTATTCATATTTTATATTTTCCTCATTTCTGTTTCTGTTTTTCGTTATTCCACCACAAGGCAAGCTTCACATTAACGTAGACAATGAATTATGCAAATAACCACAGTTATTATCATTGCATACGCAAATGACTTACCATGGAAATGCTCCATCTGATATGTTAGAGGTGTAATGTTTATAACATTGCACCGTTATGGCACTGTTTACCTAATTTTGGGCCATATTTGCGGGCCATACGGGCGGCACGGTGGCATAGTGGTTAGCACTGCTGCCTCACAGCGCCAGAGACCCGGGTTCAATTCCCGCCTCAGGCGACTGACTGTGTGGAGTTTGCATGTTCTCCCCGTGTCGACGTGGGTTTCCTCCGGGTGCTCCGGTTTCCTCCCACAGTCCAAAGATGTGCAGGTCAGGTGAATTGGCCATGCTAAATTGCCCGTAGTGTTAGGTAAGGGGTAAATGCAGGGGTATGGGTGGGTTGTGCTTCGGCGGGGCCGTGTGGACTTGTTGGGCCGAAGGGCCTGTTTCCACACTGTAAGTAATCTAATCTAATCACCTAATTTACATTGGAATGAAAATATAATTGTATCAGTTCACACTGATACCTGACAAAACCTGATCACTGTACTGTTGAAAATCAAAGGAGGTCCCAGTTTATTTTGTCGGGAAGAAGATTTAATCAACATTAGGAACAGAATCACAATTCTGTGTGCTGTCAGGTTGCAATCAGATGTGATTTGAATTCAATATTTAATTTTACATATCTGAAAATGGTTCCAAAGTATCATTAATCAGAACATCAACTGTATACAAGTTCGAGGGGCATTGCTATATCATGGACGTGCCCTTAAGGAGTGGATTCTTTTTGATATACATAAACCTGACAGACACAGCTCATTCTCCATGATCCAGGAGAAGACCAGTATCCCAGTGGAGGATAAAAATCTTGTGTGGTATGTCATATAGAATTCTGAGTGGAGTTTGCGTTTGACTTAAACATTAATTTACGGATGACTTTCAACGAGATTATTAGCCTAATGTATGCTTAGTGTGTGAACCTAGAGGAAATATCTAACAGTTCGACAGTTAACATTTGCCTATTCGAGGAAGGAAAAGATGGAAAGTAAAGCCTCGTATGCTTAGAATAAAATTAGACTGAAATGAATGGGGGACGAGTTAAAACACATGGTGCAGAGAAGCTGAATATATGTGCCATTCTCAGATTGGTAAGTGAAATGCAATGCACTGATCACTAATCTTTCTCTCATTAATTCGGTAAGAATATGAAAACAAAACATTCTTAATATCTTGGTTTTCTGTAGTATGGTTGCAAAATTGCAGGAACAGACACTGTAAACAGGCAAAGGATCTAATCTCTGTGGTCAGGTCTGACAGGTCTGACAACGTCCCAAACGTTGATTCTTAGTTTGGGAGAAGATTTGTAGCACGGATGCTCGTTGTTGTGGTTCTGTTCGCCGAGCTGGGAAATTGTGTTGCAGATGTTTCGTCCCCTGTCTAGGAAGGACAACGGAATGAGGACATGCCACAACCCAAAGGACTAGCCACACTACCATACATCAAAAACATTTCTGAACCGACAGCCAGACTACTGCGACCACTAGGACTCATAACAGTACACAAAACAACAGCCACTCTAAGACAACAACTCACCTGGACGAAGGACCCGATACCCAGCATGAGCAAAACCATTGTAGTGTACAAAATCCCATGCAAGGACTGCACAAAACACTACATAGGACAAACAGGAAGACAGCTAACGATCCGCATCCATGAACACCAACTAGCCACGAAACTACATGACCAGCTATCCTTAGTAGCCACACACTCAGATGACAAGCAACATCAGTTCGACTGGGACAACACTACTATTATCGGACAAGTCAAACAGAGAACAGCCAGGGAATTCCTAGAGGCTTAGCACTCATCCATTGATTCAATCAACAAGTACATTGGCCTGGACCCAATTTACTGGCCACTGCAGCGGACAGCTGGAACTGACAACCAGAAGCGGCTGATACAAATCACTATAAATGTCGGAGGAAACATCACAGAAGCGCTTCACAGGAGGCACCCAAGCATGAAGGATATCACCTAGACAGGGGACGAAACGTCTGCAACACAAATTCCCAGCTCAGCAAACAGAACACAACAACGATGATTCTTCCCTGTGGTGCATCCAATTCGATGTTGTTTGCTAAGGAATATAACGGTCACAGACAGTGGTCTTCATACAGCCAACTCTTGGCTCATTATTCCAGCTCTTATTTTAAAGCTAAATAAATTCTTACCATAGTTGTCACATGGCAGCCAATACACGAATTCTTGTTTGGATTTATTTTCCTTTCAGCATTCCAGTAGAACTAAAGAAACATGACAATAAACAATGTGCGCAATTTCCGATGTTGTGGAACACTATTTTTCAGTGTTTTAACACTTAAATTAGTCATTTTCTATGAATGTAGAAGGATTATTTTCGTTTCTGCTAGAAATGTTCTCCCCAGACCATTCTAAAATTGTACCTGATTCTATACTATTGAAAAAAAAGAAAAGTCGTATTAAGTATTGTTCAAATTCACCTCTTCTATAGCCAATATATCCAAACCATCCGATTATGAGCAGAGAATAAAGGTGGGTTTAATTCTTTAGAAGAACACAATTGATGAGATGGGCGGAGGTGAGATATTTTTAACAAGTTTTATACTTAGTTTACCATTTTTTCTTTCAGCTAATATTTTATCAATTGTGATACTTACCCGTGGAAATTGCGGCCTCTCCAAATGTATCACACTTTACCTGGCGTCAATGGCAATAGCGGATCTCCTCGTTTTAATATTTGAAGTGATATTGCATATGCTTAAAGAAATCTATTTTCCAAAATCGTTTCTGGATTACACTTCCGTTTGTCGACTTACTTTTGCTTTCTCTTTTTTGTGCGTTGATTGTTCTGTTTGGTTAACAGTTGCTTTCAGCTTTGATCGCTCTGTATCAATCTGCTGCCAAAAGCTGAGAGTCAAATACTGCACAGCGAAAGCTTCAGCTGTGGTTATAGCCATTGTCTGTGGATTTTGTGCTGCAAAGAACTTGCCAGTTTACTTTATAAACCAACCTGGAATTATAATTGACAACGTGGCATGGTTCTGTGTTATGAAGTCTGATTTATATATTTTGCCAGTTTGGAAGGCTTGCTTGTACTTTGATCCTATTTTAACACCATTTGCTGCGTTTTTCTTTATTTCTCTGTTCAATGCTCTGACTATCAGGCACATTTTAACGAGTAGTAAAGTAAGGAGAAGCTTTCGGGAAAAAGTCAAAGATTCTGAGTTAGAAAAACGCAGGAAATCTGTCACATTACTGCTTGCTATTTCTGGAAGTTTTATGTCTCTGTGGATGCTAATTCCTATCTGTTACATCTATGTAGAATTTACAGAGAACCAATTTTACCAAACGGATTATAATGACCCTTTCACTATCATGGAACACACTGGATATATGCTTCAACTTTTGAGTTCCTGCACCAACACGTTTATTTATGCAGTGGCACAGACTAAGTTCAGAAACGAAGTAAAGAATGTGATTACATGTCAAAATAATCAGAAGATACAAAAATTGTAACTTTCTCCTATCGTAGATTCACCCTCCAACAGAACACTGTGCTAGCTATGCATCATTTATGAATGCAAACAGAGATACTTTTCCAGCCAGATGAGCATTCACGTTCATATTTCTGATGAAAGGCTCTCACTGTATAATGCCAGGTCTGTTGGCTGTTATCCTGGATTTTGCCTAATCTGCTGAGTTCTATAAACTTTTTTTTTAGTTGTTGTCATTTCAGATTTCTCGTATCTGCACAACTTTGGAATGGTTAACACGATCTGCTTCTCAGTAGCAGTGACAGTGTTACACACACCATAATGTTAGAATTCTTTCGCATTTATATATAAAAATCTTCTGCATGTGATGATTCACTGTTTTATAGGCCTTCGGTTGAGATAGATCTGATAACCAAAATAGCAGTGTCAGATCAATGTCAATGGTGAATGGATCTGGAATAGGAAAATAAGAATTCGTATATTTGGACAGAAAGAATATTTTTTGTAAATCAGGAGATTGACTTCGGGAGATGGCTTAGTGACTAAAAACTGAGAGCACTGTGGATACTAAAAATCAGGAACAAAACTGAACATTTCAGGCAAACCTCAGCTGGTCTAACAGCATCTATGGAAAGAAATCAGAGTTAACATTTTGGAGCGAGCCACCGTTCCTCAGAACTGATCTGTGGAAGGGTCACTCTAAATTTAAAGCTAACTTTGCTTTCTCTCCATAAATGCTGCCAGACCTATACAGCTTTTCCAGCATTTTCTGAATTTGCTTCCGTTTGTTGACTTGGCGATTCATAGTTTTATAAGATATAGGAACAGAATAAGGCTTTTCAGCCCAACGTGACTTCTCTGCCATTTCATCATGGCTGATAAGCTCCTCACCCCCATTTTCCTGCTTTCTCCCCATAACGCTTCAACCCATGACAAATTAAAAGTCTGTCTAACTCCTCCTTAAAGTTACTCACGATCCCAGCATCCACAACACTTTGGTTTATCGAATTCCACAAATTCACAATCGTACGGGAGAAGTAGTTTCTCCTCAACTCTGTCTTAAATTTGTAATCCCATGCCCTAAGAATAAGCATCCGCTCCACATCTATTATATCCATACCCATTATCATCTTCGAAATTTCAATTTAATCTCACGGTGGCTCAGTAGTTAGCACTGCTGCCTCAAAGCGCCAGGGACCCGGGTTCAATTCCCGCCTCAGGCAACCGTGTGGAGTTTACACATTCTCCCCGTGTCTGCGTGGGATTCCTCCGGGTATTCCTGTTTCCTCCCACAGTCCAAAGATGTGCAGGTTAGGTGAACTGGCCGTGCTAAATTGCCCGTAGTGTTCGGTGCATTAGTCAGAGGGAGATGGGTCTGGGTGGGTTGCTCTTTGAAGGGTCGGTGTAAACTTGTTGAGCCGAAGGGCCTGTTTCCACTCTGTAGGGAATCTAACCTAATCATTCTTCGAAATTCCAGAGAGTACAAGCCTATTAACCTAACAAATGTTAAATTTATAATATCCCAAGTCACGTTCCTGAACATGTCATTAGATGTGGAAGGATGGCCCCATGTAATGTGACATTGAAGACTTTCCCATATCTTCAAGAAAAAGGGTAGTTCTATACTTCCTGGATCTGAGTGTTCTTTTCTTTTTGATCAGACTTTGTTACCAAATTTTCGCATCGTGGTTGCTCCATTAACTTAGCTGTTGAAGAGGTGCAGAAAATTTCCGTGGATGGAATAGAGTCAGATGATATTTGACAATCTGAAGGCTGTGATGGCCACTGCCTCAGTGTTCAAAGCAAGTCAAATTAGCTATTAATTTCAGTAATGCGAGTGACAGTGCTTCACGCTTGCAAGACAATGATGAGGAGACAGAAAGACGTATTGAGTATTTTTTCCCTAAAATCCGAGTGTCAGTCAACAGAAATATTTCACAACTGAAAAAGAGACCTTGAGTTCGTGTTGGCACCGCAACATTTCAATATTTATTTTGCAAGAAGTGCATCTGAGTCAGTTGTGTATACTAATTGTAATCCTTTAAACTTGTAGGGGAAAAAAGGACAGACGTTACAGCCCATATAAACCGAGCTCGTTATTGCAGCCATTCCATTTGAAAATTATGCACATGGCGGTGAGGATCTAAAATTTGAATTTAGGCAACAAGTATGTGTAGATTTTTATTTACCACAAAATGGTTTCTCGATTTAAAACAGTACTATAAAATGATCTTTGAACCTGTACTACTGCTTTGCAGAATAAAGCTGAAATTCAAAGATAAGAGGACAATAGAGTTTTCATAAAACGAAAACTAACACATTAATTGACCATTTGAACCAACCTTGAACTGATACATGGCATGACAATTTACGTAAATAAAATATCTTTTCCAAAGAATACCATTGGATTAACCTCTGTTCAATCATGTCACCATGTTATAGTTGATTGGACTTTTCTTGTAATGAAGAACCCTTTCCCAGGAAATACCATTGGATTAACTTGCTGTAGATCATGTCACCTTATTATAGGTGATTGGTCTTGCTTGTAATTAGGGCTGTACAATTTCTTAAAAAAAAATAATGTATAATTTTCAAATTTAATTGCGCAACTTCACCAAGGAATACAGAAGCTTCGACCTCAGTATTGCTGGATAGAATTGCGTCAAGGTACCTTAATTTAATAAACTAATGACCCTTGCTTTTGAACAGACCGCATTTGTCGATTCTTTTGACCAATCTCGAACCAAGAGGTTCCTCTTGAGGGGTCATAGATCTTCAGCGGGATGAGAGAACTTATTATCCTGATGAAAGGCTCTTGTCTGAAACAGCGATTTTCCTGCTCCTCGGATGCTGCCTGACTTGCTGTGCTTTTCCAGTACCACTCTAATCTTGCCTTTAATCTCCAGCACCTGCAGTACCCACTTCCGCCGAGAGAACTTAGTTGTTGACTCGTTGGTGCATTTTCAACAAGTGAATACAGAGGCTGTTTGTGCCGGGAAAAAAATGGGTTAAAATAGACTGTAGTATTGAATGTGAGATTTCTTAGAGTCAATGCAACATATAAACGTTGTATTATACTAAAAGGATATGACTAAAACATTTTTAAAATGAAGCTATCGTTGTCTATTGATGGTTCATTCAGTTTGGGATGGGGGAATTTGTGATCAACTATGGACTTAAGAGATGTAATTTCCTGTTTCTTTTAAGGAGAGAGGTTGAGACAGAGATTCAATGGGCCAGTTTCTTGCCAATAACGTCAACAGCTTGTGAGGTCATGTGCCTATTTTTAAATTTGGAGCAAAAACAGCAGCATGATGTGGTAGTGTCAAACTTCCACAGAACAAGGATTTTACTTTAATTTTCAGTGCTAATTAGGGTTTAGAAGCTGCTACATATCTCTCCTTGCTACACCAAAACGCTTGAGTTTTTCACTCTCACCCTATTAGTTTTATCTTGATTGTTTTCCTCCTGAGTGGAGAATTGCATGTCAGATAATCTATTTTATTGAATTTGTCTTAGCTAAGTGTGAGTTAATGGGATATTGCTATATTGGACCATTTGCTATTTAGTAGTGAAATAATCAATATATCTGTTAAGTTTACCTTTAGAGTTGTTATTTCAATTCTTCTTTCTTTTGTTTGTGTTTTAACTACAGTCTAAGAATAAGATGTGTTTTCCATCAGGTCTGGTAGTTTGACCAATTAAGTTGTATCCAGAACATAATGCTTTCCACTTAGCTTTAAAAATCAGATAATGTTTATATGGAGTATATACTTTGAGCTGATTTATAATACGTTCCAAAATAGTGGCACAAGGAATACATTATATTTCTCTGGGTACAACCATATGTGTGCATCTGGCTTAGGCAATGAATTGCTGACCTTAGTGGAAAGTGCACATGGGAATGGGACATGAATAAATGTGGCCCATCAATCTGCACTAGAAATATCCATGATCTGAGTGGAATGCACTTTGGAGGGTCCGGGTGGACTGGATGAGATTCCACACAGTAGTGCTTGTATGATTCGACAATTAGCCACTTGCTTGTCTTCCCAAACCTAACCCATAGCTGTCGATGATAAAAATATCTCTACTTGTGGCAGCACAATTTCTTTCCTTGCATTCCATATGCTGTGGGATACACTTAATCGGGCCCCAGTTTTTTTTTAAAATCAAACATCTCGCATTTTAAGACCTCCAGAACCCCCTTTTCTCGAGTGTGGACACTATTCAGGACATGACTAATTACTTTCCTGAGTTCACTAGCTTCCATGCCCTTTCCCAAAATAAATCCAGAGAAACAATAGAACTTCACCCATCTTCTGTAGCACCACACATCCATGATCATTTGATCATTAAGGTGCCTAATTCTCTCCCTAATTACTCTTTCGCCCTTACTATAATTATAGAATCTCTTTGGATTATCCTTAAACTTATCTGCCAAATTTATCTTTAGTCCTTTCTTTTTAACTCTTCATATTTTCCTCTTTAAATACTCCTCTACTCCTAACAGTCATTCAGTGCTCCATACTCTCTCCAGACTTGCCTTTCACGCGAACAGGAACATGCTGACCCCGTTCTCTCATTATTTCGCTTCTGAAATCATGCCATTTGCCTGATATTTATTTACCTGCAAACAGTCTCCTTCAATCAACATTTGGAAATTCCACTCTAATGCCGTCACCTTTGCCCTTGCCCTAATTTAGAATTTTACTCTGTGAACCAGATGTATCCTGTTTATGTAATTGTCATAAAACAAATAGAATTATGCTCTAAGTTTCCAATGCTCTCTCATTGACCCCACTGTCACCTTCATTGCTTATTTCCCAAGGAGATGTTGAATTTTGACACTTCTGTGGTCGGGTCACCTACAAAGAGGTTGTTTTTTTACCTCCTGAACACTGACAGTGAAAACCGACTGTCGTAAAGCGATACTACTACTACAGCATTAAGTTTGGGAAGGGAAAATCGGCAACTATTATAACCCAATTCTTCTTACAGCTATCTGCGTCCTTCCAACATATTTGCTCCTCCATTTCACACTGAATGTTCATGCTCCGATACTAGAAGTCCAAAAAAGTGACCACCCCCTTCTTATTTCTCAGTTCCACTTATCGAGTCTCACTGGACAATCTCTCAGGCATATCATATCTAAGTACTGATGTGGTGTTTACTATAATTTTTTTTTTAAAAAAAACACTATACCTCGTCTCTCGCATTCCCTTTCTATTATTTCTGCAGGATCTGTACCCTGGAATAGATCTGTTCATCAACCATGTTTCCCATATACTTATTATAGCCCAATCCCATGTTCCTAATCATGCTCTGAGTTCATTTGCCTCGCCAGTCAGTCGTCTTGCTTGCAAAGAAATGCAATTGAATTCATCAGCCATCTCTTATTTCTTGATGTGCTGTTGTCTGCCTTTCTGTTTAACTTGCTTTCTTTAACTTCTTTACTAACCACAACCATCTCTTGTCTCATTGCTCGTTATTTTACACCAACCTGCCAGGCTAATTTAAATGTTTCAAAACATCTCCAGCAAATCTCCACACCAGGATGTTGTCCCCGCTTCATTCCCTCTTGTAACCTGTGTAAACAAGTGTAACTTGTCCCTCTTATCCAGGTCACATCTGCCATAGACGAGATCCCAATGATCCAAACATTTGTATCACCCACTACTGCACCAGCTCCTTAAACATATATTCATCTGCCCTATCCTCCTGGTCCGACTCTCTCTTTTATTATTCCTACTGTCACGATCTCTTGATGTTCATTGGCAGTTCAATGAAGATTGAAAGATAATGGAGAGCGCCTCAGCAATATCCATCCGCTCTTCCTTCAAAATTCTTGGATCCATAGATTCATAAAGTACTAGAGCACGGAGACAGGCCCTTTGTCCCAACTGATACATGCTGACCAAAATGTCCACTCACACTAACCCCATTTCTCCAAACATGGCCCATATCCTTCTAAACATTTTCTACACATGTATTAGTCCAAATGCCTTTTAAATATTGTTAATGTACCTGCCTCAACCAGTTCAGTTGACAGCTCATTCTATATGCATACCACCTTCTGTGAAAAAAAAGTTGTCCCTCAAACTCTTTTATTCTTTCGTCTCTAACTTTAAACTGATGTCTGCTGGTCCTTGATTCCCCAACCCTGGAGAAGACTGAGTCCATTCACTCTATACATGTCTTTCATGATCTCATGCAATTCTGTAAGATCCCCCATTTGCCCCTTACGCACCAATGAAAAATGTCCTAGCTTGTTCAACCTTTCCCTACACCTCAGACATTTGACTCCTGGCAACACCCTTGCAAATGTCTTCTGTACTCTTTTACTCTCATAACATTCTTCCTCTAAAAAGGTGACAGAAACTGAACACAACATTCCCATTGTGGTCTCACCAATATCCTGTACAACTGCAACATAACTTCCCAACTTCTATACTCAATGCTGTGATGAAGGCCAAAATATTCTTCACTGCCCTGTGTACTGATGACTCGACTTTCAGAGAACCGTGCACCTGAACTCCAAGGTCCCTCTGCTCCACTACACTAGTTAAGGCCCTACCATTCACTATGAAACCGCTACCTTGATTTGACGTTCCAAAATGTAAGACTTCACACTTACTCCATTTGCCATTTTCAGCCTATTTCGCAAGCTGATCAAGGTCCTGCTGCAATCTCTGCTAACTTGCCTCACTATCCACGATACCACCTGGTTTAGTATCATCTGCAAACTTACTAATCATGGCTAGCACATTCTCATCCAAATCATTGATAAAGATAACGAACAGTAATTGACCCAGCACTGAACCATGCGATACACCATTTGTGAAACACCTTCAGTCCAACAAATATCCTTCCACTATTACCGTCTGAATTCGACCATCAAGCCATTTATGTATGCAATTTGCCAGCTCCCCCTGGATACTATGCGATCTAATCTTCCAGAACAGCCTCGCATGTGGACCTTATCAAAGGTCTTACAGAAATCCAAACAGAGTACATTTGCTGTCTTGCCCTCCTCAAAGTTGCTGGAATCTTCATCAAAGAGGTCTGACAAAATTGTGAGGCATGATTTCCTATGTACAAAGATATGCCGACTACTTCTAATCAAAATCTGTTTTTACAAATGTCCGTATCATTTTCCTTAGAATCTTCTCAAGTAACTTACCTTCCACAGATGTGTTAGGTAAGTCATCGGTCCTTGTGCTTTTATCTCATCCCATCATATTGGTCTTTGTGCTTTCCCATTATAAAGCAGATTTACTGGTGTGAAGTTTAATGAAACGATACAAAAGATAGCAATGATTGCTTTCGTCAAATAGATGTAGACAGAGCCAAAACAGGCAAAGCTTTTGCAACCTAGGCTTGCTTCATGGTCTCGATTTCTTTCTCATTTTTAGTTATGCTTGGGCAAGGTAATGATTTAAATTATATGGATGTAATAAACCTGATGTACAAGGCCTAATTGCAAATGATGTGATGCAGCAATCCATGCGTGTGTGGATATGTGAAGAGTGCAAAAATGCTTTTCCAGAAGTGTTAGCAAACATTGAAACAAAATACAAATTGTTTAGTGCTGCAGTGGAGGATTCGGTGGATGCACACCATAAAATATGTAAAAGATGGCTAATAGAAGGAAATTAATATGTAGGCAAGTGCGATTTTAGGGATTTCTTATACGTTAAACGTTCATGAACTGTAAATTCAAATGTTCAATTAAATTTCCTGAAAGATACCTCAGTATGCCAGTAAACATCGCTGATGCAAAGCAGTCCACATCAACATTTACGCCTCACCAGAAGAGAATTGCATCTGCTTCCCTATGCACAGGTCTCCTAACTTGCTTTACCATTTGTCTCCCGAGCCAGTCTGATCTTGTACATTGTCATATTTTGTCTTTACGAATGAATACCACAGTCAAATATCTGAAAAAAGCCCCTGTCTTCAATTAATATTCATTTCAAATTAAGCTTAAGTCTCTTATTCTTTATCTCTATCCATGCTGTATGTTTCTATGTCTCGAAGGCTGCTTCCCTGATGAAGAAACTGTATCTCAAGAAGTGAAAGAATGACGCTGTTAGGTTTGAGATCGTCTGGATTAATGTGTTGCCAGCTTTCAGTTCCGAGTTAGGATGTTGTGCAATCTCAAAATAGGATTATTGATTTCAGTTTTCACAAGTACCTGCTCCCCATGTCTATTTACGAGTTTAGAGACAACAGATTTGGGCGATGGTGCACCCTGAAACATTGTGAAATACTTCTGTTCCTGGATAGAAACCGCAATTTACCACATGACCAGTGATGGACGGAACAATTGTTAAACTCATAAATACCTCTAAATTGAGCATATTTGTCGTCATGGTGTCAGATTACACACAGTCACATTAGCTTCAATTGTTCATGTGGGATTCTCCAGTATAAATGACAATTGGGATTTTAGTGTTGTCTTGTGGCCCAACACGTAGCTTCCCTTTAACTTAAAATAGAGTCAATCAAATCACACAGATTTACAGCATGGAAACAGGTGTTTTCATCCAACCTGCTTTTGCCACACAGCTTTCACAATTACTCTTGTCCCATTTGTCTACATCTGGTCCATATCCCTCCAAACCTGTCCAATCCATAAACCTGTACAAATATTTCTTCAATAATAAAATTACACAAGCCTCCATCACTGCGTTTTACAGCCTGTTCCAAACACTCATCACTTTCTGCGTGAAAACGTCCCTTCTTTTAATGTCTCACATCCAATCCATCGCATCTATGTTTAGACTCCCCTACCATGGGAAAAAGCTATTAGCTATCTACCTGATCTATGCCTCTCATGATTTGATTTACCTCTATAAGATCATCCCTCAGTCCCCATCACCCATGGGAAGGCAAATTTCTTCTATCAAGCCTCTCCTATAAGTCAAACCTTCCAATCCAGATAGCATTCTAATTTGATAAAATCATTTCTATACTTGGGAAGTCAGAGCTGCATGCAGTATTACTGATGTGGCCTTGCTGCAAAAAGACGTCCTAACTCCTGTACGCAGTGCTCTGAACGACGATAGTAAGCATGCGGAAAACATTCTTTACCATTCTGTCTTCCCCCGACTGAACTTTCAAGGAACTATAATCACATAACCCTAGATAGCACACCCCAGGGCTCTACCATTGACTGTGTAAACCCTTCCCTGATTTGACTTATGAAAATGAAACATCTTTCATTTACCTAAATTAAACTCCATTTGCAATTTATCAGCCCACTGGTCCAGTGGATCAACATGTTTCTGTATCCTCAGACAACGTACTTCAATATTCACTATACTACCAGTCTTGATGCCATCCACAAACTTACTAACCATACCTCCGAAATGCCCATACAAATCATTTCTCTAAATGATGAACAGCTGTGGACTCAGAACTGACCCCTGTGGCACACTGCTGGTCACAGGCATCCAGTTTGAAAAACAACTCTCTACTGCCACTCTCTGTTTCAGACCTTAAATCCAATTTTGTACCCCATTGGCGTGCTTTCCTTGGACTCCATGAGAAATAACCCGCCATGTGGTACCTTGTCAACGGTCTTGCTAAAGTCCATTTAGACAACATTTATTGCGCTGCCCTCACAAATCTTCTTTGTTATCTCTTAAAAAAATTTGGACACGCTTTCCCATGCACAAAGCCAAGTTGACTTCTCAAATGAGCCCTTGCATGTGTAAATGTCAGTAAGTTATGTATCTTAGAAGCCCCTGTGATTTACCAACATAGACGTTAAGGTAATCGATTTGTGGTTCACAGACATTGCCCTGCAGCCTTTCTTACATAATGCCACGACATTAGCCACTCTGTAATTTTCAAGCATTACACCCCAACTGTTGATGATGGAACTATTTCCGCTAGGGGCAAAGCAATTTCCTCTCTAACCTCTCACATAGATCTGGAATATGTGACTTCACCATGTCCCAATCAATTAGCTGCCTTATGCGTTTAAAGACTTCCAACACCTCCTTCTTTGATACAGATTCTCTTCAAAGTATCAGCATTTATTTTCACAAGTTTCCCAGCATTCATCCCTTTCTTTAGTTAATCCTGAAGAGATGTATTCATTTAGAATCTCACCCACCTCTTGTGGCTCCTAACATAAACGACCTTGTTGATCTTTAAGAGGCTCTGTTTTCTCTCACTTATTCTTTAGACCATCATGTACCTGTGAATCTTTTTGGCTTCTCATTTAACTTCTTTGCCAAATCCATGACGTATCTGCTTTTAACCCTCCTGATTCGTCCCTTCAGTGCACTCTGGCTTCCTCTATACTCATCAAGAAATTCACTTGAACCCAGCTGCCTGTACGCATCATATGCCGCCATATGTTTCTTGACCTGTGCCTCAATGAATATACTCCTCTGGGGTTCCCCAATTTTCCGGCCTCACGCTTTGCTCTAACAGGAATATGCTGACCCTAAACCGTTAACTCACTCTTGAAAACGTTTAAGTTACCGGATGTCCCCTTGCCTGCTAATACCCTCCCTCAATCAACTTATAAATTTCCTGTCTGAGACGACCAAACTTGGTCTCTCTTCAACTTAGAAATTTAAGTAGTAGGTCAGACATATCCTTTTCAATCGCTATTTTAAAATTCATGTAATATGGTTATGAATCCCAAAGTTCCAGCCCCACACCGCACCACTAACACTTCCATAAATTACACTGTCTTATTTGTCGAGGAGGTAAGGTTTTGTCGCTTCTCTAAGACAGCCTTCTATTGCATGAGAAGTTCTTCCAGAAGACACGTATCAAATTGCTCTCCATCCAACCCCTGAAACCTATCGCAGCCCCAGCTTATTCTAAGAAAGTTTAAATCCACCATTATTATAACCATACTATTCATGTAGCTACCTGCGATTGCTTTACATACTTGTTTCTCAAGTTCACACTGAGTATGGGCGTCGGATTTTGGCAGTATAGCACGATATTATCAAAGTGATCTCCCCATTTTTATATCTCGGTTCGACCAATATAAACAGAATAGATGAAGCATCAAGAATATTCTGTCTCACTACTGCCGTGTGTTCTCCCAAATCAAAAACACAATGACCACACCTCCTTTATTACCTGTCCTCTCTCTTCCAATAGCACCTTAACCCAGAAAGTTGAACTGGTAGTCATATCCTTCCCTTCAGCCATGTTTCTGTAATACCTATAACATTGGTGTTCATTTTATCATTTACTTATCCATTTCCCGAGTTCATTGCCTTAGCTCTAAAGCTTTTTTGCACTGAAATAAACGCAGATTAACGCAGAGTTCAATTGGTTCCTGCTCTACAGCTGTTTGCCCAGTCTAAGACTACGATTACCAACACTGTCTTTTGCTATTTAACTTGCTGGCATTGTCTTTTTTGCTGTCCTCAAATTTCTTTTTCGTCTCTCTACTTTGGATCCTACTCCAATCCCAGACTTGCCAAATCCCTCCTGAGTGGCTGAATCAAATCTTCCCGTCAGGGCACTGGTCCCACTCCAGTTCACTTGCAACTTGTTCCTCGTGTACAGGTCACTTATACCCCAGAAGAGATTCCAATGATGCAAGAAAATGAATCCCTGTCACCTGCACTGGCTCTCAAGCTGTACAGCCGTCTTCCAAACCTTCCTATTCTTACTCTCACGAAAACATTTTACTGGAAGTAGTCCAGAAACTATGATCTTTGAGGCCCTGCAGTTTAACCTTCTACCTAACACTCTATTACGACTCTTCAGGAACTCATCTCTTTTCCTACCTACGTTGTATGTACCAATGATCCACCTCCCCCTTAATGATTTCATGCAACTGCTCATATATGTCCCCGATCCTGACACCTGGGAGGCACCACAACCTCCTGGAGCTCCGATCACAGTCACAGAATCAATTGTCTGTGTCCCCAGTTCCTGATGGAGGACTTGCCACGCACAGAAGATGCGTTCATACCATGATTTAACAGATTGTTTCATCTAGTCGAATGTGCTTATTCACCTGCAAACCATCTAGCAAATTTGTGATTGGGCGACAGTTCTGGGACAGACTCTTAAAGCAGAGAGACACTCTTCAAGATGCATGGATTTCAGGCTAGTATCCTAGCCAGTCTTGCCGTAATCTCTCACATTCCTCCAATAAAATTTAGAGATTGGCTTCGTTATACAGTATCACGTCTGAGGTGTTTTCTGCAATATAAAATAAGGACTGATTTGACAATCGTCCTGAAAATTGCCCGTGGGGCTTTTGAACTGATAGAATCATCAGGAGGAAAGAAAGAGAAATGAATAAACCAATAATCAACACTTCAATATAATAAAGATGCAGTTTATAAGAGCAATAGCATGACTACGCCAGACTACAATATTCATTCCCCTCGACCCGATCAATTGATTTGACCATGCTCCTGAAAATGACCAAAATAACAGTTGAATTGGTAAAATCATCAGGAGGAAAGTAAGAGAAATTAATAAACCAATGGTTAAAATCCCAGACGATATAGACACAGAATGTTCGAGCAATCAAACCCCTATGCCAAAACAAAACGAACCTTCCTCTCTGCCGGACATCATGCAGACAACTTTATATGTTATAACGATTCCCCATTTTAGACTCTACTGCTCCAGAGAAAAAATATTTCCCAGTCTATCCAATCACTGCACAAGTATAGCCCTTCAATCCATTCAACCTGCAAGTAAATCTCCTCTGCATATTCTTCATTGAAATGGAACATTCTCCTGTAATGTGAATCCCAGAAGTACACACAATAGTCTAGCTGTGGCCTAAAAATGTGCAGTTATGACATATTTTCCTGGCAGTTAAATTCTGTGCCTGAGCTGATAAACGAAAGGATTCAATAATCCTGCATAACCACTTTATGCAACAATCCCCACGACGTTAAGGGAACAGTGGACATGCACACCAAATTTCGTCTGAAACTGCCTGCTTCCCAGGGTAAAAACATTTAATTGTGTGTCTTGCCTTGTTTGTCTTGCCAACATATCAGTCAAACAGCAAGTGCCTAACACTAATGACTGCTGAAACCCACAGCACACAAACGTCGAATCAGGTACTTCTCAGATACAAATACTAAAAATACAACAAGATCTCGACAATATTCAGGCTTGGATTGAAAAGGGGCAAAAAGTATTTGTGTCACACAAATGCCAGGCTACTACCATCATCAATAAGAGACAATCTAACAACTGTCCCTTGGCGTTCAACGGTGTCACCATAACTGAATCCCCCAGTATCACTATTCTGGAGTTTATCATTGACCAGAACCTCAACTAGATTTACCACATAAACACAATAACTACAACAGCAGGACAGAAACTAGGAAAATTGAGTCGAGTACCTCCACACCTGAATCCTCAAAGACTGTCCACCATCCTCAAGGCATAACTCATGATTGTGTTGGAATACTCCTCACTTGCAAGGTTGAGTGCACCCGCAACACTCACGAAGCTTGACATTTTCCAGGACAAATCAGTCCACTTGATTGACACAACATCACGAATATCCACTTCTTCTATGACCAACGCTCAGGAGCAGTAATATGTACTACCTCCAAAAAGCACTGTGGAAATTCACCAAAGAACCTCAGACAGCACCATCCAATCCCACGAATACTTCCTTCTCAATTGACAAGGGCAGCACATATATGGGGATATCACCAACTTCAAGCTCCCCTCCAAGCCACTTACCAATGTCACTTGGTAAAAATCCTGGAATTCCCCCCACCCCAATGGCATTATTGGTCATTCCCACAGCAAGTGGACTGGAGCGGTACAAAAAAAGCAGTGAACCACCACTTCTCAAGGGCAACTAGGGACACACAATCAATGCTTGTCAGCCACCAATGTCCACATCCCACAAATTAATTTTTTAAATGGTAGAAAAAAACAAATCCAACACAATCCTTTGCAGATTGCCAATTTTGAATTCATTTAGCTTAATTTCCTTAGCACAAATGGTTCTGAGCCTCGCTGCCCGTCTCCCAAGTGGAATTTTATCAAAAGCCTTGCTGAAGTCCAAATAGTTTACACAAAATTCAGTTTCTCTTAGAAACGCAGGGAACAGTCCTCGGGTGTTCGACAAATATATACTATTGCTGGGATGTCTCGAGTTTTGGCTAAAGCCTCAAAATGAGGAATCAGTTGTATTAAAAGGGAAAGTGTCTTCAGATCAAATAATGATTCTTCGAACTTTTCCATGTCTGGAACGAATGAATAGTCTTCCGTTGAGTGTATCCAAGACCAATACCTCCAAATATTTGGAGAATGATGTTCAGAGAAATTTGAATACAATACGAATGCTGTGTTCACCAATTTCATGACCTCATTGACTAGCAAAGGACCACAGATACAATTTCTCTACCCCTTACATCCGTTATTGTGTTAACTGGATTCAGAATACTTTTAAATTCAGAGGAGGCAGTATAAGCAACACATCTAAATTGACGAGAAATATATTTTTTGAGCTTATATTTCATGGTTTTCTCTTTATTGTTTTTATTTTCATTACTCTCATTAGAAAGCTAGCTTCTTTTTAAGGTCGATCATGAATTATGCATTACCACAAGTCCCATCACTACGTACACAAATACCTTCACTGTGGAAATGCCCCATCTGATATGCTATATGTAAAGTTTATTAGATTGTTACATTATGACATTGTTTACTTATGTTTCAACGAAAAAGATCATTGTACCTATTCTAACGTATACCTGACAAAAATCTGAATGACTGTTCTTTGAAAATTAAAGGAGGGCCCACTTTTTTTATCAAGAATTAGTTGCATTGTTTTCACACTAGAAACACGTTCATAACAGAACCACAACTGTGGTCCCAGTGGTCTTAATGCTGTCAGAATGTAGACATTTATGTTTTGAATTGTATAATTAATTTTTAACTCACTGGGAAGCGCTCCAAAGTATAGCTAATTAGAGTGTCAACTGGATACAAAGTCCATGAGCTTGGCTTTACCATGTAGAAGTCCTCAGGGGTGGATAGTTTTCAATGCACATAGGACTGACAGGCACGGTTCGTCCTCCATTTCAAGGGACAAAATTACTGAGCAAATGGAAGCCAAAAATCTGAGCTGGAGTTTGCATTAAACTCAATAAACACTAAGAGATGAGTTATAACAAGGCTAACGTAAGCAAGAGAACGAATCGACAGACAATATCCAACAATTAACGTTTACTTAAACAAGGAAAAGTAAGATAGGAAGTAAAACCTCACTTCCTAAGAATCAATTTACGCTGGCATTGATGGAGGATTGGTTAATAGGCAGGCACCAACGAGCTTGAATAAATCTGCTATTCTCAGATCGGTAGGCTATAGGCAATGGAGTGGTCATTAAGAATTTGACCACCTTATAATTAACAGTATGAAAATAAATCGTTTTAGTATTCTGAGGTATTGTTATAAATCTGCATTGTCCAAAGGGTAGGACATCAAATCTCTTTGGTTGGCTTTGGCAACCATCCTGGGGGGCTCTGTATCCTTACTGACACAACGAATGTTCTCTGTAATGCAACAAACTTCACATCGTTCACGAAAGGGCAGATGTTCACAGAGGGTTATCTTCACTACAGCGAACTATTACTTCATTATCTTCCATTCGGCTGGAATTTTACAGCTAAATAAATCCTAACCTTGTTGTGGTTCTGTTCGCCGAGCTAGAAGTTTTTGTTGCAAACGTTTCGTCCCCTGTCTAGGTGACATCCTCAGTGTTTGGGAGCCTCCTGTGAAGCGCTTCTGTGGTGTTTCCTCCTGCATTTATAGTGGCCTGTCCCTGCCGCTTCCGGTTGTCAGTTTCAGCTGTCCGCTGTAGTGGCCAGTATATTGGGTCCAGCTCGATGTGTTTGTTGATGGAGTTTGTGGATAAGTGCCATGCTTCTAGGAATTCCCTAGCTGTTCTTTGTTTCGCTTGCCCTATAATGGTAGTGTTGTCCCAGTCAAATTCATGTTTTTTGTCGTCTACGTGTGTGGCTACTATGGCTGGTTGTGTCGTTTCGTGGCTAGTTGATGTTCGTGGAGGCGGATCGTTAGCTGTCTTCCTGTTTGTCCTATATAGTGTTTTGTGCAGGTCTTGCATGGGATTTTGTACACTACATTAGCTTTGCTCATGCTGGGTATCGGGTCCGTCGTTCTGGTGAGTTGTTGTCTTAGTGTGGCTGTTGGTTTGTGTGCTGTTATAAGTCCTAGTGGTCGCAGTAGTCTGGCTGTCATTTCAGAGATGTTCTTGATGTATGGTAGTGTGGCTAGTCCTTTGGGTTGCGGCATGTCCTCGTTCCGTTGTCTTTCCCTTAGGCATCTGTTGATGAAATTGCGAGGATATCCGTTTTTGGCGAATACCTTGCATAGGTGTTCCTTTTCCTCTTTTTGCAGTTCTGGTGTGCTGCAGTGTGTTGTGGCCCTTTTGAATAGTGTCTTGATGCAACTTCGTTTGTGTGTATTGGGGTGGTTGCTTTCATAGTTCAGGACTTGGTCTGTGTGTGTGGCTTTCCTGTGTACCTTGGTGGTGAATTCTCCGTTTGGTGTTCTCTGTCCCCTCACGTCTAGGAATGGGAGTTGGTTGTCCTTTTCTTCCTCTCTCGTGAATCGGATTCCTGTGTGTGTGGAGTTGATGATCCGGTGTGTTTTCTCTATTTCCGTGTTTTTAATGATTACAAAGGTGTCATGAACGTATCTGACCCAGAGTTTGGGTTGAATTTGTGGTAGGACTGTTTGTTCTAACTTTTGCATTACTGCTTCTGCTATGAGTCCCGAGATCGTTGATCCCATGGGTATTCCGTTGATTTGTTCGTATATCTGGTTGTTGAATGTGAAGTGTGTTGTGAGGCACAAGTCCAGTAGTTTAAGTATGCCGTCTTTGTTGATGGGTTCAACGTCCTGTTGTCTGTTATGTCTGTTCAACAGGTTGGCTATTGTTTCTCTGGCTAGGGCTTTGTCAATAGAGGTGAACAGTGCCGTTACGTCGAATGAGACCATGGTTTCTTCCTTGTCTATGTGTATATTTCTGATGATGTCCAAGAATTCCTGTGTTGATTGTATAGAGTGTCTGGATCCGCTGATCAGTTGTTTCAGTTTCTGATGTAGTTCTCTAGCCAGTTTGTGTGATGGTGTCCCTGTTAGTGATACTATGTGTCTGAGTGGGATGTCTCGTTTGTGCACTTTAGGTAGTCCTTAGAATCTGGGGGTGTTGTTGCTTTCAGGTTTCATTCTTTGTAGGTCAGACCTGTTTATCTGTCCGTTTTTTTTGTAGGTTCCTCAGTGTGTTGGTTGTCCTATTGGTGAGCTGTTAACATCAGTTGACGGGAAACAGTTGCTTTTTGATTCAACTCCGTAGTTCCTTTGTCATTTGACTAACCATTATCATTAGCGCAGCACGCCAATAAACCACACGCAGGTTTTCAGATGACTCTGGAACAGTATTTCTCAATCTTTTAACACTGGAATAAATAACTTTTCTTTAAAATTTGAGAAGTGTGCTCTCTGTTTCTACCATAAGTATTCTCCCCAGACCAGTCCAAATTTGTACCTGGGATGACAAATTGCTTGTATTGACACATTGTTCTAATTCAGTTCTTCAAAGCCAGTGCATCGAAATCATCAAATGATGTCACAGAGAATAATTATGGATCATATTCTGCAAGAGTAAAGTAAAGCAGATTTGTTGGGTGAGGGAAAATGGCATAATTTAACACATTTTATCCATTTAATTATCATTTTGTCATGAATAGAAATACAAACTTTAGTTTCCAAATTTTCTTTCAAATAATGTATTATTGTGAATTTTTGCCATGGAAATTATGGTCTCTCCAGATGTATAACATGCTAAATAGTGGCAGGAGCAGCAACGAATCTCCTGCTAATATTTGAACTAATTATGCGTGTGGTTGAAAAGATCTATTTTGCATAATCGTTTCTGGATTGCACTTCATTTGTCCTCTTACCTTTGCCTTCACTTTTTTGTACATTGACTGTTCTATTTGGTTACCAATAGCTTTCAGCTTTGATCGCTCTGATGCTAAAAGTTGAAAGTCAAATACTGCACAGAGAAAATATCTGCTGCTGTCATTACAACTACTGTTTTTGTCCGTTGCGCTTTAGAAAACATGTCCTCTTATTTTGCAACGACTAGGAGTAAGTGGGAATGCAAATACTGGAAATCAGAGTCAAAAATTGTGGTGCTGAAAAAGCACAGCATGCCATTCGGCAACTGACGAGACGTAGATGGTACTGGCATAAACCCTTCAATCCGGGAATCGTTAATGACAATATGGAATCTTTCTGTACTGTAAAATACAATCTCGATGCTTTATTGCCTATTTGGAGGTCTTACTTGTGTCTTATTATTATTTTGACCCCATTTGCTACGTTTTCCTTTATTTCTTTGTTCAATGCTCCGACCATCAGGCACATTGTAACGAGCAACAAAGTAAGGAAAAGCTTCAGGCAAAATATCAAAGATGCAGAGTAGGAAAATCGCAGGCTTTCCATCAAATTAAGGCAGATGACCTTTCATGTGAATATTTTCGATGAAAGACTCAACCTAAAATGCTAGCTCTGTTTTTCGTCCCATTTGTTGCCTGATCTGTTGATTTTTATAAACGGTTTTATTTCGTTCATTTCGTTTCATATCTCCAGTACCTTCAGCACTTTTCTTATGGAGCAAATAACATGATCTGTCCCGTTCCTGCGCCATAACATTTGAAATGGCCAGATAGCCTCATAGAATGTGAGAACAAGGTTAATTGGGAATTTACCGAGTCATCAACGAAAAGATGGAAGTACAATAATTCTGAAGTCAGAGTAGTTTCTTTTCCCATAAGGTATAAAAAATGAACCCATCCTTGTATATTGATGAGTCATTCCTTTCTAACGGGAGTTATGATAATACTATGATTTTAAAAGATCTATTTTGTCTTTTTTGAATAACAAGTCGTTGAGACAGAGGTAAAGAGCTGTCTGATAAACTAAAAAGCTTGTGAGGCTTTTTTTTTCAAGGTGGAACAATAAATACAGCATGAATGGGTGGAGTCAAGATCCCACAGAACCAGGATTTTAGTTAAACTTTCAGTAGCTGTTGCTGTTTCGAATCTGTTACTCGAAAATGCTTGAATCCTCTCTCTGGCTGTCTCCCTCAGAATTTTCATCCTGGAGTGGAGAATTACATACGAAACAATCTACGTTACTGGATTTGTTTTTGTCAAGAGGGTCGTCATGCGATATTCGTTGAGTAGAAAATATTACTGTTCAGTGATGAAACATTCAATTATTTCGTTAAATCTTACAGTAGAATTACGTTATCCCAATTATTCGTTCATTTGTTGGTATTTTAAATATAGTATTCGAATAAAGTGTGTTTTGCTTCAAGCCGAGTAGTTTTACAAATCGAACTGCATCCAGATCACAAGCTTTAAGCTTGTTTTTTTTTAAAAAAAAGAAAACACTCAGGAGTACACTACTTTCTGACTATATTTTGAGTGGGTTTGATTTGGTCATAGTACTTTCTTAAATAGTAACACAATATCATCCACCTGGCATTCTTCCAGCACGTCAGCTATGACTGATGATGACAGCAATACCTCTGCAAAGGGTGAGGAAATTTCTTCCTACGGTTCCCACAATGTTCGGGGATGTACTTTATGAGGTTCAAAGGTTTTAACATGTATTATAAGAACTCCCACGCAGCCTCATCCGTACTGTCGATTTATTTCCCTGTGTTTCCCTGTGATCTTTAGTTCACCTAATTCTCTCCTCACTTCCTCGTTTGACATTAATTGAATTGGATTCTCCTTAGCCTTATCTGCCAAAGCTATGTCAAGTCCCCTTTTTAAACTGTTTTAACTTCCATCTTCAGAGTCCTCATACATACATATAATCGCCAACAGATTTAGGTGATCCCAGCTGTCTATAGCTGACACATGCCTTCTTATTTTTCCTGATCTTAGTATCGTTGGCCATTGAGTGTTCCCTACTCCTGCCACACTTGTCCTTCATACTGACAGGATCATTGTTTGTCCAGATCTCTTCTTATCTCGATTCTGAAATCCTTCCACTTGTTAGGCGTTCATTCACCTGCAAACAGCCCCTCTCAATGAATTATTGAAAGTTCCACTTAATACCGTCATAATTTGCCTTGCACAAATTTAGAACTTTACTTTTTGTCACTAGCTGATCCCTTTCCATTACAATTTCCAAAACTAGTGGAATTACGATGTAATATTACAAACTGCTCTCCCACTGGCACCTCAGTGATATGCCCTGGTTATTTCCAAAGGGGGAGGTTGAGTTTTGCCAGTTCTCTCGTCGAGTCATCGACATATTGATTGTTAATGTTTCCTGCACACCATGAACACATTCCATCCTTTCCAAACCCTTAATATGCGGCAGTCTCAATCTATGCTTGCAAAGTTTAAATTTCCGTCTAATACAAGCCTATTATTTTTACAGTTGCCTGCAATTTCCTTGTATGTTTGCTTCACAATTTCATGCTGACTGTTGGGTACCTATACATCAATCTCAACAAAGTGCTTAACCCCACGTCGCACGCTCCTCCCCGCTCTTATTTCTCAGTTCCATTCATACAGACTCACTAAACGATCCCTCAGAAATATTCTGTTACTATCCCCCATTGTCCAATCTACCCTTCCAAAAGCATATTTGCCCCGCCCTCAGTCATGTTTCTTTTATAGTCATGATAGTGCAGTCCTTTGTTCCCCCTGAGTTCATTCGCCTTAACTGTCAGCCTTCTTGCTTTGAAATAAATACAACTTAATTCGTTAATGAGCACTCATTCCCTGATGTACTGCTGCCAGTCTTATTCAGTAAGCTTGGACTTTGTGACTTCTGTACAAGCCTCAAACTTCTCTTTTGTCTCACTACTGTTTAGAGTTCCACTTCCTGCGAGGCAAGTGTAACTATTTTGGAGTAGCCCCAGCCAATCTCCCTATCAGAATATTGGTTCACCCCCACACCTCCCCAGTCAAGATATAAGCTCTCCCTCATGCACAAGCTATCTCTGCACTAGAAGCGATCTCAATGATACAACCATCTGTACCCCTGCTCTCTGCTCCAACTCCTCGGCCACACATTCACCCGCTCTATCCTTCTATTCCTACTCTCACTATGACAATTCCCACTCTCATGAGCACTCGATATTTAGTCGTAGTCCATGGAAGACTGAAAGGTCATGGTGAGTGTCTTGGCATTATCGACCCTCCCTTCTTTCAAAATCCTTGGATGCTTTTCAGCAGTCCTTGTGCTTTCCCATTATGACGTAGATGCACTGGCGTGAATTATGGTGAAAAGTTACAAAAGATGAAATTATTGCATTGGTCGAAAAAAAACGAACATAAACCCAAATGGGCAAAGCTTTCATAAAACAGGTGGGGTGGTTGTTTGGATTTCTTTCTTGTTCACACTTCTAGTTTCGCATGTTAATGCTGGCAAATAACTGGACGTGCTAAAAATTGTGTCCCAACAACGGATTACAATCAAATTGATCAAGCAATATGTAAGAGCTCTTAAACTTCATTTCATTTCATATGCGTTTGGTATGAATAGTGAAAAAGTTTCCCAAGAACTATTAACGGCCAAGAAATGAGAGTTGTTTAGTGTTATAGTGGAGGTTCCAGTGGAGAAACTCCATAATATTCGTAAAATATGGCAGATAGAAGGGGAAACAAAAAGGAAGCAGTTACGAGATAACAATTTCTGTTACTTTCAATGTTCATGATTTGCAAATTCGAATATTTAATCACATTTTTCACAAAAAGAAGTATTCAGTAGGTCTGCCAGCATCTGTGGAGAGAAAATCAGAGTTAATATTTTGAGTCCAGTCACCCTTCTTGAGAACTGATTGCAGCTCAGAAACATTTGGTGTATGAGCTGAAGACAGAAAGATGGAGGAAGAGGTGCGGAATAAATGCTAGGTGATTTAGTCCAGAGAGAGAACAGGACTTCAGCAGAAAAATGAATGGCAAATAGCTAACCTGGGACAAACAATGGCTTGTAATGGGCCTATTATTGATTGAAAATAGGACGGTTGTGGCAGCAGCCGATATGTTGACAGGGCATCATTTGTGTGTATTGGAATAAGGAGAGTGGCAAACGTGCTGAGACCCTAAAATTATCGACACAACTTCAGAAATTGCTGGAAAACGTCTGCAGTTCTGACAACATCTGTGGAGAGCATGGTGACTCAGTTGTCAATACTGCTGCCTCATGGACTCAAAAACATGGGTTTGCTTCAAACCTCGGGAAACCGTCTGTGTGGAGTTTGTACATTCCTCCTGTGCCTGCATGGGACGTCACTGTGTGTTCTGATTTACTCGTTCAGTCCAAAAATATACAGGAGAGATGAATTAGCCTTTGGAAATGCAGGGTTTCATGGATAGGATAGAGGAGTGGGTCTGGGTGGGAGGCTCCTTAGAGAATCAGTTTGGCCTCGCTGGGGTAAATGGCTTGCATTTGCACTTTGGAGTTTCCATAATTCTGTCATTCACTAAAAGCAGAGTTAAAGATTCGTGTCCAGTGACGCCTTTACAGAACTTGTAGCTAAGACGAGTTTGGTACTTAAGCAAAAGATGCGTTGGGTGGAGCATGGAGGAGCAAATGATAGGTCATCATAGCACTCAACATACACAGGACGTTGGTGAGGCCTCTTATGGAGTACTGTTTTCAGTTCTGACTTTAGGACGGAGATTACTAAACTAGAGAGGGTTTAGAAAAGATTTATCAAGATGCTGCCAGAACGAAGTGTTCGAGATGTAAAACGAGATGGGACTTTCTGTCATTGCAGTGTATGAGTTTGAGCGGACAATAGTATTAAGGATCTATGAAATTATGAAGGGCATTGATATGGTGAATGACAAGTGTCTTTGTACCCAGGGTGGGCAAGTTCAAATGTAGTTGGCATATTTTTAAGGCGAGAAGGAATGAAAATAGGAAAGGACATCAGGGTATTATTTCTAAACTGAGAGTGCTTCGTATGTACAATGAACTGCCAGTGGAAGTGGTGGAGGCAGGTACAGTTAGAACGTTTGGTAGCCATTTGGATAAGTTCATGCATGGGAAAGGCTTGAAGCGATATTGGAAAAGGGCAGACAGGTACGAGTGGTTTAGTTTGGGAACACGGTGGCTGCAGAATGTTTGGACAAGTGGTCAGCTTCCATGTTGTACGAGTCTCAGATTTTTCCTCTTCTGAAAACACACCAGTCAAAGTGAAAAAAATGGCACTTTTAGGTATTAGATTTCAGGACTTTGATGGAGTCTGGACAGAGGTGTTGCCTGCTGGACGCTTCAAATGATGATGATGTGCAGTCTGAAAAGAAATTGGTGGTGGCAGTCTTCACAAATACCTGCTCCCCTTATGCATGTATGAATCAGAGACTGCAGATTTGGGCAACGTTGCACAGTAAACTTTGTGAAGAAGGGCTTATGCCCGAAACGTCGATTCTCCTGTTCTCTGGATGCTGCCTGACCTGCTGCGCTTTTCCAGCAACACATTTTCAGCTCTGATCTCCAGCATCTGCAGACCTCACTTTCTCCTCAAACTTTGTGAAATACTTTATTTCCTCCTGTTGGTACTAAACACTAAAGACTACAACAACAGTTTTAGAACTGGCAGAACAATTGCTAAACTAGTCAAACACACTGAATTGAGCCTTTTTGAGCTGATTGTGTCGAAAATCCAGATATCATTCCGATTAATTAAAATAGGTGAGTGAAAGGTATGGAATCTTATTCCAGCAATCTCTAAATCTTGTTGCAAATTATTGAGTTACCAAGAGAAGTTACCAAGGATGTTGCACTCATCTTCGTTGCAATGATTTGAGCATTTCACAGCTTAATGTATCGTGTATTCATAGGCAGTTCAAAATTAATTTCGGTTCAATATTGTTGTATTTTGTTGTTACAAATATTTTCTGACGTGGAAACCTGACCATGTAAGATGAATAATGTTGCCACGTGCTGACCACATACCAAGGAAAGATTTTCTGCAGCTTAGCATACTCTGGCTTGAACTTTATCCTTAAAAATCCTCTGGGATTTAATCATTCTCAGACAGCCTTTCATACCGATCTAAATCAACAGAATTCACGAAATAAAATTGAGCTCTAGGATAGTGAAATGAACCATGGTGACATTTGGACTGATCTAAAAATTTGCCTTAACTTGTTTTGCAAATGCATGCAATCATAAATGTTTAATTGGTTTGTGCAGCATTTTCCAGTATTAAGGGTAATTAGGATTTTTGATTTGTCTTGTGTGGCCGAACAGTTAGTTTCCCTTTTAGTTCAAGAAACGTCATAGAGGTCAGAGGGGATTATAGTAAGGAAACAAACCCTTTGGCCCGATTTATCCATGCTGCTCAGTTTTTACAATTTGTCTCGTCCCATTTGCTTATGTTTGATCCATATCCCTCCATAACCTTCCGTGCAAATGTTTCTTAAACGATAAAATTGCATTCCCCTTCTCAAATATTTCTGGCAGTCCATTCCAGACAATCATGGAATGCCCTGCCAGTAGAAGTGGTGGACTCTCCCTCATTATGGGCATTTAAGCGGGCATTGGATAGGCATATGGAGGATAGTGGGCTAGTGTAGGTTAGGTGGGCTTGGATCGGCGCAACATCGAGGGCCGAAGGGCCTGTACTGCGCTGTATTGTTCTATGTTCTATGTTCTATGTTCTAATCACCAACCTCTGTCTGAAAAAGAAAATGCCCCAGTGGAGCCTTTTGTATCACTCCCTTCTCACCTTAAAATATTCCCTCAATTTTAGACACACATACAATGGAGAAAAGATGTTGGCTATCTACCTTATCTCTGTCTGTTATAATTTAATAGCTCTCTATAAGGCCACTCCCCACGTTCATAAGCACCATGAAAAAATGTCGCAGTCCATCCAACCTCTACTTCTAACTTAAGTCCAGGCAGAATCCTAATTAATCTTTTCTGCACTCTTTCTTGTGGAAGAGTATTTTTCCCACCTTAGGGCGGCCTGAATTGCACACAGTACCTCAAATATGGCCTTTCCAAAGTTTTGAACAGCTACAAAAAGACATCCCAACTCCTGTACTCAATACTCTGACTGACGAAATCAAACATGACAAAAGCCTTCATTTACCATCCTATCTCCGATTCATTCCACTTTGAAGGAGCTATGAACCAGTACCCCTAGTTCTTTAACTTTCCCCAGATTCCTCCCATTGACTGTGTGAGTCCTGCCCTGATTTGACCTATCTTGAATTGATTTAAATTAAACTCCATTTACAATTCGTTAGCCCACTTGGTCAGTTGATCAAGATCTCGGTGTATTCCCGATAACAATCTTGGTGTCACCGCAAACATGCTAATGACATCTCCTAAATTCTCATCCAAATCATTTGTGTAGATAATGAATAGCAATGGACCCAACACATCGCTGTTCACAAGCTTCCAGTTTGAAAAGCAAGCCCCTACCACCATACTTTGTCTTCTATCTTCAAGCCAATTGTGTATCCAATTGCCTTACTGTTCCTGGGTCCCGTGATATTTAACCTTACTCAAGAACCCACCATCCGATATCTTGCCAAATGTCCTAGTAAAGTACACATACATAATGCATACCACACTGTATTCACCAAACTGTTTTTGTAAATTTTTCAAAAAGAAGTTAATCAGGTTTGTGAGACATGATTTCACATGTACAAACTCATGCTGATTATCGTAAATTAATCCCTGCATTTCCAAATGCATGTCGACCCTTTGTCTCAGAATCCAATCTAACAAATTACCTACCATTCACATAACGGTCTGTAGTTTGCAACCATTTTCTTAGAGCCTTCCTTAAATTTTGGTACAACATTAGCCACCCTCCAATCTTCTGGCACCACACTCATGGCCTTCGATGACACAAATATCTTTCCTCAGGACCTCGCAAATTCCTTCTGAGCCTCCAACAATGTCTTGGGACACGTTTCATCTGATACTGAGAATTTATCTACCTAAATGAATTTTAAGACTTCCAGCATCTCTTCTTCTGTGATATGGATTCTCGTCAATACATCATTATTTATTTCCCCATGTTCCTCAGCATTCCTTTGTGGGCAATAAATACTGACTAATATTATAAATAAATACTAAATAATATTCATATAGTATCTCACCTCTTGTTGATCTTTCAGATGCCTGATTTTGAGTCTAGTCACTTTTTTGTACTTCATTTGCCTGTAGAATCTCGTTGGATTATCCT
This sequence comes from Chiloscyllium plagiosum, assembly GCF_037043375.1. NCBI lineage: Eukaryota > Metazoa > Chordata > Chondrichthyes > Orectolobiformes > Hemiscylliidae > Chiloscyllium > Chiloscyllium plagiosum. Next base: position 45,150,634 of record NW_028270173.1, read on the forward strand.
TTATCTGATCTGCCAAAGCCAGCTCGTGTCATTTTGTTGGATCTCCTGATTGCTGTCTTAAGCCATTTATACCTGTCAACAAATTTCCTTGATCCCAAAAGCCTAGTCATGTCATATGCCTACTTTATCTTCCTCCTCTGGGCATTAATAAGCTTTAGTCATCCAGAGGTTCCTGATGTTGTTTGTTTTAACCATCGCTCTACCAGACCCTGAAATATTAACTCACTTTTGAAAGCCTCACATTTACCAGACATCTCTTTGCTTGCAAACGACCTCCCCCAATCAACTTTTGAAAGTTCCTGTGTAAGGCCATCAAAATTGGCCTTGCCTCAATTTAGAACTTTGACTTCTGGAAGACATATCCGTTTCCATAACTATTTTAAAACTAATGGAATTATGGTCACTAGTCCAATATGCTCGCTTGCTAACAGTTTCATCACTTGCGTGGCCTTATTTCCCAAAAGGAGGTAGGTTTGGCTGAATCTCTGGAGGACCTTCGACATATTGTAAGAGAAATTCTTCCTGAACACACAAGAAGTTTTTTCTCCATTCAAGCTCCTAACACTGTGGCAGTCCCAGTCGATTTTAGTAATGTTAAAACCAACCCTTTTATACCCTACTGTTCTTGCAGCTACCTGCGATCTCCTTATGTACTTATCCTCAATCTCCCACCATCTAAGAGGGCGGGGGTTGTAGGTTGGGGTTGGAGGGTCAGTGTTTGGGGTTGGTGGCAACTGTAGTTCAACGTTATCAAAGTGATTTATCCCATTTTACTTATCACTTCTACCGATATGAACTCAGTGGATGAACCCAGAAGAGTGTCCTCTCGCAGTACTGCCGTGATATTCTTCTGAATCAAAAACGTGATTCTACCTTTTCTCTTGCCTCCCTTTCTGTCCTTCCTATAGAATTTGTATGCCGCAACAGTGAAGTGCCAGTCCTGTCCCTCCACTAAGCCATGTTTCGATAATAGCTATAACAGTCCAATGTATTTATCTATGCCATGACTTCACCAGCCTTGCCTGTCAGGCCTCTTCCATTTAATTAAATGGAGTGCAACTGTTTTCCCCGTCCAGGACGAGGATTATTGACACTGCTTTTACTACTTAAGTTGCTCCGAGTTACGTCAGTACTGCCGTCAACCTTCTCTTTACTCTTCTTACTGCATTGGATCCTACCCGTCCAGGCTAATTTAAAGCCTCCCAAGAGGTTCTAGCAAATTTCCCCGCCAGAATATTTGCCCCCTTCCAGTTCAGGGGCAACTGGGCGGCACGGTGGCACAGTGGTTAGCACTGCTGCCTCGCAGCGCCAGATACCCGGGTTCAATTCCCGCCTCAGGCGACTGACTGTGTGGAGTTTGCACATTCTCCCCGTGTCTGCGTGGGTTTCCACCGGGTGCTCCGGTTTCCTCCCACAGTCCAAAGATGTGCAGGTTAGGTGAATTGGCCATGTTAAATTGTCCGTAGTGTTAGGTAAGGGGTAAATGTAGGGCTATGGGTGGTTTGCGCTTCGGCGGGTCGGTGTGGACTTGTTGGGCCGAAGGGCCTGTTTCCACACTGTAAAGTAATCTAAGTAATCTAATCTAATCTAAACTCAGCCCTCTTGTAACGTCACGTCTATACCAGAACAGTTCTCAATGATACAAGGATTTGACTCCCCGCTCCCTGCACCAGTTCTAAAACCACGGATTCATTTGCCAAATCATTCTATTTCTACTCTCGATAACACGTGGCACTTCTGCCTAAATTCCAATCGTCACTCTTCAGGAACTCATCCCTTATCCGACCAATGTCGTTGGTGCGAGTATTCACAACGACCTCTGGCTACTCAACCTCTCCCTTAAGAATGTCGTGCAACAGGTCGGAAATGTCCTTGACCTTGGCATCAGGGAGGCAACCCAACATCGTGGCGTCTCGATTGTGGCCACAGAAACGCCTGTCTCTGCTTCAGATCCAACTGGAAAACTTGCCAGCCAGGGATGATGCGTTCATAAAGTGGCTGAACAACTTGTTTGGCAGCTTCGTTTAGTCAAAGATTGATAATGAACTTGCAAACAACCCAGCAAGTCTGTGGTTGGGTACACATTGTGGGACAGGTTCCTAACATACAGTGATGCCCCTCAAGCTCCAGGGATTTTTGCAGAAGGTGAGGACTTCAGGAGCTGGAGAGCGGAGACAAATGTGTGGTGCTGGAAAAATACAGCATGTCAGGCTGCATCGGAGGAGCAGGAGAGTTGACGTTTTGAGCATAAGCTTTTCATCAGGAAAGTGGTGGGATTGGGGACAAGGGGGTGAAAGCTAAATGAGAGGGAAGATCCCTGAGAATGCGCTAGTTAGGTGAAGGTTGGTGCGTGATGGTGATATGGAGAGGAAGGTGGAGCGGATATGTGGAACGGGAGATGGACTGGAATGACAGCTAAACAGGACAGTGTCAATTTGGAGAGTTGGATCTGGGATAAAGTGGGGGAGGGGACATGAGGAAACTGTTAAAATCTACATTGATCCCGTGTGGTTGCAGGGTCCCAGGGTGGAAGATGAGGCGTTCTGCCACCAAGCATTGGGAGGCTCGAATTTGGCGGTGGAGGAGGCCCAGGAACTGCATGCCCTTTGCGGAGTCGGAAGGAGAGTTGACGTGTTCAGCCATAGGGTGGTGGTGTTGTTTAGTTCGTGTATCACAGAGATGTTCGCTGCAATGCTCCACAAGATGGCGCCCTGTCTCCCCAGTGGAGTGGAGATTAAAACGAGAGCAACGGACACGGTAGATTTTATTTTAGTGCAGGAAACCCTCTGTCGGATGTTGAAGAATATTTTTGGGACTTGGATGGAGGTGAGTGTGGAGGTGTGGCTGCAGCTTTTACAGCTCTTGCAGTGGCAAGGTAATGTGCCAGGAGTGGAGGGTGGAATGGTGGGGAGTGTGGATCTAACAAGGGAGTCGTCGAGTCGTCTGCACATTGCGGACGAGAGGGAAATATATCTCTGGTGGTGGGGTCTGTTTGGAAGCGTGATGCATTGTATCTCGGGGTTCCTGGGGTAGAAAGTGAGCATCGGGGTGGGGTTCTGTCCTTGTTGCGACTGGGGTGTGTGCGGTCTTCAAGGGCGGAGGTGTGGGAAGTGGAGGAGATGTGGGTGGTTAAATTGAGGTTCTTGAAGAAGGAAGCCATCTGGGATATTCCATGGTGGAATTGTTCCTCTGGGATCAGATGCAACAAAAGAATAAAGGATGGTGATTTTACAGGAAGGATTTGGGAGGAGGTGTCGTCCAGGTAGCAGTGGGAGATGGTGGGTTTGAATTACATGTCTGTGTTGAGTCAATCACTGGAAATGGAGACAGAGAGGTCCAGGAAGGGGAGGGAGATGTCCAACATAGTCCAGGTGAACATGAGGTCAGTTTGGAAGGTTTCCATGAAGTTGATGAACTGTTCAACCTCCTTGCTGGGGCATATGGTAGCGCTGATGCAGTCATTGATGTAGCAGTCGATAAGGTGGGCAAAGGTTCCGGTGTAGCCGTGGAAGAAGAATTGTTCATGTACCCGACTAAGAGGCAAACATAGCTGAAGCACATACAGGTGCCCATACGGCTACCCCTTTGATCTGAAGCACATGGGCGGATTTAAAGGAGAAATTGTTGAGAGTGAGTACCAGTTCAGCCAATATCATGAGTGTGTCAGCGGCAGGATACTGGTTTGGTTGGCGGGCGAGGAGGAAATGGAGGTCTTGAAGGTGTTCTGATTGTGGATGGATGGCCTGTGGGGCGGGGGAACTGAAAGTCATGGAGGAGTTGGAGGGAGTGGGTGGTGCCTCGAATGTATGTGAGGAGATCCAGGAACAAGAGGGACAGGATAGTGTCAAGCAATGTGGAGATAAGTTCATTGGGCAGAAGCACGCTGAGTCGATGGGTCAACTGGGGAATCAGGTTTGTGAATTTTGGGTAATAGGTAAAACCAGGCAGTGCGGGTTTCCAGGACTATGACGTTGGCGGCTGTTGGTGGAAGATCCTCCGAGCTGATGAGGTTGTAGATGGGTTTCTGGAATAGTGGCTGCAGTTGCAAAACGAAGAATTAGTCATTTAACCCTATGAGAAGCGTGAGCTTCTTCTGGTCAGATAATTATTCTTTGAAATGTTCTATTTCTGGTAGCAATGGGTAGACTTCCATTGAATGTGCCCGAGACCAATACCTGCACATGTTTGGAGAATGGATGTTAGGAGAAATTTGAATAAAATATGAATGTAGCTTTCACCAGATCCGTCATGACCTTAATTATTGGCGAAGGAAACAATTTGATCCAACTTCTGTATTCCTTCTAGTCATTATTGTGTTAACGAGATGCACAATCACTTTAAATTTAGTGGAGGCAGGGGAAGCAAAAAATCTAAGTCAATGAGGGAGTTTCTTTATTACTGATAATTTATACTTTTCTTTGCTTCTGCTTCTGCACGTTTTTCATTAAGTTCTATTTAACATAGCTAGTGGATTTTGCAAATTATCATAATTAACATTGTTATGGACCAAAACACATCCCCTGAATACATTTCAATAAAGTCACCCTGACCCTAGCTTTACTAATTGTTTAAAGCAGGTTGAACATAAATATTGCGGGAGTGATGCAGTTGGCCAAACCATCTCGTTTTGAACAAAACAAAATTTATTTAAACGAATACCAAATGAAACACAAACGAAAGAAAACAGAATATGGAATAACGTAACCTATCCAAAAACACAACAGATTATTACTACTTAATGATGCTGTTCCAAACACTGGCAACAATTCATAAACATCCCATGGCACAAAACGTAAAATCAAACACAGGGTCTTACAAGAGAGAAGTCAGAGACAGATCATCATGAACCTGCTTCTTTGGGTCCAGTAGCTTTTACAACACTACAATGCTAAAACCAAACCAAACGAGTGAAAGCTGAGCTGGGAACACTGGCCACTGCTCTCTCATTGTATAGGTGATTATTTTTTAAAATCTTAAAAGACTTTTGCCTGAGGCAGTATCTGCTAGCCACAATCAAATTGCCCCGAAACCCTTCAACTTAGACTTTTTGGAGTTTGTGTCTTTTATGAACTATCTGAAAAAAAGAACAAGGACAACATAACCTTGTTAAATGAGCAACATTGTTAAATCATCAGTACAGACGAAAATGACTTCACCACGGAAATCCCAAATCTGATATGCTACGGTCAGATTTGTAAACTTTCTGCTTAATTTACTTAAATTTACTTAATTTACATTTTTGTTAAAAAAAAATCGTTGTTCCTTTTCTAATGTAAAGGTATCTAGTATGATTTACTCATCAGAACATTGAGTATGAAAATTGGGAAGTTATGTTGTGGATGTACGGAAGAATGTTTCAATCACTTTTGAAACATTATATGCAATTCTGGTCTCCCTCACATAGGAAGGATGTTGTGAAACTTGAAATTGTTAGAAAATAACTTGCGATGGTCTTGCCAGGTTTGGAGGGTTTGAGCTACACGGAGAGGCTGAGTAGCCTAGGGATGTTTTCTCTGGAGTGTTGGAGGTTGATGCGTGACTTTGCAGTGCTTTAAAAAATCTTAAGGAGCAAGGATATGGTAAATGGAAAAGGTTTTGCCCTGCTGTGGGGATACCAGAACTCAAGGGCATAAGTTTAGGGTGAAAGGGGAAAAAAATATAGGGGACCGAAGCAGCATTGTTATCATGCAACAGGTGGTGTGCGCATGGAATATGCTGCCAGAGGAAGTGTTGGAGGTTGGTACAATTTGTAATGAAGCTACTCCTTTAAGAAGCCTTTGTTGCCCTTTTTCAGAGATATCATAAACAGACTCCTAAAAGACTAACGTTGAAGGGTTTTAGGGCCAATTTGTTAATGACTAAGAGATACTGCCTCAGGCAGAGGCTTTCAAGATTTAAAAATAACACTTCTACAATGAAAGGGAAGTGTCCAGTGCTCCAAGTTCAGCTGCTATCTAGTTTGGTCTGGTTTTACGAAATATTGGGGAAAAATGTGCTGCTCGCCCCACAGATGCAGGTCCAGGTCGGTACTTCCACTTTCTCTCTCTGTCTCTCTCTCTCTCTGTCTGTCTCTCTCTCTCTCCCTCGCTCTCTCTCTGTGACGTCTATCCTGTGCGAACCTGTGTTTGATTATACCCTTTGTGCCAAGGGATGTTTATGGCGATTGTTGAAAGCATTTGGAACTGTATCGTTAAGCTGGAATGATCTGTTGGGTTTTCGCAGTGGTTAAGTTATTCGGGATAGTTTTCTGTTTGTGTGTAATTCAGGGACAGCTTCTGGCAAATGGGACTAGATGAATTTAGGATATCTGGTCGTCATGGACAAATTGGACTGAGGGGACTGTTTCTGTGCTGTATATCTCTATGTCTCTATGAATACCTGATAAAAACCAGAATGAGTGCACTGTTGAAAACTAAAGGAGGGCTTGTGTCATTTCTTTCTGGTAGAATGTGTAATGTGTTTACAAAGGAAAACATTGGTTATGGAATCACAGCTGTGTTTTCAGTATTCTGAGTGCTGCCGAGTTGTAACGAGTTATGTTTTGAATGGTACAGGACAAATTTTGTAAGCAAATGGAGACCAATATCTTTGTGGTATATCACGTAGAAATCCGAGTTGGAGTTTGCTTCGACTTATCATACCTTAATTTACAGATGAGTAGGAACGATGCTGGAAGATTACTCTAACATGCAGTAGAAAGTGAATCTACAGGAAATACCGAATGATTCGACTGCCAACATTTGCCAACTGTGAATGGTAAAATTAAGAATTAAATCCGCTGTTCCTAAGATTCAGAATGAACTGGCATGGATTGAATAATTAGCAGAAAGCAGAGAGTTTGAATAAATCTGCCATTCTCAGATTGGTAGGTAATGAGCAATAGAGTGCTCACCGAGACTGAGCTCAAATATTTATTCAGAACATAAAAATGCTTTCAGCTTGGTTTTCAGTAGTTCATTCCAAATTTGGAAGAGTATGCACTGTCATCAGGGCAGAATGTCTGATCTCTTTGATAGGCTCTGACAAGAACCCTTGCTGATGCAATGAATTTTCCCTGTAATGTGATCAATTTCACATTGTTCACTAAGGTCACAGAGCATTATCATTTTTCAGCCAACTCTCACCTCATTGACTTCAATTCATTTTACAGCTAAATAATTTCTTATGTTAGCCATCACCTGGCAGCAACACATGTCTGCCACCTTGGTTTTCCTTTCCTTTCAATGTTTACTTTGTCTTTTCACTGTCCCAATGATATTAATGCAGCATGGCAATAAATTATGTGGACATTTCAGATGATTTTGGAACATAACTCATCAGTCTTTGAACGCTTACACAAATCATTTTCTTTGCAACGTCAGAAGGGCACTTCGTGTATCTACCATAAACGTTCTCCCCATATCAATCCAGATTCCTAACTGAGGTTTACTTTAGACAAAATTTAGAAAATCTGCATGACCAGAATTGTTCCAATTCAGCTGTTCTACAGCTAGTACATTCAGACAATTAAATGTTAACTCTGTACAACAAAACTAAAGTATGTGAGATGAGGAGGGGAAATGTCATAGTTTAACTAGTTGTATTCGTGTATCCTTCCTACTGTCAAGAACGTTAGCACTAACTACACTTTCCAACTTCTCTTAAGCTAATACATTCTCAGTTGTGATTCTCTCCCGTGGAAAGTGTGGCATTTCCAGATGTATTACGCAATACCTGAAGTCAATGACAGTGGACGACCTCCTTGTCCGAACATTTGAAGTCATTTTGCACATGGCTAAAGAGAGCTATTTTTCACAATTATTCTCAGATTACACTTCCATTTGTCGTCTTGTTTTTACTTGCTGGTTTATTTCTATTGATTGCTCTGTTTGGTTAACAGCTGCTGCTAAAATTCATAGCCAAATACTGCACAGAGAAAACTGCAACTGTGATTATAACCATTGTTTGTGGAATTTGCGACGTACAAAACATGCCATCTTACTTTGTAAACAACCTCCAAACGTTATTGACAACGTGGTATTGTTCTGTGTCGAAAAGTCTGATTTCTATATTTTGCCTATTTAGAAGGCTTACTTGTGTCTTGATACTGTGATAACATAATTTGTGATGTTTTACTTTTCTTTTTCTATGCTCAATTCTCTGACCATCCGCCATATTATAACGAGTCACAGAGTAAGGAGAAGCTTCAAGGAAAATATCAAACACTCAGAATTGGAAAGTCGCAGTAAACCCATCATATTACTGCTTGCTAAAGTGGATTTTTCTATACCATCCATGAAAGAGCAAAACACTATGATTCCTGGGACGGAGAGCTATTTATTGAAAGTTCTACTGAATTTTAGCACTGTGGTTGCTCCCCTTACTCAACTGTTGGAGAAGTGCAGACACTTTCGTTGGACAACAGAGTGTCAGAAGTCGTTTAACAATCTACAAGCTGTGTTAACGTCTGCCCCAGTGATAGCAAACCATAACAACACAAAACCAATGAACTTGGCTATCAATGCGAGTGATGTCGATGTTGGCGTTGCATGCTTGCAAGATGAAAATTAGAAGATAGAAAGATCTATTGGGTATTTTTCCAAAAGCTGAATATTCACCTACAGAAATATTTCGCAATTGAGAACGACTTTGGCGGTGGCGTTACAACATTTCAACATTTAGGTTGCCAGTAAGGTATCTGAGAGAATTGCACATACTGATCATAACCTCTTAAAACTTTTGGAAAAAGAAAGGAGAATAAAAATTACAGACTATTTAAGAGGAGCTTGTTATTTCAGCTATTCAATAGGAAAGTTATGCAGATGTCAAGGCAAGATAACATAATTACTGATGCATTGTCGTGTCCTTAATTAGTGAAGACACAGATATTTGATAATGGAAGAAATGGATTGAAATGAATTGCAATGTTGAATGTCGACTTGTGTAGAGTCAATGGAATGAAGATCCATTGTAGTGCAATAATCACGAAAGACCTTTTTTTTAAAATGAAGACATCTTTGTATATTGACAGTTTTGTCTTTAAAAGTGGAGTTGTGACGATTCTGTGACATTAAGAGATATATTTTGTCGTTTTTGTCGTTATGAAAGGTTGAGACAGACGTGCTGATTGGTCTGTTTCAGGTCAACAAAATAAACAGCTTGTAAGTCGTTGAGTTTTTACTTTAAAGTTGGAACAATAAAGCAGCATGAAGGCGTTGTGTGAATTTCCCACTAAATCCGCATTTTCGTTTAACTTTCAGTAGCTGATAAGATTTGTAAACTGCTATACATCTCTCCTGGTCACAGCAAAATGCTTGAGTTCTCTCTCTCCCTCTCTCTCTTTCATAATTTTCTACTGATAGTCTTCCCTTCTGGACTGGAGAATTGCATGTCATACAATCTATTTTATTGAAATTACCTTTGCTAAAGGAGTGTTTATGGAATGTTGCCGTATGGTAGGAGTTGGTGTTTTGTCGTGAAATAGTCAATTATTCTGTCAAGTTTTTCAATAAAGTTAGGTTATCCAGCTCCTTCTCTCTGTTTGGATTTTAACTGCAGTGCTAAAATAAAGTGTTTTGCTTCAAGCATTGTAGTTGAACCAATCAAATTGGATCCCAGAACATAACACAATTCAATTGCCTTTAAAAATACGAGGAACTCGGCTTGTAGGCTATTTACTTCACATATCTTGAGGGGTTTTGATCTTGCTCATAATATGTTCTTAAATAATACCACAACATCAGCCACAGACCAATCTTCCAATACCTCTTTCGTGGCTTTTGATAACAAAAATTATCTCTGCCATCAGCGCACAATATCCTTCCTGGTTTCACACAATGTCCTTGGGATACGCTTGAATAGGTTCCGGGTATTATCAACCTCCAAGCATTTTAAGATCTTCAGCACCTTCTCTTCTATCATGTGGACCCTTTTCAAACGTGATTATTTACTTCCTTGATTTTTCCAGCTTTCATGTCGTTCTCCATCGAAAATACTGAGAAGGAATATTCGTTCAGAATTTCTCTATTCTCATGTGGCTCCACAAATAGATTTTCACTTGATCTTTAAGAGGCTCGATTCTCTTTTTACTTATCCTTTTACTCGTAATACAATCGCAGAATATCTTTGGATGCTCCTTAATCTTATCTGCCAAAGCAATCTCAAGTCCCTTTGTTTTACTTTCCTAATTTCCCTCTTAAGAGTACATCTAAATCCTCAGATTCCTCTGGGGGTTCATGTGATTCCAGCTGCCTAATCGTTTCTTATGCCTTCTTCTTCTTGACCTCAATATCTCCAGTCATCCATTGTCCTTTATTTCTGCCACACTTGCGCTTCTCACCAGCAGGAACATGCTGGCCCCGATTTTACCTCTCCTCGTTTCTGAAATCCACCCACATGCCATGTATCTATTTACCTGCGAATAGATTCCCGCAATCAACTTTGATAGTTCCAGCTTAATGCCATCAAAGTTGGCCTTGCCACAATTTACAACTTTACCTTGTGGACCCTTTCCAAAATTAGATTAAAGCTAAAAGAATTTTGGTCAAAGTTCTAAAGTGCTTCCCCAACGACATCTCAGTATATGTGCTGTTTATTTCCCAAGTGAAGGCTGAACTTTGCTCCTTCTGTTGGTGGCGCACCTATTGAGAAGGTTTTACTGCACACCGTTCAAAAAATCTTGCATTTGCAAAACATTAACACTGTGGCAGTCCAAGTCAATATTTCGAAAGGTGAAATCGCCAACTATTACAATCTTATTAACTTTTCATTGTTATCTGTCGTTTCCTTACATATTGTTTTCCTCAAATTTCTGATGACTATTATAGGTCTACTGTACAATCCCTTCAAAGTGACAACCCCCTTCTTATTTCTCAGTTCCACATGTCGAACCTAACTAGACAACCCGTCTGGAATAACCTGCCGAAATACTGATGTGGTCCCGAATTAAAAATGGCACTAACCCTCCTCTCTTACCTCCCATTCGGTCCTACCTTTAACATCTGTTCCACAGAGCATGCCGTTCCCTTAGCCATGTTTCCCTAATAGCAACAATATCACAGCTGCGTGTTGCCATCCATGCCCTGAGTTCGTCTGCCTTACCTCTCAGGCCTCTTGCTTGAAATACATACAATTTTCTTCATTATTTAGCCCTTGTACACTGCTATGCTGTTGCTTGCTTTGTTTATTTAATTTGATGTTTTTATGTTCTGTGCTACCTTCGACCGTCACTTTTGTCTCACTGCTGTTTAGTGTGTTCCTCTCCCCCTAACCCACACCCACACCCCCGCTACCTCCCGTGCCGGAGTAGTGTAACTTTTTGAGCGTAATTCCAGCAAATCTTCTCACAATGTTATTGGTCCCTCGCCAGTTGATGTGCAAATTGCCTCTCCTTACAGATCACTCTGCCCCAGAAAAGCTTTCAATGATCCAAAAATTTGTATCAATCACTGATCTCTGCTCCACATTCATCTGCCCTGTCCTCAGATACCTCCACCTCCTAACAGTATTCCTGCTCTCACGAGGACTTGATATCTTATGCCAGTATAGTAATGGTTGAAAGATTATGGCGAGTGCCTCGGTAATATTTTCCTTCACTTCCTGGTAAAGTTTTGGAAATATCTCATCAGGCCTTTTGCTTTCCCATTATGAAGCAAGTCCACTCGTGCAAAATATGATGAAACACTACAAATAATAAGAACATCGACCTTTGTGAAACAAAGGAAGGAGGGGCAAAATGGGCAAAACTTTAATAAGACATGCTTGCTTGAATGTCTGTATTTCTTACACATTCCTATTTCCAATTGTGCAGGGGAAATAATTGCACATTCTTGAAGGTGCTACAAAATACTATTTGAAGCCAGATTAGTGACAATTGATCAAGCAATATGTTAGCGATATAGAGTCATAAAGTTGTGAAGCACGAATACAGATCTTTAAGTCCAATTGGTCTATGCCAGCCAGATTAAGTTAATCAAAACCCATTTGCTAACATTTGACACATATGCCTCTAAACCCTTCCTTTCCATGTACACATCCAGTTTCCTTTTAGCCATTGTAACTTTACCAGTCTGAGCTGTTAAAGTATTCCACAAGATTTCTTAATCACGTTATGCGACTGTCCAAGTACCATAAGGGACCAGTGGACAATAACAGTAAAGTCCCTTTGATCTTCGTTTCGTCCCAGGCAACTGCAGTATATCAAGTGTTCCCTTGCGTTGTATTCCCTGCCAAATACATCACGTGTCCGTTTTTAATGGGTGGCATGGTGTCTCAGTGGTTAGCACTGCTGCCTCACCAGGGACTCAGGTTCAATCCCAGGCGACTGTCTGAATGGAGTTTGCACATTCTCCCCCTATCTGCGTGGGTTTCCTTCGGGTGCTCTGATTTCCTCCCACAATTCAAAGATGTGCAGTTTCGGTGAATTGGCTATGCTAAAGTACCCACAGTGTTAGGTGCATTAGTCAGAGGGAAATGGGTCTGGGTGGGTTACTCTTCAGAGGATCAGTGTGGACTTGTGGGGCAGTAGGGCATGTTTCCACACTGTAGGGAATCTAATGTAAAAGAAACAGTAATTGCCAACACGGTAATCACTGCGGAATCCCACTGGACTCATATTTTCAGTCTGAAAAAAAGTCTAAAACCATGCTCCATAATCTGCTAATTCTGGATTAATGTAGTCGATTTTGCTTCGCTCTGAACTTCTCTATCAGTCACCCATGAAGGATTTTATCAAGAGCCTGTCTGAAGTCAAATTAGATTGCGTCATATTCATTTTCTATCAGAAATACAGAGAACCTTCGTTGGGTGTTCGGCAAATATTTACTCTTGCTGGGATGCCCAGAGTTGCGACTGCAGTCTCAAAATAAGAAAGCAGTCATTTAAGCCAGTGCAAAGATTACGCCTTTTTTTTCTTTTAACATAACGCTTCTTTAAGAATTGGATTGTTTCCAGTTGAGAGTACCTAAGACCAATATATGCAAATACTTGAAGAATGAATGTTAAGGGAAATTTGGACACTGCAGGAGTGTAAAGTTTACCTACCAGGTCTGACAGGACCTATTGACTGGTTAAAGAGATTAATAATTTCCATTTATGTATTTCGTCTATTGTGTGAACTGCACACAAAATCCTTTAAAATGTGGAAAACAAACTCTAAGCAGCTTATCTAAATTGACGAGGAAATTCCTTTTACTGATATTTTATGCTTTTATTTATTTCTGTTTCATGCATTTTTTCATTAGGACCAACACAAAGCTGGCTTCTCATTAACATTGAGAGTGAATTATGTAAATTACCGCAATTACCATCACGTCAGATGCAGAGGACCTCACCATGGAAATTACCCATCTGATATGATAACATTGTTAGACTGATAAGTTTGTTATATCACGGGACTGCGTACTCACTGTTATGGACCAGGCTAGACCTTCTCAAATCACTTCGAGTAAGTGGTCCAGACCCTAACGTTGAACGTTGTTTTAAGCAGGTGTACAGTGGTTATTTCAGGAGAAATGCAGCTAGTCAAATCACTTATGTTAAACAAAACAGAATTGATTTACAAGATTACCGAATGAAACACAAACAAAAACGAGCAGAATACCGAATAACCTAATCTACTGGAAAAAGACTATCCAAATTAATGATATTTTCCACATACTTGTAACAATCCCCATATAGAACCCTTTGGAACGAAAGATAAAATCAAGCACAGATTCGAACAGGAGAGAAGTCAGAGAGATATATATGCATAGACATGCTTCTTTGGGCTCAGCATCTTTTTTCAACACGACTGTGCTAAGGCCAAACCAAACCAGAGAAAAGTTGAGTTGGAAGCACTGGTTACTCCCCTCTCATTGTACAAGATTTTTTTTTAATAACGTAAAAGCCTGAGGCAGTCTCTGTTAGCTATGATCTCACTGGCCCTAGAACCCTTCAACTCAGAATTTTCAGATTCTTTGTCTTTTACAACGTCCAAGGGAAAAAAAGGCAACATAACCTTGTTAAAGGAGCAGTTTCGACGCACTTACTTTACGTCTGAATGAAAGAGTTCCTTGTACCTGGCCTAAAGGGTACATGATAAACACTTGGATGAGGTAGCTTTTGAAAATTCAGGGAGGACTCGGGTTATTTTGTCGCAAATCACTTGTGAGATGTTCATACTAGAACGCATTAGTAACTGAATCATAACTGTGTTTCTCGTGATCTGAGTGCTGTCACGTTCCAAGTGTTATGTCTTGAAGGTTTTTTATTTAATAACTGTGAAGGGGTCCAAATTAACGTGAATCAGCACACTAACTGTTTGCAAGAGGCATGAGCTTTGTTCTGCCATGAAGGTGTGCTTGGGGCATGGATTGTTTTTCGATGCACCTGAAATTCAGACACAATTCGGTCTTTAAGGTCTGCAACAAGCTGGGGGAGCAAATGGAAGCCAAACATCTCTGTGGTACATCAAACTAAATCCGAGCTGGAGTTTGTATGCGACTGTACTTAACTTAATTTAATCAGGAGTTAGAAAGAACTGTAAAGTTAGCCTAATTTATCTCAGAGGGCATATCTATAGGAAATGTCTAACTGTTCTGCCCTTAATATTTACCACATCAAGAAAGGAAACTATTAGAGGTAGCACATTATGGGTTAAGAATCGATTTAGACTGGCAATAAATGTGGATTGGTTAATAGGCAGAAACTGGAGAGTTTGAATAAATACATCATTCTCAGGTTGATAGGCCTTGAGCAGTAGATTGCCAGCAGGGTGAAGGAACAAAGATGATGCAGAATTTTTCTTTTAAGTGACGAGTGATGTGAAATGATGGATATCCATAAGAAACGTATTTGTCCTTGTTCTGAAGGCACTGAAAGATAGCATGCAGAGACAACAAGGAAGTTATGTTCGGCTTTATGTCAAGGCAATTTGAATGCAGGAGCAAAGAGATTACCAGAATTGCATAGAATATGTATAAACCATAGCTGCAGTACTGTGGACAGTTTTGAACACAATGCCAAAGGGAGAGTTTATTGGCCAAGGAGGAAATGCAACAGAATTTCGGTGGACAGATTCCTGGAATGCTGGAATTGTCCTCCAAGGAGAGATTGAGGAGCCTGAGGCGAAACTGCCTGAGTTTAGAAGCGTATGAGTCAAACCCTGAAACAGAAAAACAATTCTAAAAGGGAGAGACGGAGTAGATAATGAAAGCAAATGTTTCCATTCGTTCTAGACGCCAAAATTAATGAAATTATTGAGGAGGAACGAAGAGAGGAACATATTCGCTTACAGGCTAATATGTTTTTTGGAATTCTTTAACTGAGAGTGCAGTGGAAGCTTAGTTATTAAGTGTATTCAAGACAGAGATTTGCAGATTTTGACTTATTAATTACATCACGAAATTGGAGATGGATTGGGAATAGGGATAATGGTTGATATTAAGATATGATGTACAACGACTCAGTAGGCTCTACGTATTGACTAGACTCATATTTCTGTGATTTGAGCTGAAATGAATGTTGAGTGAACGATGTCTATAAATACATGCCTATAAAAATGGGAGTTTTTACAATGCTGTGAGGAACAACGTGTTCTGTACTTTAAAATATGAATTAACTGCAAAAAGAGCATTTAAGCAATAAATGTTTTAGTCTGTTTTAGCAGTTTATGTTTTAAATGTGAAATGTCGTAGTGACATTCCTTTGAATATTAATTGGTTGAATTTTCATTTGAGGCATTGCAAGTCTCTACGCAACTTGTAACGAATTGGATTAACATATTTTAGTTACAAGACAACTCATTCTTTAGTAGAGATGCTCTATGCTCCCTACTCCTGTTTGCTTTATAGTATTCACAAGCAAAATGAATAATACCTCACGTTGTCAAATAAATAGTGATGAAATTCTTATTTCAGTGGATGGATCGCTGTGTCAGTGGTTAGCACAGCTGCCTCACAAAACCAGGAACCCGGTTTCTGTGTGAGTTTCTGCCAGTGGTACCGAATTCCTTCCACGGGACAAAGATCTTAGGTGCATTTGTCGTTGCAAATTTCCCTGTAATATCCATGCAAACGTAAACTAATCGGATGACCCATGGTAAGTTCGGGGTTATGTGGATAGGGTCATGGGCTATGTTTGCTTGGAGTGATCTTTGGAGAGGTGGTACTGACAGGATGGGACATGTGGTTTCTTTCTGCATGTTAGGATTCTATAACATAAAGGCTTTACATCAGTCCTTGCTGTACAGTTAACACACGTGGGCAATCTCTAATAGTTCCAGATATTTCTTCACTTATTAGGTTTGGGTCACTACTGGGGCAGTGTAAAACAAAGCTTGACGAGAAGATGGACAAAGCCATTACTAAATTGAAACAAAACAGAACTTTCTGGAAAAAGTTCAGCAGACGTAGCAACATCTGTGAAGAGAAAGCAGAGCTAACTCTTCAGCTACAGTCACCATTCTTCAGGACTGTCCCCAGATATGTGGAAATACTTCTGTACATGTTATTCACCTATTAATTAAGAACATTACGAATTTGCTTCTTATTGTCTTGTTCTTATGATATATTGTTACAAAGCTATAAGAGACTGTAGACAGATGGGACGTTCAAACTGTTTTGCTCTCTTTGAGGACCACCCTGGCTCTGAATTATTAATGACACGATGAATTCTCTATTTAATACGAGGAACTGTACATTGTTACCGAAGTAACAGCATACCATTTTTATTACAGCTACCTTTTCACTCATTATTTTCACTTCAGTTGTCAATAAACAGCTAAGTAAATGCTTACAACAGTCGTTACTTGACAGCTAACACTTGAATGTCTCTTTAGCTTTCATTTGCATTCAATGTTTGCTTTGTCCTTTGACTGTCTCAACAGACAAGAATGTTGCATGCT
This sequence comes from Chiloscyllium plagiosum, assembly GCF_037043375.1. NCBI lineage: Eukaryota > Metazoa > Chordata > Chondrichthyes > Orectolobiformes > Hemiscylliidae > Chiloscyllium > Chiloscyllium plagiosum. The sequence continues at coordinate 45,167,495 of NW_028270173.1, forward strand.
CATATAACATCTGTGAAGGTGACAGCATTTTCCAATTTTTTGTGTTCTTAAATTAACTGATTTTTATGCAAAATCAGAAAGGTATTTTGTGGATTTTCTACAGATTTGCTCCCAAGATATGTCCAAAGTTTTGTATTCAACAGTCAAGTAAGGAGATGCTTCAAGAGAAATATCAAAGACTCAAAGGCGGGCAATCGTAGAAAATACATCATGTTACTGCTTGCCATTTCTTGCTATGAATGTTAATTTATTTCTGTCATATATCTGCACAATTTATAGAGAAACCGTTTTATCAAATTGATTATAATAATCCTTTCATAATTATGGACCACACTAGAGACATGCTTCAACATATTTGAGTTTCTGCACCAACGTGGTCCTTTATGCAATGACACAAGCTAATTTCCGAAGTGTGAGAAAGAAAATCCTTGATTTTCAAAATTATTGGAAGATATAGAAATAATAATTGCCGCTTCCTGCAGGTTCACCTTCCAGCACAAGACGAGCTAAGTACTCACTATTTGTGAATGATAACAGAGATAATTTTTTCGTCCGACGATCTTTCATCTGAGTACTTCGAAAGGAAAATCCTTTACCTGAAAGGTGAGCGTTGTTTTTCTTTCCTGATGCTTCCTGATGTGCTAAACTTTACAAATTTTCTTCTTTTTTAATTTGCTTCTATTTTAGATTTCAAACATCTGCGGTATTTTGATTTTGGTGAATCTGTTGTTAAATAGCCGTGATGACAATGCAAACTAATAACAATATTTGCTCGAAATTTTGTCAAATAATTGCTGCCCTTGCTGACCAATATCGTCCTTGTCGGCTTTTAATACAGAGAGCGTTCATAAGTAAATTGGAAGTGTGAGAGCAATGAATGGATTTTGAATGGGAATGTGTGAATTTGTCACTTTGGGCAGGAAGAATACAAAGGTCGCATTGTTGGCAACGTGGAATATTGTATGATGGGAAAAAATGGTGAATTCTCCTGTTATAAATTAGTAATTTAAAAAGCTGTTAAAAAATCTGATACAGTAAGCATGTCACAGGCTGTGTTCGTAACCTTGTAACGGCTCCTTGCATATTTCAAAATGCCGATCTTAGCCGAAACAAAAGGTCCATATAATAGAAACAGAGTTATGCAATGATGCAAATGATTAATTTTTTTACACTAAAATTCAGTTGCGTTACAGGTGACTCACACTTCATGATAATCTGTAATTGCTCACCATATTTTAATGTAGATAATATGTTACTTTTCTTTTGTAAATGAGCGAAACTTGGAAGGGAAACAGGGAATGATCTGGATCCCATCTCTTTCCAAGTCTCAGCCAAATTGCTGCAGCATTTACAATAAATGCCGATTGTCAGCTTGTTGATTTTTGTGTATTGTTGATTTCTTTTGCTTTTACAGATCCCTGCTGGTTAAATTCTCCTTCAACAAAAGAAAGAAACATTTGCAATGAGTGATCATTCATCATTCAATAAATGGACAATTTCGTGTGTAATATGTTCAATAAATGAGAAGACTTGCAGACATCTGAGATCCACAGGGATCCACATGACCGCATGCATGAACATTTCAAAGCTCGTTCCACAGATTTCTAAAAGGTCAAGAGCAGCATATACCTAGGGAAAGCAGCACCTCCAGATTTCTCTCTAATATCACGTATTGTCTGAGTGCGAAATTCACAGTCATTCCTTCAGTGTCCTTGGGGAAAATTTATGTAATTCGCTCAGCAACGGTATTGTGTGACGAGCAACAACATTTTGACCGCAGCAGTTCAAGAATGCAGTGCACCAGCCCCCTCTCAATGGCAACAAAGATCGTGCAATAACTGCTGATCCAACCAGTGACGCCCACATCCCAAATGTGTGTTTTCAAAAAATATACAGCATTTAGGTGCAGAGGATATTTGGGAAATCGAAAGCCATGTTAATAGTTACCACAACGAAAATTGAAAGGAAAACAATGTCGGCTCTGGTTCATTTAAACGGGATGTGATCACATCTTGTGTAGTGTGCACAATACAATTAATCTTATTTCAGAAAAGAGGAAAATGTGCTGGACGCATTTTGTTGCACTGGGATGGTTGGCTTTTCGGTGCATATTTGACAAGGTAAGCTTGTAATCTCTAGTTTAGATTATTAAGGTGCCAATTGGGTGAAACACGCAAGAACTTGAAGTGCCTTTTCTCTTATGGAAACATGCAGAATTCGGGGGACACAAAAATCACGTATCACCTACTTAAAACTGCGATACGATTATATTCTTGCTTTTGAATATTTTATTTTTTTGTAATTCTGCTTCTGTAAAGCTGCTTGAAACAGGGCCCATCTATGTTTCTTAAGGCAGCGTTGGATATGTGCTTGTTAGATAAGGGAGTTTTTTTTTCTATCAGCGATCTGCAGAAAAGTAAATTTGTGGCTGAATCACATTAATTAGATTATTTTTCAATTCACAGCGCAAAGTCTGAATGTCTTATTGTCATTCTGTATTCGATGCAAGCTTGCATTCTTTTCTCACATGCCAACACCGCCACCCCATTGTTAGATATTAACCTACTAACCTTTTGATGTATTCTTCCTTGGGGAATATATTTTTTTCTCTTTACGCAGAGAGACGAAATCTGCTCATAATACTAGGCAACGGCCTCAGCAACATAGAACATAGAAGAATACAGCGCAGTACAGGCCCTTCGGCCCTCGATGTTGCACCGATCCAAGCCCACCTAACCTACACTAGCCCACTATCCTCCATATGCCTATCCAATGCCCGCTTAAATGCCCATAATGAGGGAGAATCCACCACTGCTACTGGCAGGGCATTCCATGAATTCACGACTCGCTGAGTAAAGAACCTACCCCTAACATCTGTCCTATACCTACCACCCCTTAATTTAAAGCTATGCCCCCTTGTAATAGCTGACTCCATACGTGGAAAAAGATTCTCACTGTCGACCCTATCTAAACCCCTAATCATCTTATACACCTCTATCAAGTCACTCCTAAACCTTCTTTTCTCCAATGAAAACAACCCCAAGTGCCTCAGCTTTTCCTCATACGATCTTTCTACCATACCAGGCAACATCCTGGTAAACCTCCTCTGCAGCCCTTCCAGTGCCTCCACATCCTTCCTATACTATGGCGACCAAAACTGCACACAATACTCCAGATGTGGCCGCACCAGAGTCTTATACAACTGCAACATGACCTCAGTACTCCGGAACTCAATTCCTCTACCAATAAAAGCCAGTACGCCATATGCCTTCTTCACCACACTATTTACCTGGGTGGCAACTTTCAAAGATTTGTGTACATGGACACCAAGATCCCTCTGCTCATCCACAATACCAAGTATCCGACCGTTAGCCCAGTACCCCATCTTTTTATTACTCTTACCAAAGTGAATCACCTCACACTTAGCTACATTGAACTCCATTTGCCACCTTTCTGCCCAGTTCTGCAGCTTATCTATATCCCGCTGTAACCTGCCACATCCTTCCTCAGTGTCTACCGACCTTAGTATGATCCGCAAACTTGCTCACCCAATCTTCTAACCCCTCCTCCAGGTCATTTATAAAAATGACAAACAGCAATGGTCCCAAAACAGATCCTTGCGGAACACCGCTAGTGACGGCACTCCAAGATTAACCTTTGCCATCAACTACTACCCTCTGTCTTCTTCCAGCCAGCCAACTCCTAATCCAAACCTCCAACTCACCCTCAATGCCATACCTCCGTATTTTTTGCAGTAGTCTACCATGGGGAACCTTATCAAACGCCTTACTAAAATCCATATACACCACATCTACCGCTTTCCCCTCGTCCACCTCCTTAGTCACCTTCTCAAAGAATTCAATAAGATTTGTGAGGCACGACCTGCCTTTCACGAAACCATGCTGACGATCCTTGATCACATTATTCATATCCAGATGTTCATAAATCCTATCCCTTACAATTCTCTCTAAGACTTTGCCCACAACAGAAGTGAGACTCACCGGCCTATAGTTACTAGGGTTATCCCTACTCCCCTTCTTGAACAAGAGAACCACATTTGCTGGCCTCCAATCTTCTGGCACTACTCCTGTAGACAACGAGGACATAAAAATCAAGCCCAATGCCTCTGCAATCTTCTCCCTTGCTTCCCAGAGAATCCTAGGATAAATGCCATCAGGCTCAGGGGACTTATCTATTTTCACCGTTTCCAGAATTTCCAACACCTCTTCTCTACATACCTCAAAGCCATCCTTTCTACTTAATTGTGACTCAGTATTCACATCGACAACAATGTCCTGTTCCTGAGTGAATACTGACGAAAAGTATTCATTCAGTGTCTCCCCAATCTCGTCAGCCTCCACACGCAACTTCCCACTACTATCCTTGACTGGACCTATTCCTACCTTAGTCATTCTTTTATTCCTGACATACCTATAGAAAGCCTTAGGGTTTTCCCTAATCCTACCAACTAAGGACCTTTCATGTCCCCTCCTTGCTGCTCTTAGCTCTCTCTTCAGGTCCTTCCTGGCTACCTTATAACTCTCAATCGCCCCAATTGAACCTTCACGCCTCATGTTTACATAGGCCGCCCTCTTCCATTTAACAAGGGATTCCAATTCCTTATTAAACCACGGCTCCCTCACACGACCCTTTCCTCCCTGCCTGACAGGTACATACTTATCAAGGACACTCAATAGTTGCTCCTTGAACAAGCTCCACATATCAATTACACCCTTGCCTTGAAGCTTACTTTTCCAAGCCACGCATCCTAAGTCATGCCTCACAGCATCATAATTTCCCTGCCCCCATCTATAACTCTTGCCCTGTAGTGCACACTTATCCCTCTCCATCACGAGAGTAAAAGTCACCGAATTGTGGTCACTGTCCCCAAAGTGCTCACCTACCTCTAATTCTAACACCTGGCCTGGTTCGTTACCCAGAACCAAATCCAGTATGGCATCACCTCTTGTTGGCCTATCTACATATTGTGTCAGGAAACCCTCCTGCACACATTGGACAAACACTGACCCATCTAACGAACTTGAGCTATAGCTTTCCCAATCAATATCAGGAAAGTTAAAGTCCCCCATAACAACGTTTCTCTAATTACTACAAACTCCTTTTACCAAACAATTCCAGTTTGCAACATATGTTAAAATGCTCTTTGATATCCTAGTGCAGGTCTAGTTTTACATTAACATTCTGTTTTATTCAGGGTGGTAAAAAAAATGACTGCTGATGCTGGAAACCAGATTCTGGATTAGAGGTGCTGGAAAAGCACAGCAGTTCAGGCAGCATCCGAGAAGCTGCTTTTCCAGCACCTCTAATCCAGTTTCTCTTTTATTCACAAAGCCCCGGGACACCTCCAAATCGTTCCCAGATCCCAAATATTCCACAAAATTCTAGTTGCCCGTTATTTTTGATGTTTATCTGAATTCCATCACCAACCATAGTCTCGTTCTCATTTTCCTGCTTAATTGAATTGGCCATGCTGAATTGCCCGTAGTGTTAGGTGAACGGGTAAATGTAGGGGAATGGGTCTGGGTGGGTTGCACTTCGGCGGGTCCGTGTGGACTTGTTGGGCTGCAGGGCTTGTTTCCAAACTGGAAGTAATCTAATCTAATCTTTTGCAACCTATCTAAAACTGATAAGATTTTTTTGTGTCCTCATGCTGAATTATTTCCCCACCATACCTCATGAAGTGTATACGTGGAAAAATGACATCTCCAAGCCAGATCATTAAGAGTTAATTGGGCATGATAACAAGCAATTGGTGAAGAAGGGAAAATACGTGAGAATAGGCATTTTGCAAAAAAGGACTTCCTGTAAGAACAGGCTGTATTGCAGTGATCCGTGTACTTATGTTTGACAACTAAACACTGACGAATTCTTGTGAAAAGTACTCAGAGAACGCGAATCAGCAAGGGACATCAATTACATCATGCTATTAATGTCGGGACTTTCACAGTTCGTTGGACCATTCGATTTGGGTTCACGACTGATGCTGTGGAAATTGAGGCTGACCTCCAAATGATAGCCATTGCTGAAGAATCCTGATTGGCGAAAGGATGTGAGACTCATTTTTTGAATATAGCTACGTACATTAGGCTAACAAAATTATTGAAATATATATAACGTCGTCTTACTGAAGATTTTTAAAAATGTGTCACATAGCCTAAAGAAAGAAATTTACATTATATCAGAACTTACGTGTTTTCTTGCATTCATTTTGATAATATCTGAAAGACCAGTTAAGGCACTTCAGCCTGTCACTACACATAGCATCATCAGAAAACTTGGAATCTGAGACTGAGGCCCTCAGTTAGGTCATCAGTGTATACTAAACAATTCATATTTGACTCCAATTTGCTCACGGAATCTAAGCTTGACTTTGGAAAGAGTATTTGAAGAGACTTATTGTGAAGATCCGGCTTTATTGGACAACAGTAATCTCTGTTTTTCTACATGCTGCAGAATTTTTATAAAAATACCGAAAGCTGGAGAAGTAACATAAAATGTACATTTACATTATCTCCCAAAATCAAGTGGCTCGGAATGCAACTTAACAGCAACTTTCTATGTCCAAGCTAGTTTATATAACATTAACGTTGTAAACACTCAAAACCAAGCCCCTTCGTGGGGCATGTCATATGTGACACGAGACTCCAGGAAGAACTAACCAATTGGAAATCGATGCCAGCACGAAGCTCGCAGGGCACTGGAAATGCATAAACATCCTTAAAATATCCTTATCACGATGGCTCAGTGGTTGACACTGCTGCCTCATGGGATCTGGGTTCACGTCCACCCTTGTGCGACTGTCTGTGTGGAGTTTGCACGTTCTCTCTTGGTCCAAGTGGGTTTCCATTGGCTGCTCCGTTTTCCTCCCAAAGTCCAAACATGTGCAAGTTAAGTGGATTGTTCATGCTAAATTGCTCATGACGTTCAAGTACGTATAAGTAAAGTGCATTCGCAGGGTTACAGAGAGAGCATAGGGGGTTTCGTTCGGATGCTCTAAAATGCGTTGGTGTCGACTTGTTGTGCTGAATGGCTTGTTTCCACACTGTAGAGATTCTATGATGTAAAACATAAGTCTGCACTCATGGGAGATTTTGTCTTTTGACCGACAATTATTTGAGTGAATTTCTCCTCCTGGACACAGCCAACCTTTTGAAAATGATTGTGAGAAATTTGCAGGGATAATTGGGTGTTCAGGATCCTCCAAATAACTGACCTATCCAACATTTCAGGCAGCAGTTGTGACATTCAACATTGACTTTTTCATGAACAGTTCCTCCTTGTTCCCTTGCATCTGGTGGTTTATTTCGGAACACATCAGCTGATGCCCTGGTCAGCAGGACATCAGGACATGTGGATTTAGCGGTCACAAATTGTGGCTGCCCTTACTCTGATAATTATAAAGGAGTGAACTTGTTTCTATTCAGAAGTTCGAGTGCATTAAATAATATTGTCAAGTAGACTTTACCATTGATACAATTTATTTATTTTTCATGCATTAAGCTTACAAGTGACAATCGGCAATGTTCCCTGAACATTGTTGCCTCACATTGCCAAGGAACCAGGTTCGATTCCAGCCTGGAGCAATTGTCTGTGTGGAGATTGCACATTCTCCCCGTATCTGCATGGGTTTCCTCTGGGTGCTGTGGGCCTCCCACAATCCAAAGATGGACAGGTCAAGCGCATTGGTCATGCTAAATTGGCCATTATGTTCAGGGATGTGTTGAGTAGGTGTATTAATAAGGGGTATATCTCGAGTAATGGGGAATGCGTCTGGGAGGGATTCTGTTCAGAGGGTTGGTGTGGACTTACTGGGTGAAAGGCCCTGTTTCCACACCTATAGGGATTCTAATTCTAAAATATGCCCATTCATGCAAGGATAGCTGCCTTTTATTTTAAAGGCGAGTACTTGCTCCTGATGATGTGCTTTTGCCCAAAACGTCGCTTTTCCTGCTCTTCAGATGCTGCCTGATCTGCTGTACTTTTCCAGCACTACGCCAGTCTTGACCTTGCTCTGATTGTGGTGACTTTGGAATTTAAGTGATAACAGGTAAAATTTAATTCTGGTACAGTGATAATAATTCTACATCTGAAACTGACAATCCAGGCTGAAGTTACCATCAGCCATGAAAGTGCACCATAATATTTCGAAACATGACGATCAACTTAAAAGATCCTTTGGCATGGCCAACTTGCTCAGCTAACTTGTCAGAAAGTTCAAGTTGCATCTGCGATCGATTTCCGACGTATTATGATTGAACACATGCAAACCACACGTACAATTTTATTTCAAGTGAGATACTATCCCATTGTTTTCGTTGAAAGAGAAAATTGTGCAAATTGTGAAACTAACTGGAGATGGCCAAATGCTTGTTTTGTGCTGTTGCCAAGTACAATTATTGATACCATTTCCTACTTTAGTTGGTGAATTCAAAAACCAAATAAAATTTTAAATGGATTTGAAGAGAATTGGGATTTGTCTTTTATTTTTGCATCCTGACAGCTCACTCCAACAGGGAGCTGTCCTTCCTCATATCTAGGATACTTAATTGCGAAAGCTCAGCATAAGTAGCACAGTACATTGAAAACAAAGCTGCTTAAAACAGCAGACATTTTTGAATCAACATTACCTGGTCAATCTGTGCAGTATAAGTAACGCTTAAAAGCGTGATGTTTGGATTAGCAACAAATGAATTTCATGAATGACCATAGATTCAATTAAATGGAAACGGGAGCACCGTAAGAGTGCATTGAATGTAATAAAGCTTTCTTTTTTATCAGTGCCATGGCTTTCAATGAATGACGAGCATGAAAAACTGAACTGCAAGAAGAAAAACTCCACTAGTTTTCTTTTCAGTTCCTGAGATTTGACTAATTGGAATAAAACTGTAAAGCTTGACACTCCCTCATTGCTGTCAAATGACATTACCCAGAGAATTCACAACAAATATGGTGATGTTGCAGTTGCACTAATTATCCATAGGGAATTCATGACATTGTTACATGTGTAGGTCCGAAGTGTATGTGAACTAAAATTAACAGGTTGAATGACTTTGATACCGTAGATCGGCTTGGAGGCTGCGTTTATTTCTAACGTGTGTTTTTTTTTGGTTTAGCTTTTCCATTTCTTGTAAATTCTACATACTTCTTTAACAATGAGCTGATGATTAAGTGCAGTTCGACGCATAAGATCCAAAGTAACATTAAATTGGAGTAACATTTGGCCAATTCACCAAGCCCGCAGTTCAATTTCAATATGGATTATGAATTTGGACATGGCATTAGACCTATTTTCCTGACGACCGTCCATAACTCTGGATGCCACGTCGATTAAACATTGCTCAGCTTAGCTCTTGCAATATTCAAAAGCTTGATTTTCAAAGATCCCTGTGGAGCAAGTATGCAATGACTAATGCCATTCTTATGCAACTACAACAGAATTCTGCATGGGAATATATTTTGTTTCTGATTGACATGAAAGGCAGCTAGATTGGCACACATTTCAATTTTCTGAACTGTTTGGCCATAGAACATAGAACATAGAAGAATACAGCGCAGTACAGGCCCTTCGGCCCTCGATGTTGCACCGATCCAAGCCCACCTAACCTACACTAGCCCACTATCCTCCATATGCCTATCCAATGCCCGCTTAAATGCCCATAATGAGGGAGAATCCACCACTGCTACTGGCAGGGCATTCCATGAATTCACGACTCGCTGAGTAAAGAACCTACCCCTAACATCTGTCCTATACCTACCACCCCTTAATTTAAAGCTATGCCCCCTTGTAATAGCTGACTCCATACGTGGAAAAAGATTCTCACTGTCGACCCTATCTAAACCCCTAATCATCTTGTACACCTCTATCAAGTCACTCCTAAACCTTCTTTTCTCCAATGAAAACAACCCCAAGTGCCTCAGCTTCTCCTCATACGATCTTTCTATCATACCAGGCAACATCCTGGTAAACCTCCTCTGCAGCCCTTCCAGTGCCTCCACATCCTTCCTATACTATGGCGACCAAAACTGCACACAATACTCCAGATGTGGCCGCACCAGAGTCTTATACAACTGCAACATGACCTCAGTACTCCGGAACTCAATTCCTCTACCAATAAAAGCCAGTACGCCATATGCCTTCTTCACCACACTATTTACCTGGGTGGCAACTTTCAAAGATTTGTGTACATGGACACCAAGATCCCTCTGCTCATCCACAATACCAAGTATCCGACCGTTAGCCCAGTACCCCATCTTTTTATTACTCTTACCAAAGTGAATCACCTCACACTTAGCTACATTGAACTCCATTTGCCACCTTTCTGCCCAGTTCTGCAGCTTATCTATATCCCGCTGTAACCTGCCATATCCTTCCTCACTGTCGACAACTCCTCCGACTTTCGTATCATCCGCAAACTTGCTCACCCAACCTTCTAACCCCTCCTCCAGGTCATTCATAAAAATGACAAACAGCAATGGTCCCAAAACAGATCCTTGCGGAACACCGCTAGTGACGGCACTCCAAGATTAACCTTTGCCATCAACTACTACCCTCTGTCTTCTTCCAGCCAGCCAACTCCTAATCCAAACCTCCAACTCGCCCTCAATGCCATACCTCCGTATTTTTTGCAGTAGTCTACCATGGGGAACCTTATCAAACGCCTTACTAAAATCCATATACACCACATCTACTGCTTTCCCCTCGTCCACCTCCTTAGTCACCTTCTCAAAGAATTCAATAAGGTTTGTGAGGCACGACCTGCCTTTCACAAAACCATGCTGACTATCCTTGATCACATTATTCATATCCAGATGTTCATAAATCCTATCCCTTACAATTCTCTCTAAGATTTTGCCCACAACAGAAGTGAGACTCACCGGCCTATAGTTACTAGGGTTATCCCTACTCCCCTTCTTGAACAAGGGAACCACATTTGCTCGCCTCCAATCTTCTGGCACTACTCCTGTAGACAACGATGACATAAACATCAAGGCCAATGGCTCTGCAATCTTCTCCCTTGCTTCCCAGAGAATCCTAGGATAAATGCCATCAGGCCCAGGGGACTTATCTATTTTCACTCTTTCCAGAATTTCCAACACCTCTTCTCTACATACCTCAAAGCCATCCTTTCTACTTAATTGTGACTCAGTACTCACATTGACAACAATGTCCTGTTCCTGATTGAATACTGACGAAAAGTATTCATTCAGTGTCTCCCCAATCTCTTCAGCCTCCACACGCAACTTCCCACTACTATCCTTGACTGGACCTATTCCTACCCTAGTCATTCTTTTATTCCTGACATACCTATAGAAAGCCTTAGGGTTTTACCTAATCCTACCAACTAAGGACCTTTCATGTCCCCTCCTTGCTGCTCTTAGCTCTCTCTTCAGGTCCTTCCTGGCTACCTTATAACTCTCAATCGCCCCAATTGAACCTTCACGCCTCATGTTTACATAGGCCGCCCTCTTCCATTTAACAAGGGATTCCAATTCCTTATTAAACCACGGCTCCCTCACACGACCCTTTCCTCCCTGCCTGACGGGCACATACTTATCAAGGACACTCAATAGTTGCTCCTTGAACAAGCTCCACATATCAATTACACCCTTGCCTTGAAGCTTACTTTTCCAGGCCACACATCCTAAGTCATGCCTCACAGCATCATAATTTCCCTGCCCCCATCTATAACTCTTGCCCTGTAGTGCACACTTATCCCTCTCCATCACTAGAGTAAAAGTCACCGAATTGTGGTCACTGTCCCCAAAGTGCTCACCTACCTCTAATTCTAACACCTGCCCTGGTTCATTACCCAGAACCAAATCCAGTATGGCCTCAACTCTTGTTGGCCGATCTACATATTGTGTCAGAAAACCCTCCTGCACACATTGGACAAACACTGACCCATCTAATTAACTTGAGCTATAGCTTTCCCAATTAATATCAGGAAAGTTAAAGTCCCCCAGAACAACCACCCTATTACTTTCACTCTTCTCTTGAATCATCCTCGCAATCCTTTCTTCTACGTTTCTAGGACTATTAGGAGGCCTGTAAAAAACTCCTAACAGGGTGAGCTCACCTTTCCTATTCCTATCCTCAGCCCAAACTACCTCAGATGGCGAGTCTTCAACCATCGTCCTTTCCACAGCTGTAATACTATCTTTGACAAGCAATGCCACACCTCTCCCTCTTTTACCCCCACCTCTGATCCTACTAAAACATTTAAACCCTGGAACCTGCAACAGCCAATCCTGTCCCTGTTCTACCCATGTCTCCGTAATAGCCACAGCATCAAAGTCCCAGGTACCAACCCACGCTGCAAGTTCACCTACCTTATTTCGTATACTTCTTGCATTGATGTATACACACTTCAAACCACTTTCCTGTTTACAGGCACCCTTCTTTGAAATTGATGCCATGTTCCTAACCTCCCTACACTCCAGGTCCTGTGCCCTAAAGCTACAGTCTGGGTTCCCATGCCCCTGCAGAGTTAGTTTAACCCCCCCCCAAGAGCACTAGCAAACCTCCCACCAAGGATACTGGTGCCCCTCAGGTTCAGTTGTAGACCATCGTGTTTATAGAGGTCCCACATTCCCCAGAAAGAACCCCAGTTATCCAAATACCGAAATCCCTCCCTCCTGCACCATCCCTGTAGCCACGCATTTAACTGTTCTCTCTCCCTATTCCTCGACTCTCTATCACGTGGCACGGGTAACAAACCAGAGACAACAACTCTGTTCGTTCTAACTCTGAGCTTCCAACCTAGCTCCCTGAAAGCCTGCCTAACATCCTCAGCGCTCCTCCTACCTATGTCATTGGTGCCAATGTGGACCACGAATTCGGGCTGCTCCCCCTCCCCCTTAAGGACCCGGAAAACACGATGAGAGACATCACGTACCATTGCACCTGGGAGCCAACATACCAAACGTGAGTCTCTCTCGTTCCCACAAAACCTCCTATCTGTGCCCCGAACTAGCGAGTCCCCAATTACTATTGCTCTGCTCTTCTCCACCCTTCCCTTCTGAGTAACGGGGACAGGCTCCGTGCCAGAGGCCTGAGCCCCGTTACTTGCCCCTGGTAATTCTTCCCCCCCACAAGTATCCAAAACGGTATACTTGTTCTTGAGGGGAACGGCCGCAGGTGGTCCCTGCACGCTTTTAAAGGGAAAAAAACCTACCCGGCTGCCCCTCCGGTCTTCGTCACTTCCCCCTGCTGCTCCCGCTCTTTCTTTCTGTAAAGAGAGAAAAAAACACCGCTGCCCGCTACCGGTAAGTAATTTTAAAGCAAACTGTCTTACCTTAGCTGCTGCTTGCACTCAAAGTGACCGTTGGCGTCGAAGGGTGAGTATTTATACTCACTGCTTTCCTTCCCGGCTGCCCCTCCGGTCTTCGTCACTTCCCCCTGCTGCTCCCGCTCTTTCTTTCTGTAAAGAGAGAAAAAAACACCGCTGCCCGCTACCGGTAAGTAATTTTAAAACAAACTGTCTTACCTTAGCTGCTGCTCGCACTCAAAGTGACCGTTGGCGTCGAAGGGTGAGTATTTATACTCACTGCTTTCCTTCCCGGCTGCCCCTCCGGTCTTCGTCACTTCCCCCTGCTGCTCCCGCTCTTTCTTTCTGTAAAGAGAGAAAAAAACATCGCTGCCCGCTACCGGTAAGTAATTTTAAAACAAACTGTCTTACCTTAGCTGCTGCTCGCGCTCAAAGTTTATTATTTAAATATTATTCTGCTTTTCAATCTCCCTCTCAGTTATCAGAACTTAAAAGTTTCGTATTGTTGGAAACAATTCAGCATACAATTTCACTGAATGGCTATGAGGGCAGCAGCTTGGTTTCTAAAATTATGACATAGGAAAATATAAGGCATAAATGTGGACAACGCTGAGGCCATGATATATATTGAATTTGTGGCAAACATTATTTCATGCCAATTGTATTCTATTAATTTATACTTGTTTATTATAGTAAAATGGATAGGATAAATAGATATTTCCTTGCCGTGGGGGAGTCCAAACAAGAGGGCATAGGTTTAGGGTGACTGGAGAAAGATATAAAAGACACATAATATTTTTCACTCAGAGGGTTAAATGAGCTGCCAGAAGATGTGGTGGAGAGGCTGGTAAAATTGCAACATTTAAAAGGTATCTGGATGGGTATATGAATAGGAAGAGTGTGGTGGGGTATGGGCCAGGTGCTGGCAGGTGGGACTAGATTGGGATGGGATATCTGGTCGACATGGACTAGTTGGACTGAAGGGTCTGTTTCCGCGCTGTACATCTCTAAGACTCTATAAAAGTATTTGTTCTGAGGAATAATGGGAAAATATCCCTAAGCTGACGCCGAGTAAGGGTATAAGGTTTTCCGACCTTAAGCATAGCTTCTCCAGGATTGTTGGCCAAATGATCAGACAATTGGTTGGTCACTTGCCCTAAAGATATGCTATGGCAATACCAGCCAGAGGAAGAGGATGCGTAAGTCCAGGGGTTTCCCATGGGTAGTTATCATAGGAGGACCACAGGCATTACTTCTCATACGACAGACCATGCATGAGATGGGCGTCATTTAGGAATCCTCAGAGAGGTGCATTCACCATGCAAAAGAGGGACCAGAAGAAGAGAAAGAAAACCTCGTTACTGGAGGATATTGCCTTTTTTTGACTGTGATGAGCCAAACAAAAAACTTCTGTCCCAGTTTGTCTTTGACATCTCTGAACCATCCCTAGTTATCACGGTCATATTGTTTTATTATCTAATTAACTAATGCATAATAACTAACCTGCTGCTTGTTCGCACGCTCAATGGGTTATCAGAACATTGTTACAAATTGCAGACTGCCTGTACTAGGAAACTGTCATCGTGAACTCCCGAAATCAATAATATGCTGCAATCGATATGTATCCATTTATCCATTCATTGCCAGCTTCAAGAGTACTTCATAGATACTAAACTAAAACAAAGAACTGTGCAAGCTGAAATTCTAAACCAAATAAAAACAAAAGCTACCCGCTGGACAAACTCATAGGTCTGCCTTCATCTAAGGGGAGAATACAGAGTTTGAATTTCAATTACAGAGATTTCTTAAGAAAGGGAACTGAATTAGAAATGTTAACTTTGCTTTCTGTGCAGGGATCTTCTGAGACATGCTGAGATTCTCCAGCAATTTCTATTTTTGCTCCATCTGTAGACACTTTTGACTGTCCTTCAAAAGTTTCGTCCGAATTATCATTAAAACAAGTGCATTGTCTTCTTCAATTTATACGAATTGCAAATAATTGGGACGAAGATATTACCTTCATTTGAATTTCATCAGTTTTTGTTTGAATCTGAAGCCAAGCAATTCATGCACACACATTGTTGCCTGGTGTATTAATAAATTGATTAATCAATACTTTGAGAATGTAAAATCAATCATGATGCAATGTTTTCTCAAGTAAACACTGTTACTAATAACTGACTTGGAATGCAATGAACTGCAATACAGTAAGCTACAATACACTACAATGTAAATAGGTCTGCAGTACTTCTAATTGTGACAATACTATGACTTAAAGAGTTGTATGTTGTCCTTTTCTTTCCTGAAGAAACTGTGAAGCAGAGGTATCGAGCGATCTGCTCAAAACTATTAGAGTAAAGAGCTTGTGAAACCATAGGTTGTTTTTCACGTTTGAACAACAGAAGCAACCCGAATGGGGAGTGTCAAGCTCCCAGAGAACCACAATTTTTAATTTAGCTTTGAGCAGTAGTTATTGCAGTTGTGAAAGCTGCTACATTTGTCTCTCTTTGTTACAGCTAAAATTTAGGTTCCTCTTCCTGCTGCTAGAATTTCATTGAGAGAATCTATTTCACTGAATTTGCCTTTGCCTTTGTGGTATGTTAGTATATTCGAGCAGTTAATTAGTAGTAGAATTAGCATATACACTACACTGTTACGCATTTAATAGAGTAACAGTTAAGCGAATTATTTTCTTTTATTTGTATTTGTGTGCGCTTAATAGACCCACAATGTTGTTCGTGAGGGAATTCCAAAATTTAAAGTTAGTGACGGTGAAAGAACGGTAATATAGTTAAAGTCCAGAAAGAGAGGAATGTGCAGTTGGTGGTGTTCACGTGGATCTGCTGCCCTTAACCTTGCACATGGAAATGTTTGTGTGTTTGGAAGGAATGGTTGAACGATCTTCCATGAATTTCTGCAGTGCATCTCATAGATGGTCCATATTTTCTGCTTATGAATATTTGTGGTGGCGCAAGTGGATGTTGATGAATAGACCATAACACCATAAGACATAGGAGCAGAAATTAGTCCATTTGCGCTTCGAGTATTCTCAACCATGGCTGATAGGATTTTCAATCCCATTTTCACTCTTACTCCGCATACTATTGGATCCCCTTGACAATTACGAGCTTGTTTACCTCTGTATTAATTATACTTGATGATCTGGCTTTCACAGCATTCGGTGGCAATGAATTCTATAGATTCTCCACTTTCTGGCTGAAGACGTTCTTCCTTTTTTTTCGTTGTAAAGCGTCTTTCCTTTACTCTAAGGCTATGTCCTCGGGTCATCCTCTCTCCTGTCAATGGAAACATCTTCCCAACGTCCCCTTTGTCCAGGCTGACCAGTAATCTGCAAGTTTCAATCATGTACGCTTTTCATCATTCTAAACTCCATTGAATATAGTCCCAGAGTCCTCAAACATTCCTCATCTGTTGAACCTTTCATTTCTGAGATTATTCTCGTTAACTTCCCCTCAACGGACTCTAGGACCAATGCATCTCTGCTGATGTATGAGTCTCAAAACGTCTCACTATACTTTAAATGTGGTCTGATCGGAGCCTTATTAATCCTCAGAAGGACGTCCTTGCTTCTCTTTTCTACTCCTGTCGAGATGAATGGCAACAGTACATTTGGCTTCCTAAGTTATAATTCAACCTGCATGGTTACATTAAGGGAAACCTGGAGGAGGACTCACAAGTCCCTTTGCCCTTCAGGTTTCTAAAATTTCCCCACATTTAGAAAATAATCGCCATCGCATAGACGTTCCCCCAATTTTCTTTCCTTGAAATTCACTACTAACCTGGTTTTCCCAGTCCACCTGAAAATTGAAATCCCTTACAATCATTGTAACCGTGACTTTCTTGCATGCCATTTCTATCCCTTGGTGTATCTTATGTCCACAAATCCTCACTCCTGTTTGGCGGCCTGTAGATAATCCTGTTTATGTTTTTATTTTACCGTTGCATTTCCTCAACTCTGCCCGCACAGATTCTACCTCATCTGAACCTACTTCATTTGCTGCTATAGCTTTAATTTCAGTCTTTACTAGAAAGGCAACCCCATCAATTCTGCTCTCCTGCCTAAGTCTTTGATAGGTTGTATTCTCTTGGATATTTAACACCCAGTCCTGATCCCCTTGTTGTCACATCTCCGTGATGCTGACGACATCATCCCTGCCAACTTCGATCGATGCCACAAGGTCATATATCCTATGTTTTATACTGGGTGCATTTCGTTACAACATCGTCATTCCTGTACTAACTGTGTCGCTTCTCATTTATTTTTGTTTATCCAGCGTGTTCGAAGTTTGATTCCTCACCTGTTCCAAACATTCGGTCCTTCTTTCTGTGCTGAAGACTTCAATAATCTCTACTGAGATCTCCTTTCTTTTCATTTATCATATTTTTCAGTGCAGTTGAATCCACCACCGCAGGCGTTAACCTGAGGTTTGTTTCGTCTTGATTATTATACTTCTTGGATTGTTTTTTCACGAAGCTGTTTTCCACAGACATTACTATTGCAGGTGGGACACATCATCTCCAGAGTCTACTTAGGCTGCCATGTAGTCTTCTCACTCAAGTCTTGCTACAAATGTTCTCTGCATTCTTCACTGAGGACATGACTTCCAAGTTTATGTATTTATTTCGCTTCATGCCAGGCTTTCCCAAATAATTTGAAATTTTGATCCCATCATCATCCAAAGTGGTCCCGCCAACACTGTTACCATGTTGGGAAGGTGTAAAGTGGAAGTCTTCCGGCGTTGGCTAGAGGTCAAGGTAGCAGAACGTCTTGTCAAAGATTTTCCAATACACAAACGTCGGGCCTATTGGAAATCATTACTGCTGAAACTTTGTGAACACATTGACCCTGATTTCCACAGTTACCTGGAGCCAACATCTGTTGTTTAATCTTGCTGATCAAACTTGATGTCAAGCCCTTTGCCACTTTAGGTCAATTGAGAATATCTAATTTTCGGCTTGTAATAGCTTGGCCACTGTCCCTTCTGTTGATCTCTTGAAGCATCGAGAGAAAATTGGATCTTTGTCGTGGGCCACGCACTCGCCAGGCCCGGATCAAGTCTCTGACATAAAGTCCAAGCTCCTGAGAAGCTTGGTTTCCATCTGTACATAATCATTAGTAACCGATACACTAAATAACTTACTTTTACAAATCAGTAAGCAGAACTGGGCTTTATATAAATAACTTAAATAAATTGATAATTAGCGTGCACTGTGTCGGTCTCTACCCTATGACTGTTTGCAGAACTTAGTAAAGTAGAAGTCATACCATACAACAATTTAAGTTGTTTTTTTTCTTCGGTCCGTTCAGTTTTATTAATATTTAGGCTTCCACTGCAGGAAGATCGAGTACATTGTTAATTGCATTGTGTGTGTTTATTCTACCACCAGATGAAATTAGCGGTGAGAATGGTGAGATCAACAAAAGTAAAACTGATGTTGGAAAAGCACAGCAGATCAGGCATCATGCGAGGAGCAGGAGAATCGATGTTTCATTAAAAAAAAAACCTTCATCAGATGGGCTGATGAAGGGCTTTTCCAGCACCACACTGTCGACTCGAATCTCCAGCATCTGCAGGCCTCACTTTTGCCTAATTTAAAACTGATTCCCGATGTAGGCAAGTTGATAGGTGACAGATCCATGGACGTACCTATGCTTTTAAGCTCCACTTCCAGAAGTAATCCCACTAGCTAGTCACGTTAATTTCTCTGCTACCATTTCGTATTTGTCTGTCTGCTGAATAACTGTAGTAAAATCTTTCTATACTTTTCTTAATTGCGTCAATACCGTGAGTACGTTTCCAAGTAGGAGCTTAATGCCAGTGTTGTATTACTTCAGTAATCCCCTAAAGTTTGCCTGAGTTTTCTATTGACAATAATATAGATTTCTCTCCGTTGTGGACGTCAGTGACTTCGATTTAACCGAGTGTGGAATGTGTGGCCTACTTGAAAAAGGTGATGTGTTGGATGTTGCATGTGAATGTCGCATATTGGTGGTATTTCAAGAATTTGTGATTTCTTATTTCCCCCGATAGCATAGACTAGGTAGGCCAGTCTCTTGGTCTCCACCCTACATTCTCAACCAGGGTTTGCCAAAAAAACGACACAAGGCACTTTCAATTGAATATTTTAGTGGGGTCACAGAAGTATTTCTTTTGTAACCGATCTTTACCCCGACTTTGGCTACAAGACCTCTCTCTTTCTCAAAAGCATAGGGAAGGCAGTAAACATGGGCAAACAATACTTTCTCTCTCAGGTAATGCCGACATTTCACACTTCATAGACAATTAGTCAACTTTAATTGGACGTTGTGATTACAATAATGAGAATCATCTCCAGGGCCTGTCATGCATTCCCAATACAATCAACCTGAAACTAAATCTTGGACAACTGTAAATGACAATTTCGAGTATCGGGGTGTTTTTTTCTTGTAGAACAATATGCGATCTGTTCATCATTGTCAACTGCAGTTGCTTCGCCTGCTTGAAGTGTGACTATTCACAGACCATAGATATGCCCAGAGTTCGTACCATCTTTCTTAAATCGTGGTAACAAATCAACAAACTCTAGTCTTCAGCACATCACCTGTGGCCAACGATGATCCTAATAACTCAGCAAAGGGCCCAGCAATCATTTCCCTAACAGCCCACAATGTTCTGTGGTATAACTGATTTGGTCCTGGTGATTTACCCACCTTCATGCATTTTCGGTCGTCCAGCACTTCCTCCTCTATAATTGTGAACCTTTCAAGATCTCATTATTCATATCTGCAAGTTCACTCGCTTCCATATCCTTCTCCACAATAAATACTAACGTGATGTACTCTTTTAGCATCTCACCCATGTCTGGAATTTCCACACGTACATGGCCTTTTTGATCATTAAGAGGCCCTATTCCCTCCCTAGTTACTCTTTTGGCCGTAATGAATTTGTAATGCCTCTTTGCATTCTCCTTAAACATATTTGCCGATGCTTCTTCCATCCCTCTTTTGCACTCTTGATTTCCATCTTGAGTGCACTCCTAATACCGGCATACCCTGCGAGATTTGAGGAACCTAATTTCATTGCATACTTGACTGACGGCAAGAGTGAAAAAATACTTTACATGAAGTATTAGTGGCAAATGAAGCAGAATACAAGTTGTTTAATGCTGCACTGGAGCCTCCAGTTTGGGGTCTCGCAATATTTGTAAAAGAGAGCCGATAGAAAGCAAGTCAGTTGGAAAGTAGTTATGAGGTAGTTATCTCTGTTTCCTTTAATGTTCATCAATTGTAATTTCGATTATTTATTCGAACTTGCTGGAAAATCTCTGTAGGTCTGGCCGCATCTGTGGAGAGAAAACAGCGTTAAGCTTTTGGTCCAGTGGCGTTTTCAGAATTGATGTTAGCTCAGAAAGGTTTGGTATGTAAGCTGAATACAGAAAGTTGGAGGAAGGGTGATGGAATAAATGGTAGTTCGAGATTGTGCTCAGAGAGAGAACACAGTTGGGCAAAAGAAGGAATTCGGGAGTCGTCAGCCTGGGAGAATCAATAGCTGGTGGGGACGATTATTAGCTGATATGGAATGTTTGCATTCACAGCCCATGTAAAGGTAAGTTCTGGTTTGTGATAGCTGAGATGAGCAGATGGGAAAACGTGCTCAGGACCTAAAGTTATTGGCACAACAAAATAAATTGCTGAAAAACACAATCAGCAGATCTGGCAGCATCTATGGAGCAAAAGCAGAGTTAAATTTCCGGTCAAATGAACCTTACAAACTTGGAAAAGTTTAGTACTTTGCAGAAGATAGGTTGTGTGGAGGGGGAGATGTAAGCAATACGTGGAGATAGTTCCCCAAAAGAGAGAAAAGGAATTGGTTAAAGGATTGGGTAAAGGTTCGGGTGGAAGAATAAATAGCTGCTAATGGGGACTTCGGAGCTGACAGTGGGTTGCATGTGATAGCAGTCCATGGGATAGAATGGCCTTGTGAATGACAGTTCAGGTAAAGACACCAGTGATGCTGCTCAAGTCCTAAAATTGTTGAAGTCGACATTAAGTACAGAAGGTTGCAGAGTTTCCAACATGAAAGCGAAATGCTGTTATTCCAGCTGAGGCTGATCTTAGTTGGAGCACGTGGCAAGCCTCCATGTTTCCAAACAAGAAACTTTTCTGAGAAAATTTTCAGAATTTCACTTTAACCTTTGAATATATTCAAATGGTTTGCTTCCAGTGCTTCCTGCGGATTGACCATTAATAGGTTTAACATTCTGGGACAGAACAAAAAAAAATCATCATGCTCTTAAATGGAAGATTCATTTTTAAAAACTTTGTATCAAACCTCAGGATTCCGTTGAAATTTAACCTAATCCGATGGCTGAAGAGAAACAAATGCACATCGAGGTGTGAAGACTCGAACAGAACCAGTTTCAGGTAGTTTTCTAAGGCGTCAACCATTATTGAGCATGAATATTAAACTAAGCATCTTGGTGACAGCTGAGTAGTTTAGTATTTAAAATACTCTGCGACAATCACGTCCACCCTCCTCTCATAAATTTTGTCAGAAGTATACAGTTTTAAGCTTCATAGATGTACTTAATATTATAACTGATGTAAAAGGGTGGATGCATATTTCCTAAAATTTCGAGTGTAAAATGAAGAATGGCAGGCTAAACTTTAATTTGAAGTAATTTAAATGGAAGGAAGCAGCAAAACCTTTTTTTAATGAAGAGATGTTTGTCTGTGACATCACATTGCTGAATTTTTAACGTAAAAATATGAAAACGTACAAGATTATAATGGGTAGGGAGATGACTGGTGAAGCGAGTTTGCTGAGATTTAAGATTCCACAGACTTTTCAATCAGAAGTACTGTCATCAACATCATTTGAAGGATGAACTTATTAATGCTGATACAGATTGAGGCCGTGTACTACCCTATTCTCGCAATCGTTGGTGTTCCTGGTAAGTCATTACGATCAGTTGGTAATCTGACTGAATTTGTTACCAACTGATAATTTCTTATATGATCTGGTGTAAACAAATTTTTGACTTTGTAATAAACTGCATAATTACATTTATCTTTGTATTTTTTAAAATATTTATTCGCCACACCGGGTTAAGGGACACATCACGAAGATTATTCCCTTTCGGAAGGCACTACAGTGCAAGAAGAACACTGATAGGTCGTCAGTTTTAGGATTTTGATAACGTATCCTTAATGTGAATTGTGTTCCAAATTAGGATGAAGTGCAATTTGAAAAAAAAGTCTTTACAAGTACCTGTTTCCCTTGTGCGTTTATCAGCTCGTAGATTGTGGATTTGGGTGATGATATGCCGTGAGAATTTGTGAAATACTTCGGGTCCTCATGTGAAGAGATGGAAATGTGTTGCTGGAAATGCGCAGCAGGTCAGGCAGCATCTAGGGAACAGGAGAATCGACGTTTCGGGCATTAGCCCTTCTTCAGGAATGAGGAAAGTTGGTCCAGCAGGCTAAGATAAAAGATAGGGAGGAGGGACTTGGGGGAGGGGCGTCGGAAATGTGATAGGTGGAAAGAGGTCAAGGTGAGGGTGATAGGTCAGACTGGGGTGGGGGCGGAGAGGTCGGGAAGAAGATTGCAGGTTAGGAAGGCGGTGCTGAATTTGATGGATTTGACTGAGACAGGCTGGGGGGAGGGGAAATGAGGAAACTGGTGAAATCCGAGTTCATCCCTTGTGGTTGGAGGGTTCCTAGCCGGAAGATGAGGCGTCTTCCTCACCCTCACCTTGACCTCTTTCCACCTATCACATTTCCGACGCCCCTCCCCAATTCCCTCCTCCCTATCTTTTATCTTAGCCTGCTGGACCAACTTTCCTCATTCCTGAAGAAGGGCTAATGCCCGAAACGTCGATTCTCCTGTTCCCTAGATGCTGCCTGACCTGCTGCGCTTTTCCAGCAACACATTTCCATCTCTGATCTCCAGCATCTGCAATCCTCACTTTCTCCTCATGTGAAGAGTAAACACTGAACACTATAACGCCAGTGATAGATGGAACAATTGTTAAACTCGTCAATACCTCCAATATTGGCATCCTTGTTGTTGGGAATTTAGATATCTTTCTGATTGCATAGATGGAAAATGGGAACTGATACTCCCGCAATCTCCTAATTCTGCTGCAAATTATTTAGTTCGGAGAAGTTATCCAGGGCATTGGCCTCATTTCTGAACTCTCAAAGCCATCATTTCACAACATAATTTAATGTGTTCTGATAGTGAGTTCAAATTTATCTTCAGGATTACTTCACGTTAATGGTGTCAGATTTTGATTTTACATAGATTTACAGATATAGCAACATGTCCAAGATGAATAATGTTGATACGTGTTGGCAAAACACTGAGGAAAGATTTTCTGCTGTTTAACACAGTCCGACTTGAAACGTATCCTTTGAACTTCCCTTGAATTTAATCATGACCAGGCAACTTTCGATATTGATCCAAACCAAGAAAAAATCAGGAGATCAGAGTTAAGTCTGGGATGGTGTTAGCCAAAGTGAATTATGGTGAGAGTTAAACGCATCTGCCATTTTTTTTCGCCTGTTTTATAAGTCCATACAATCATATGGGGTTATTTGAGGGGGGAAGGGGGGCGGATTCATACAACCTTCTCTGGTATAAAATGACAAAGGGATTCTTGGTGTTGTTGTGAGTCCGGTGTCACAGCGTTTAGCATTCCCATTCGTTTACAATTCTATTGGAGGACTTGGCACCCACAGAGATTTGATCATCAAGTCATCGAACTGGTTGAAGGTTTATAATCAACATACAAAACGCCAGCAAGTTTGTTATTGGGTGAATTGTGGGGGAGAATCTTAATGTAGAGTGACGCCCCTTAGGCTTCAGGGATTTCAGGCCAGCGGCCTATCAATTCTGAACAGTTATCTATCATATTCATTCATTATATAAAATGAAGAAATTGTTTTAAATAATATCTTGTCTCCGGGTATACCTTTACTCCAGAACAAGAAACAATTTAATCATTCTCTCAAAATCGTCAGTGGGAGAGTTAAATAGGTCTAATCATCAACAGAAAACAAGTAACAACATACTGATTAAAATTCTGGAAATATATAACGGAGAATATAAGAGAAGTAGAATCCCTTCATGATGGCAAAAAGTTTCTTCCTCTCTGCCAGATCGATCCGTCTAAAGTTTATGCATCACAATCACTCCCCACTTTAAGCTCCTCTGCCCCAATGAAAACAACACCAACCTACTGAAGCTCACTGCACAAATATACTTTTCCACTCCTGGAACCGTTCAGATCAATCCTGTCTGCACACTCCATTGCAATCATATCACCTTCAGAATGTGAATTTCAGAGCTGGACGCAATATTCGGGCTCTGGCCTAATCAGCATTTTACGCAATCTTAACATAACTTCCGGGCTGAGAAACTGCATGCTGATCAAGGAAAGCAACCAACCCGACTTCTGAACCATGTTATGCAAATGTTAAGTCACCAGAAGACATTCTCACCAAGGTCCCTCTGATCCCCGTTGCTACCCAAGGTACTATAACGGATTATGAGACGAGGTGAGCCTTTCTGGATATTTGGTTTAATTAGCAGTTGGGTTCACCAGCATACCTGAACGATTGGCTGACACATGCTGAGATTTATAAGTTTTCTTTCTTTTCATTTGTTTCTAATTTTGAATATCCGCAGTATTTTGATTTTGCAAGACTAACATTATATGTTTCTCAATATCAGTGATGACAACACAACCTAATCACAACTTTTCTTCAAAATCTGCATCAAATAGTTACTATCCTTGCTAAACAAAATGGTCTTCATGGCCTTCAATACACAATATTCACAACTGAAATGGCAGTATGAGATCAGTGAATGGATGCTCAATGTGAACATATGGAATGATGAATCATCATTCATTCACCAAGTTATGTTATTTTTCTTCATCCTGCCCAAATCCACAAATTCACATGTGACATTTTTGATACATGAGAAGAGTTTGCAGACATCATCTGAGATGCAAATGGCTTTGTGTAGCTTGACAGAATGATTTTCAAAGCTCTTTCGACGGAATCTTCCAAACTAATACCATTAAAAAGACAAACGTAGCAGATACATAGGCAAAGCTGCATCTGAAAGTTTCTCCCTTAGCGACCTATCATCCTGACTGGCAAGTATGTTACCATTCCTTCAGTGTTCTTGGGCTAAATCGATGGAATTTCCAGGAATTGTGTTATGGGTTGACATACAGCGTATTGACCGCAACCATTCAAAAATGTTGTTTATCATCAAGCTCTCAAGGGCAATTAAGGGCTGACAATAAGTGCTGGACCCAACAACATCGCACACATCACAAAACGAGTTTTAAAAATGTAGCATTCAGGTGCAGACGATATTTAGGATACCTAAAGCAATATTCATAGTTATTTTAATGACAAAATAAATCAAATTCATGCAGGGTAAGATAACTTATTGTGCACTGCACTCCATTATAGCTCACTTTGTTTTGGGAAGGACGCAAATTAGCTGGAGACGTTTTGATGATGGTTAATTAGACTTATATCTAGAGTAGGATGGTTATCCTTTTATGAAACGTAGGATAGGCTTGGCTTGTAATTTTTGTTGTTTCGAAGAGTAAGGTGCAAATGGTTGAAAAACGCATGAACTTGAAGAGTCTTTCTTCTTATGAAAACATCTAGATCTTGGAGTTGACTGTTTAAAAATTATGTATAGCTTGTTAAAGACTGAGATGAGATGATATTCCTTCTTTGAGAATATTTTAAATCATTGTAACTCTGCTCCTGCAAAGGTGCTTGAAACTGAGCCGTTGAAAGTTTCTTAAGGCAGTGATAGATATATTTTTATGAGACAGGTAAATGCAATTTTATCAGGGCTCTGCAGAAATGTGGATTCGGGGTTACAATTGTATGAGTTAAAATTTTAATCAAATAACAAAGCTGACTCGAGAGACTGAAATTTTTCATAACTTTCTCGATTTTATGCAAGCTTGCATTCACTTCTCATATATCAACAAAACCTTCGCATTCCATTTCCAAATATCGATGGAGTGAACTTTTCAGTGTATTCTTCCTTTGTGAAAATGTCTTCCTCGTAAGGCAGATGGACGAAATATATGTAAAATACTTAGCAATGTACTTGGCAATGCTGCTCTAATTACAGTGAAACCCTTTAACTTACAATTTCTAATGGGCTGTAACACATGTTAAAATGCCATTTGACTTACAACGTGCTGACTCTATTGCATGTTAGCATTCTGTTTAATTCACTGTGATGACACAGTGGTGAACTCTTCTGTTAATTAAACCAAGCACCCAGAAAAGCTTACCTTGCCTCGTAATCTGCTAAAATATGAGTGACTGGAGAACTCCCAAATTCCACTATTTAAAGAAAATGATATCAATTTATTCTTTAACTCCAGAAGTGAGCATTAAAATAACTGTTCACCACACTGTGCCTGTCTTTCTCTTAACTCTTTATTATCTGCCTCCAACTCTATAAGAATACACTCTTCCAATAAAGGACTTATTAATATTACATCAAGTTACTTACAAAACCGTGCATCACCGGTGTCTGTCTTCATCCAGCTGAAGAACTCTCGAGTTATTCTTCTATTTTTTTACTGTAAAGATATTTCATATGGAAATGTTGCTGGACAGTATTTCAGACTTTTGGATCACTCTTTCTTTCGATGGAAGCTACACTCGGTAGCAGTCACTCTGACTTTAAAAATGCCTGATACGTTTGAATCCCACAACATTGCATCATCTCATTAGTTCAATGTTGGCAAAAGAATAAATTCAAACTCGATTGGATTTTAGTATTCCGGACGTAATAAAAATGATCAGTTAAATTCTAATTTTGTCAAAGCAGCAACCAACTTAGGTATCGCTTTCATAGCCAAATGTTACACATTTTCAAATTTCCAGTACATTCTGGGACTGCTAGTCAGTCGTATGACAGGTACTTGGAACCTCTTCGTGCAAAAGAGTATTCACTCGCTCTTAAAGGTACTGTAAATGCATTCAGCTTCGTAACATCACAAAACCTAAGGAAACGTCTATACACAATCCTTTCTCAGATTCTAAATATTCAAGAAAACAATGAGCTTCCTTTTATTTTTGCTATTGATCTGGATAATCTCACAGACTATACTACTTGACATTTTCCTGCCTAATCACACAACCTAAATCTGCTGAAACTTGTTTCTGTCCTCATGTTGGATTATTTGATCCCCCCACCCTTTGTCGAGAATGAATGTAAAAACAGCATCACCAAACCAGATTACTAAGGGTTAGTTGAACAAGGTAATTTTTTTTGAAAATGGAGAATCGAAAATACGTAAGAAGAGACATTTTGCGAAAAGATTGACTTTAAGTGAAAACAAATTGCTTTGCAGCAACATCTGCACTTGTTTTTGACCATCAAGCACAGAGAAATGCTTGAGAAAAGTACTCATAAGACACAATTTAGCTGGGAACCTTAATTTCAGTACACTGTTAATATCGGGGACTTTTCACATTCTTGGATTTCATCATCAAATTTGGGTTTAGACGCGTCCCATGAAACTGATGATGAGCTCCAAACACCAGCCATTTCTGAGGAGAGCTGATAGGCGAAAGGACGTGACACTTACTGGTTTGAATGTATCTGTTCACCTTAATAGAACATAGAACATTACAGCGCGGTACAGGCCCTTTGGCTCTCGATGTTGCGCCGATCTGTGAAACTAACCTGAAGCCTATCTATCCTACACTATCCTATTTTCATTCATATGTTTATCTAATGACCATTTAAATGTCCTTCAGCTTAATGATTCTTCTCCTGTTTCAGGCAGTGCTTTCCACGCCCCTACTACTTTCTTAGTTTGAAAAAACTACCTCTGACGTCTGCCCTATATCTATCACGCCTCAATTTATAGCTATGCCTCCTCGTGCTATCCATCACCATCCAAGGAAATAGGACGTGAACCCTGTCCACCCTATCTTGATCTCTGATTATTTTATATGTCTCAATTAAGTGATCTCCCTAACTTCTTCTCTTGAATGAAAACCGCCTGAAGTCCCTCAGCCTATCATCAGAAGACTTTCTCTCCATACCAGGCAAAATCCCATTAAATCTCCTCTGAACCCTTTCCAAAGCTTCCACATCCTTCCATTAATGCGGTGATCAGAACTGTATGCAATACTCCAAGTGCAGCTTCACCAGAATTTTGTACAGCTACAGCATGACCTCGGGGCTCTGCAACACAATCCTTCTGTAAATAAAAACTAACACACCATATGCCTCGTAAAAAAACTTATCAACATGGGTGGCAACTTTTAGTGATCAATAACATGGACACCGAGATCGCTCTGCTCATCTACACTACCAAGAATCTTACCATTAGCCCAATACAGTGCATTCTTATTACTCCTTCCAAAGTGAATCGCCTCATGCGTTTTCGCATTAACTCCTATTTTCCACCTCTCAACCAAGCTCTGCAGCTTATGTATATCCTCCTATAACCCTAAACATCCTTCAGCACATTCCCAGCTCCACCGAACTTCGAGTCAACCACAAATGTATTAAGTCATCCTTCTACGCCCTCATGTATGTCATTTATAAAAAGAACAAACAGGGTCCCAAAAACAGATCCTTACAGTACACCACGGCTAACTGAACTCCAGGATGAACACTCCCCATCAACGATCACCCTCTGTCTTCTTTCAGCTCGCCAATGTCTGATCCGAACCGCTAAACCGCCTGCAAGCCTATGCCTCCATATTTTGTGCAATAACGTACCGTGAGGAACCTTATCAAACGCCTTACTGAAATCCATATACACACTATAAGTCAATTTACCCTCATCCACCATCCAAATCACTCAATAAGGTTTGAGAGGCACAACCTACGCTTCACAAATCCGTGTTGACTACCTCTAATCAACTAATTCATTTCGAGATGATTATAAATCCTATATCTTATAACTTTTCCCAACACTTTATCCACAACCGAAGTAAGGCTTACTGGTCGATAATTACCAGGTTTATCTCTACTCCCTTCCTTAAACAAGGGGGCAACAATTGCTATCCTCCAGTCTTGCGGCACTATTGACATAACGATCAAAGCCAAAGTGTCTGCAATCTACCCCCGGATTCCCAGAGAATTGTAGGATAAATCCCACATGGCCCAGGGGATTTATCTATTTTCACACTCTCCAGAATTGCTAACAGCTCCTCCTTATAACACTCAATCCTATCTAGTCTTGTAACCTGTATCTCAGTGTTCTCCTCGACAACATTGTTTATTTCCAGTGTGAAATATGAGGGAAAACATTCATTTCGTGCTTGCCCGTATCCTCAGATTCCACACACATCTTCCCCCCACTCTCCTCACTTGGCTTAATCTTTCTCTCGTCATTCTTTTATTCATGATATACCTGGAGAAAGCTTTACAGTTTTCGTTGATCTTTTCTGCCAACGACTTCTCATGACCCTCCTGGCTTTTCTTAGCTCTCTCTTTTGTCTTTCCTGGCTAACTAGTAACTCTTAAGCGCCCGAACTGAGCCTTCTTGTCTCATCTTAACATCAGCCTTCTTCTTCCTCTTGACAAGAGATTCAGGTTCTTTAGTAAACCACGTCTCCTTCGCTTGACTACTTCCTCCCAACCTAAGAGGCACATACTTATCAAGGGCACGCAGTAGGTGTTCCTTTAATAAGCTTCACATTTCAATTGTGCCCATTCCCTGCAGTTTCTTCCTCATCTTATGCATCCTAAATCTTACCTAATCACATCATAATTGCTTTGCCCTGAGTTATATACCTATCCCTTTCCATCGCTAAAGTAAACATTAACCCAATTGTGGTCACTATCACCAAAGTGCTCACCCACCTCCAAATCTAACATCTGTTGTGTTCATTACCCAGTGACAAATCCATTGTGGCCTCGCCCCTTTTTGTGTGTCTTCATCCTGTATCAGGAAACCATCCTGCACACATTAGCCAAAAACCCACCCATCCAAATTATTCGAACTATGGTATCTACAATCAATATTTGGAAAGTTAAAGACCACATCACAAACTATCCGGTTTCTCTCGCTCCTATCCAGAATAATATTTGCTATTCTTTCCTCGACATTTCTGGAACTATTTGGAGGCCTATAGAAAATTCTCAACAAGGAGACCTCTCCTTTCCTGTTTCTCACCTCAGCCCAAACTAACCCAGTCGAGAAGTACTCAGCTGTCCTTTCTGCCACCGTAATACTGTTCTTGACTACCAACGCCACACCTTACCGTCTTTTACCATCTTCTCCGTTCTACTCAAGCATCTAAATCCTGGAACACGCAACACCCATTCCTGTCCCTGATCTATCCATGTTTCAGAAATGGCCACAACATCGAAGTCCCAGGTACGAATCCATGCTGTAAATTCATCCATCTGGTTCTGGATGCTTTAAGGTAATAACTTCATAGAAATATTTCTAAAGCAATGTTGACTAACATTGTTATACATTCTCACATAATCTAAGCTATCAAGTTTGCATTCTTTCAGAGCTGATGTGTGGGCAGCATGGTAGCACAGTGGGTGGCACGGTGGCACAGTGTGTGGCACGGTGGCACAGTGGTTAGCACTGCTGCCTCACAGCGCTAGAGACCCGGGTTCAGTTCCCGCCTCAGGCAACTGTCTGTGTGGAGTTTGCACATTCTCCCCGTGTCTGCGTGGGTTTCCTCCGGTTGCTCCGGATTCCTCCCACAATCTAAAAATGTGCAGGTTAGGTGAATTAGCCGTGCTAAATTGCCCATAGTGTTAGGTAAAGGGGTAAATGTAGGGGAATGGGTCTGGTTGCATTGCTCTTCGGAGGGTCCAGTGTGGACTTGTTGGGGCAAAGGGCCTGTTTCCACACTGTAAGTAATCTAATCTAATGTGTCTTCTTGTATTAGTTTTGATAGTATCTGTAAGATCGGATACAGCACTTCACCCTGTCAGTACACTTTGCATCAGAGAGAAACCTTGAGGTCTGTGCATATTTCACAGAGATGACAACATTCAATTTTATCTTCAATTTGGCAGGGAAATCTTAGGCTAACGTTGGAAAGAGTATTTGTCGAAACATATCTTGAAGGTCTTGGTTTATTGGAAAGCAATATTCTCTGCTTTCCTATATCCAAAGATCAACCTAACGGATGCACTTCAAAACATTGGAGAACTATCTTCATATCTTCCTCCAAAATCGAATGGCAAAGAATGTAATCCAACTGCAACTTTGTCTTTCCAAGCTAGCTTGAATGGTACGAACAGTTCCCTCTGTAGGACGTGTCGTCTGTGACATGGATTCCAGGACAAGTTGCTCGATTTGGAAATCAATGCTAACAAAGGGGTCTTAGGACACTGGAAACGCATAACATGTATAATTAAATTGAGCTTGAAGATATAAAACGTAGTTATGCGTGCATGGAGGTTTTGTATTTTGGCTGACAATTATTTGAACCGATTATTCCCTCTGAAAATGGTCCAAATTTTGAACAAGTTTTTCTGAAATTTCCAAAGAAAATTATGGGCTCAGTGGATGTGAAGGACTCGTCCATCCAACAGTTCAGACAGCAGTTGCAGCATGCAGTATTGACCTCTTTCTGAACTGTTTATTTATGTTTCTTTGGAATTTCATGTTTTTCAATTGACATCGCAGAACAAGTGAGCTGATGACATATTCAGCAGGACATTTATAACACTGATTTAACAACAGGAATGACCTTACATTGATAATTATAAAGGGAGTGAACTATTTTCGAAGTCAAGGTTCAAGCACGTGAAATAATATCATAGCGTAGAATTTGCTATTGACACAAATTTAATTGCGTTCATGCAATAAGCTTAAGTGTAATTATAAATAGCATTTCCCTAACATTTGCCCAAAAAAAACAAGGACCACAGCCTTGTATTTTGAAGGCGTGAACTTCCTCTGACTGTTGTAAATTTGGATTTAAGTGGCAACGGGTAAATGTAATTGTTGCACATTGGCAGTAACTTTTTCTCTGAGACTGACCAGCCAGGTTCAAATTGACGTGTGCCATTAAAGTGCGTCTTGATGAAAAAAAAATCAGGTACTGCGATCTTGTTCAGCCTATTTGTCCAGACGTTTCACATTCTATTTGTCATGGAATTGCGCCATATTATGGATGAAAATGTAAATAACCAAACCACTAGCAGTAGTTTACTTCACAGAAGTTACCAACTCATTATTTTTGATGGCAAAGAAAATCAAGCAAATCGTGAAAGCAGTTGGAGTTGACCAAATACACGTTTTGCACTGCTACCAATTCGAAGGATCAAGACCATACCCTCCTTATAGTTGGAGAACAGAAAGCCATAACAAAATATTTCAATGGATTTAGAGTGGTAGAATTACAGAGATATACAGCATAGAAACAGACCCTGCGGACCAACAAGTCCAAGCCGACCAGATATCCCAACACAATCTAATCGCAACTTCCAGCCCCCAGCCCATATACCTCCAAATCCTTCCTCTTTATACAATTGTACTGGCCTCCACTTCTTAATCTGGCAGATAATTCCATACATGTACCACCCTCTGCGTGAACACGTTGTCCCTTAGATCTCTTTTATATCGTTCACCTCTCTAGTTCTTCGCTCCTCCATCCCAGGGAAAAGACTTTGTCTACTTATCCTATCCATGCCACTCATGATTGCATCAATCTCTATAAAGTCACCCCTCAGCCTCCGACTCTCCAGAGAGAACAGCACTGGCCTATTCAACCTCTCCCTGTAGCTCAAATACTCGAACCCTGACAACATCCTTTAAAATCTTTTCTGAACCTTTTAAAGTTTCACAACATTTGAAGAGAGTTTAGATTTTTTATTGAACTCAGATAGCTCAAGATAACAGAGCACTGTGCTTTCTCCTATCCATGACACCTCATTGCGAAAGTCCAGGGCAGTTCGTGCTGAAGGTTAAAAAATAATCTGTAAAACAGCACACCACATTGAGTCATCATTGGCTAGACAACTTGCTCCTTGTAAACAATGCCCAGATGCATAATGCTTGGATTTGTGACATAAGAATTTAACCAATGAGCATGGATTAAATTAAATGTGAAAAAGGGCTCGATAAGAGTGCATTGAGTAAATAGAACATAGAAATGTGCAGCAGCACAGAACAGGACCTTCAGCTCGCGATGTTATGCCAAGGTTTAATCCTAATGTAAAATATAATAACTTAACCTATGCATCCCTCAACTCACTGAGATCCACGTGCATGTCCAGCAGTCACTTAAATGTCCCCAATGACTCTGCTTCCAGCACCACAGCTGGTAATGCATTCCAAGCATTCACCAGTTTCTGCATAAAGAACCTACCCCTGACGTCTCTTTTATACCTTCCTCCTAATATCTTCAAACTATGACTCCTCGTACCAGTCAAAGCTGCCCTGGGGGAAAGTGTCTGGCTATTGGCTCTATTTATTCCACTCATTATCTTGTACACCTCGATCATGTCTCCCTTCTTCCTCCTTCTCTCCTCTCTTCCTCCTTCTCTCCAGAGAGAAAAGTTCGAGCTTATTCTACCTTTCTTCATAAGGCAAGACGTCCTGTCCAGGCAGCATCCTGGTAAACCGTCTGTGCACCCTCTCCGAAATCCACTGTATCTCTTCTATAGTAGGCCGACCAGAACCGGACACAATATTCCAAGTGTGGTCTCACAGGGACTTGTAGAGCGGTAGCAAAACCTCGCGGCTCTTAAACTCGATCCTTCGGTTAATGAAAGCCAAAACACCATATGCTTTTTTTTTAACAACCCTATCCACTTGGGTGGCAACTTTGAGGGATCTATGTGCTTTCACATCCAGGTCCCTCTGTTCCTCCACACTGCCAAAAATCCTGTCTTTAATACTGTAAAAAGAATTCGAGTTCGATTTTCCAGGTTGAACTCCATCTGTCATTTCTCAGCGCAGCTCTACATCCTGTCTATAACGCGCTGTAGACTGCAGTAGCATTCGTGTCCGACATTTGTGTCATCTGCAAATTTACTAACGCACACCTCAAACTCCTCATCCAAGCCATTTATAAAAACTACAAAGAGCAGTAGCCCAGAACAGAGCCCTCAAAACTGAACACTCACCACTGACCTCCAGGCAGAATTCTTTCCATCGGTAACCACTCTCTGCCTTCTGTCATCCAGCCAATTCTGAATCCAGATAGCCACATCTCGATGTATCCCATACTTCCTGACTTCATGAATGAGCCTACCATGGGGAAAGTCCATATATTCCATATATACCACATCCACTGCTTGACCTTCGTCGACCTGTCTTATCACCTCCTCAAATAACTCAAAAAGATTTGTGAGGCATGACCTGCCCCTCACAAAGGCCATGCTGACTGTTTTGAATCTCACTATGCTTTGCCAAATAGTCCGAAATCCTATCCGTCAGAATTACTCCCAAATCTTTGCTGACCACAAACATAAAACTGACTGTTTTTTAATTGCCTGGGATTTCGCTATTACCCTTCTTGAAAAGAGGAACAACATTTGCCTTCTTTCATTCCTCCGGTACAACTCACGTGGAGAGTGAGGAAGCAAATATCCTTGCCAGTGGTTTAGCAACCTCCTTTCTCGCTTCCTGGTGCAGCCTAGGATAAATCTGGTCTGGTCCGGGAGACTTATCAATCTCAATGTTTTCTAAAATTTCCAGCATATCAACTTCATCAATCTTGATCTGGTCAAGAATGTATCCCAGCAAATCAAAGTTTTCATTCACAACAAGGTCCCTTTTCTTGGTTAAAACCGAAGCGAAAACTCATTTTGGCTTCCCCTATCTGCTCAGACTCCACGCACGAGTTCCCTCCGCTATCCCTGATCTGCCCTACCTTCTCCCTGATCATTCTCTTATTCCTCACGTATGAGATAAATGCCTTTGAGTTATCGCTAATCCTTCTTGCCAAGCCTTTTCCGTGCCTCCTCCTGGCTCTTCTCAGTCCATTTCGGAGGACCTTTCTTGCAAGTTTGTAATCCTCTAAAGCTGTGCGAGATCCTTGCTTCCTCCACTTTACGTAAACTGCGTTCTTCCTTTTGATGAAAAGCTCCTCTGTTCACGTCGTCCAAGGTTTTTTAATCTTGCCCCTTCTTACCTGCCTTAGAGGAACAAATTCGTGCATCACTCGCAACAACTGCTCATTAAATAGTCTCCATATGTCTGCTGTACCCTTTCTGTGGAACAATTACTACCAGTCTGTACTTCCCAACTCATGTCTGATAGCGTCATAATTTATTTTTCACCAATTAAAACCTTCCCTCGGTAACTGCTCTTTTCCCTCTGCAAGGGAATAGTAAATGTGAGCCAGTTTTGATCACTGTCACAAAAGTGTTCTCCCACCCCGAGATCTGACACCTGGCCTGACTTATTGCTGAGTGTAATAGATAACTATCTATTTACTGTGAAATTTATTATCCATTTACTTTGTATTTTAAAGAGAATGCTTTTCTTAAATTCAATGCTGTGGTGAGCTTATTAAGCAATGCTTTTATGAAGGTTTGCAGTTAGCTTATCTCTGTTTGAATTCTGTAAACATTCAACTCGACCTTGCGATAGTGAAACTCAGCGAAAGCTGAAGAACTGGTATCTCTAAGACCAGGGGATGAGAGGATGACAACTTGAGTTTCCCCCAGTCTTTGCCCTCAGGATTGTGTTAAGGAAAGCTATAAGGCAGGCATCTGTACAATGTTTCAGTACACTTTTCATTGAGGCATCTGACATAGTGTAATGAGTCAAATCCTCCAGGATTTTTTAATAAAGATCCTTTCTTTGCTCTTGCTCATAATTGAGTCAAGTCGATTTAATTTCCATGACAGTAAACTTGGGGATTCGTCCCGGGATCCCGCGACTGGAAGAGATTCTGGAGATTCCCAGGAAGCGCAGGCGCCAGTGCACTGAACGTGTTTCAGTTCATCTCGAGAGCTGAATTGGCCCTTTTGCGTGAGAGGACTGGGAATCTGTGGATCGCCCCAGCCCCTGGGGTTCAAAACAAATAGGCTCGGGATAAGAGTCGTAGCTTAAGTAATCATACACATAGTCATAGAGTCACAAAGATGTACGGCATGGAAACAGACTCTTCGGTCCATGCCGACCAGGATTTTGGGTAATCCAGGATAAGGATTCTGGATAATCCAAACTGGACGACGAGAAAAAAATTCTGGCTGTAAGAGATGCTCCTTTTTTGAGGTATTTTAGGTGTTGGATGTGATTTCCTCGAATTTCAGGAGCAGCAATTGCTGTTTTATATGCTGTTACATTGTTTTGGAACTTTGGGGACAAAAAGTCAAAATGACAGCAGTTTAAAGAGAGAGAAGAGCAGACAAAGGGAGCACATGGTGAGGACAGTGCAGGAGAGAGAGAGAGAGAGAGAGAGAGAGAGAGAGAGAGAGAGAGAGAGAGAGAGAGAGAGAGAGAGAGAGAAAGAGAGAGAAAGAGAGAGAAAGAGAGAGAACCTGTACAGTTACTGACTCTGCTGTTTGAATTCGTGTATCGCTGGACATCGGAGTGCATCTGGGAAAATAAACAAACTGTGAAATTCACAACTAATCTTGGAGGAACTTTTGGGCGAATTTCATAGCACAGAATCAGATAAGTTAATTGTTGTTTTAAGTCTGTGCAAGAGAAAGGCTGTAGTCGTGAGTATAGTGGATTCGTTCTCGATTATATGTTTTTGGAGATAAGTCTCTTGATTATGCTTAAAATATAAGTCACAGCTATTAATTTAACCTGGAGAAGTGTTTGTAGAGGAATACGACGGTGTTATTTTCTGGGTCTGTAGATTGTGAAGGAGCAAAAATGGCCTTTGCAGTGATATGTACTTCTTGTCAGATGTGAGCGTTTAAAGAGAGTTTAAGGGTTACTGAGAATTATATCTGCCATAAAACCTGTTGGATGCGAATCTTATCAGATCGAGTGGATCGGTTGGAGAGACAGATAGAAGCGATGAGGAATTTGCAACAGCAACAGTATGTGATGGATGGCAGTTATAGGAAGGGGGGAATGTCTCAGATACAGTCACATAGATGGGTTAACTCCAGAAATGGTAAGAGAGGTAGGCAGCTGGTGCAGGAGTCTTTTGTGGATATGACACTTTAACTCCCCCTCCCATTCCGCCAAGGAAATGCAGGTCTTGGCCTCCTCCATCGCCAGACTCTGACCACATGACACCTGGAGGAAGAGCGCCTCATCTTCTGCCTAGAAACCCTCCAACCACACGGGATGAATGTAGATTTCTCCAGCTTCCTCAGTTCCCCATCTCCCACCTTTTCTCAGTCCCAACCCCCGGATTCAGCACCGCACTTTTGACCTGTAATCTTCTTCCCGGCCTCTCCGCCCCCACCCCCTCTCTGGCCTATCGCCCTCACCCACACCTCCTTCCACCTATCGTATTCCCAGAGCCCCTCCCACAAATCCCCTTTCCCCTACCTTTTATCGCAGCCCGCCTGGCACACCAACCTCATTCCTGAAGAAGGGCTAATGGCCAAAACGTCGATTCTCCTGCTCCTCGGATGCTGCCTGGCCTGCTGTGTTTTTCCAGCATCACATTTTTCAACTCTTGTTTCCAGCATCTGCAGTCCTCATTTTCTCTTTCGTGATATACCCATTTCAAACAGATATGCTGTTTTGGAAAATGTAGGGTGTGATGGATTCTCGGGAATGTAGCATGAGCAGCCAAGTTTCTGGTATTGAGACTGGCTCTAATGCAACGAGGGAGACGTCGGCTTCCAAGAGATCAATTGTGCTAGGGGATTCCGTCGTCAGAGGTACAGAGAGAGAGAGCTACATAGAGACTCATTCTAAGAGAATAACTACCACAGGGAAAGGGTTCAGTGAACTCGTGCGTGGTATTACAGCAAAACCCCAGGGAAGCGGACTGCTGTCTCTAGAGTGTTTAGGAGACAGCAAGTTTAACGGTGGCTTTAGATTTGGAACCACCACTGGCTGAGTTGGACTCGTCAAGTACGTACCAGGTACATGGTTTCTTGGTTAACGAAAGCCAAGGCATTGAGGCGGATGCGCCCAATGCAAGAGGGGACCTCCGGAGGTAAAAAGCAAGTCCAAGGGAAAAGATAACGGTATGACCTGAGAGAGAGAGCTGAACACTTTTCCAGTTACACTAAAAATGGACTACGGCAAGAGCAAACAAAGGGAGAGTCTACACAGGACTTCGAATGGCCAAACAAAAATACAATGTATGTTAAATAATTATGGTCCAGAGTCTGTGAAGCAGCTAGAATTTTCGATGAAGGAATGTGGTTTTCCAGAGGGAGGAAGTTTCAGTGAAAGACAGCTGGAAATATTGAGTTCGAGGGTGGAGGAGAGAGAGAAAGAGAAAAGGAAGGGAAAATAGAATCTGTGAATTGGCGTGCTTATAACATGAGTCCCAACGCCCGGATTCAGCTGAGGCTGATATCAGAGAAAGGAAATCTCAAGTAAAGGATAGATCAAATACACGTACAAACACCAGCGCACATGCAGATGTGCAGCAAACAAGGTAACGAAGCTTGCAGTGTCTTAAGTCTGTTTCAGATCCAGACCTTGATGACTGTTCTCCGAGACCTGCAGATCCCGGTTAAGGTTCCATGTCAGCGGCCGCCGCTTCAGAGTCTGCTGGATCTCCAATAGCATAGCATACCTGCAACCAATTGAAGCAAGAAGCCCAAAGGAAGGGCGACCACTCCAAGATGGAAAGGCATCCAATCCCTGTTCGTGATCACCCCCGACAGATGATGAGTCAGACAGTTATACAGAGTCAAACAAGGTAGTTCTGCAAGCCCCATTGGTTGAAGTTGCAAGTCCAGAAGGGTATCCAGTGTTGGTCCATTGGCAATGGACCATAAAGGATCTGAAAAGTGTCCATGAGCAGTTGCCTGACCCACGCAAGTTTGGAGGAAATATTTTTTCCGAAGAAGTGACAAAGGTCTGTACTGAGTTCCATCCCACATCCCATGAGATGAGACGTGTCCTCGGACGAAAACTAGATGCCGATGTCACCAAAATCAAGTATACCTGGCATGCTGCAAACATCCATGCCAGAGTAGCCAACCCACAAGCGTAGCAGAACGGAGACTTCAATGCTTTTATTGCAGCGCTGGCAACCGCCTGTAAGGAG
Organism: Chiloscyllium plagiosum; assembly: GCF_037043375.1. Lineage (NCBI taxonomy): Eukaryota > Metazoa > Chordata > Chondrichthyes > Orectolobiformes > Hemiscylliidae > Chiloscyllium > Chiloscyllium plagiosum. The sequence goes on from NW_028270173.1 coordinate 45,206,942, forward strand.
GCGTTCCCAGTGCGAAAGGACATGACCAAAATGGCAATGTGTAAACAGAAGAGAAGGCGAGACAGTGACCCAGTAACTTACGCACCTCACTAAAGTTCATAATGCCCACAGTGGACTGAGACCACCCGACGACATAAACGCATCAGAAATAACGCCGTATGAGGCACACCTGAAGAACAGCTTCATCAATGGAATGAAGCACGAAACAGTGAAAAAGGTAAAAGATACATGTATTACATGAAACACGGGAAAGCTGAATTTGATGGAACAACATGTGATACATGCTTAAAAATTGCTTACCCAAGAGAAGGATAAGCGGGAACTAAAGATGGAACAGCAAGAACATAAAGCTCGGATTACTATCATGCAAATGGTCGCTGAGCCGTTGGAAGGGGGTGCTGCAGGAAGAGAGAGAGGCAGAGGTGGAAGTCACGGAAGAGGAAGAGGTCATGCAAGAGGTCGCAGAAGTGGCGCAGGCAGAGGTAGATCTGGCGGGCGCATTGTGCAAAACTACTAATGGGGAAACATTCCAATTCTTGTTATCAGAATTTTGCCCTTTAAATCTGATAGGTCAGGACCTCAAAGGGAGACTGGCGTTGGACTTGTTCAGTACTCCGACGGGCTTGCAGGTAATTCACAGGGAAGATTTACCAGTTCAGGCTATAAAATGTGACCCACGATGCCTGGTGTAAGTCTATGAGCGGCGATTAGGCCAGAGAGTGATAAGTTCAGTGAGCGATTCACTCACCCTGGAAGCAAGTAATCCTATTAACATAGGTTTTCTTGCTGGAGAAATGCTGCACTGTACAACACACATACATCATGATGGCCTTGACGAACCATATGAGAAAGATTGTTTAAACCAGATCACTTGTTATTGTGGTATTATCACAGATGTGCAGTCAGTGTGAACTTATCGAAGGTATCTGTAACAACAAGCAGACCCTATTCTTTTGATGTGGAAGGCTTTGCTCCTCATGTGACATTGGCAAAGGCGTCTGGTGACAGGTGGCTGGATTTGGGAGCATGGGTGCTAAGGGCACAAAGAGCGAAAAGTTGGGTCCACAAGTCCACAAGAGGATGATTTCATTGAAAAAGTTCAGGCCGTTTCTTTCCGAATATTACATGCTTCTATCAACAAACGTCCGCATATGTCCACATATCTGCATTGAACCAGGCACCCACATCGTCCCTGAAGATCAAACCTTCCACCAGTCCAGTTTGGACCTAAATAACATTAAACTGTACACAGCTCCATTATATAACCATCTTGCTCTTGAATTCAAAGCCTTGATTATTAAAGGTAGATATCCCATGCATCATCTTAACACGCAACAGTAATACTCAGTCCTTCACAATACTAAATTGTTCAATTGTAATTTTAACAGCCACTCGCGCAGTCATTAATGGTTTTGTAGAAGGTCCGTTGAATTACTGTAGCAGAGGCCGAAAACTGAGTACTTCAGAAACAATTCAGGGTAAGATGGACAGAGGTGTGGGAAGTGACAACACATTCAAGTATTTTGGAGAGCACAGGTAGGTTGCAGTCAGGATGTAGTTTTCAGGGCAGATGAATTCTTTTTTTTTGCAGAACAGGAGCGATGACAATGCCAATTTTTGCTGGAAAGGGGACAGATTTAAAAGAGAAAGCAGTGGTGAAGATATAAGCTAACACAGGGAAAGAAAGTTTTTACGAACGGAATCAGAGAGGAATAGAGATGTTCAGCATAGAAAAGAGATACAGATGTTCAAAAGAATAGAGATGTTCAGCATCCAACCCATCCATGCTGACCAAATATACCAAGCCAAATGAATCCCAACGGTCAGCACGCAGTACATATCCCTCCAAACCCTTCCTATTCATATACCCATCCAAATGCTTCTTATGTGTTGCAATTGCACTCGTCTCCACCACTTCGTCGGGCAGCTTATTCAGTACAAATACCACTGTCTGCATGAACAAGGTATCCCTGAGGTCTCTTTTAGATCTTTCCCCTCTCACCCTAAACTTTTGCCATCTCGATCTGGACTCTCCCAGCACAGGAAAGGCTTTGTCTATTCATCTTATCCATGCCACTCATTATTTTGTAAATCTCTAAGGTCAACCCTCAGCCTCTGATGCTCCAGGGAAAACAGTCCCAACCTGTTCAACCTCTCCCGATAGCTCAAATCCTCCAACACTGGCAACATCCTTGTAAATTCTTTCTGAACCCTTTCAAGTTTCACAACATCTTTCCGATAGGAAGGAGACCAGAATTGCACGCAATATTCCAACAGTGGCCGAAACAATGTCCTGCACAGCCGCAGCAGGGCCTCCAAACTCCTGTACTCAATATTCTCACCAATAAAAGAAAGCATACCAAACGCCTTCTTGACTATCCTATCTACCTGTGACTCCACTTTCAAGGAGCTATGAACGCACTCTCCAAACTCTCTTTGTTCAGCAACACTCCCGAGGATATTACAATGAAGTGTATAAGTCCTGCTAACATTGGCTTTCCCAAAATGCAGCACCTCGCATTTGTCTGAATTAAACTCCATCTGCCACTTCTCAGCCCATTGACACATCTGATCAATATCCTGTTGTAAACTGAGGTAACCTTCTTCGCTATCCACTCCACCTTCAATGTTGGTGTCGTCTTCAAGCTTTCTAATTATGCCTCTTATGCTCATATCCAAATGCTCATATCCCTTTCTGAAAGGGTTCAGAAAGAATTTATTTCGATGACGAAAAATAGTGGACCCAGCACAAATCCTTGTGGCACACCACTGGTCAAAGGCCTCCAGTCTGAAAAACAACCCTCCATCATCCACCCACAGTCTTCTACCTTTGAGCCAGTTCTGTAACCAAATTGTTAGTTTTCCATGTATTCCATGAGATCTAACCTTGCCAACCAGTCTCCCATAGGGAACCTGGTCAAACACCTTACTTCAGTCCATATAGATCACATCTACCACTCTGCCCTCACCAATCCTCTTTGTTACTTCTTCCACAAACTCACACAAGTTTTTGAGACATGATGTCTCAAGCCATGTTGACTATCCCTAAACAGACCTTGCCTTTCCAAATACATGTACGTCCTGTGCCTCAGGATTCCCTCCAACAACTTTACCACCTCTGAGACCAAGCTCACTGGTCTATAGCTCCCTGGCTTGTCCTTACCACCCTTCTTAAACAGTAGCACCACGTGAGCCAACCTCCAGTCTACCCGCACCTCACCTGTGACTATCGATGGGACAAATATTTCAGTAAGAAGCCCAGCAATCACGTCTCTTTTCACAGAACCCTAGAGTACACCTGATCAGGCCCTGGAGACTTATCCACTTTTATGCATTTCAAGGGATCCAGCACTTCCTCCTATGTAATATATACATTTTTCAAGAAGTCACCATCTAGTTCCCTACATTCTAAATCTTCCATGTCCGTTCCATAGTAAATAATGATGCAAAATACTCGTTCAATATCTTCCCCATCTCCTGTGGCTCCACACAAAGGCTGATATTTGAGGGGCACTATTTTCTCCCTAGTTACCCTTTTGTCCTTAATATATTTGTAAAAACCCTTTGGATTCTCCTTAACTCTATTTGCCAAATCTATCTCATGTCCCCTTTTTGCCCTCCTGATTTCCCTCTTGTGTATACACCTATTGCCTTTATATTCTTCTAAGGATTCACTCTATCTATCCTGTCTATACCTGACATATGCTTCCTTCTTTTTCTTCACCAAACTCTCAATTTCTCTACTCATCCAGCATTCCGTACACCTACCAGCCTTTCCTTTCACCCTGACAGGAATATACTTTCTTTAGACTCTCATTTTCTCATTTCTGAAGGCTTCCAATTTTCCAGGCATCCCTTGACCTATGAACATTTACCGTCAATGAGCGTTTGAACGTTCTTGCCGAATACCGTCAAAATTAGCCTTTCTCCAATTCAGAATTTCAACTTTTAGATCTGGTCTATCCGTTTCCATCACTACTTTAAAACTAATAGAATTATGGTCACCGGCCCCAAAGTGCTCCCCCACTGACTCCTCAGTCACCTGCCCTGCCTTATTTCGCAAGAGTAGGTCAAGTTTCGCACCTTCTCTCGTAGGTATATCCAGATACTGAACCAAACATTTTTCTTTTCCACACTTAATTTCCTCTCTAACTGAACCCTTAACACTATGGCAGTCCCAGTCTATGCTTGGAAAGTTAAAATCCCTGACCATAACCACCCTATTATTCTGACAGATAATTGAGATCTCCTTACAAATTTGTTTCTCAATTTCCCTTTGACTATTAGGGGGTCTATAATACAATCCCACTAATGCGAGCATTCGTCTCTTATTTCTCAGTTCCACCGAAATAACTTCCCTGGATGTATTTCTTGTAATATCCTCCCTCAGTATAGCTGTAATGCTATCCCTTATCAAAAACGCCACTCCCCCTCCTCTCTTGCCTCTCTTTCTGACTTTCCTGTAGCATTTGCATCCTGGAATATTAAGCTGCCAGTCCTGTTCATCCCTGAGCCGTGTTTCTGTAATTGCTATGATATCCCACTCCCAAGTTCCTCGCCATGCCCTGATTTCGGCTCTCTTTCCTATTAGGCCCCTTGCACAGAAATAAATGCAGTTTAACTTATCAGTCCTGTTTTTTTGTCTGCTTTGTCTCTGCCTGCCCTGACTGTTTGACTCGCCTCTATTCTCAACTGTACCAGTCTCATGTGATCTCTTTCCTCACTATCTCCCTGGGATCCACCCCACCCCCACTCCACAGCTTACTAATTTAAAATCCTCCCGAGCAGTCCAGCAAGTCTCCCTGCCAGTATATCAGTCCCCTTCTAATTTAGTTGCGATGTGTCCTTCTTGGACAGGTCACTTCTACTCCAATCCAGATATGACTTCTCTTGAGGACCTCCTTTTTAGGTTCCTGCCTAACTCTTTGTCATATCCCTTCAGAATCACAATCTTTTACCTTCCTATGTCGTTGGTAGCAATTGTCAAGGAAGCTAGAGGTGGCTCTCATACGTTAAATGAGCTGGGAGAGGGCATGAGTGGAGACATGTTCTGGAAGTATTCCAACAGTACAGTTTAAGAACACAAGCCAGTATAAATTTCAGGCACTACCTACTGCAATAACACAAAACCAAGTGCTAAATTCAACAGTCACAGAAGCAGGCTATTGGCCCATCGAGTCTACACTGACCCTCCAAACAGCATCCACCCAGACCTACACCTCCTAGTCATTTCCTGTAATCCTGAAGTTCCCGCAGCTAATCCACATATTCTGCACATTTCTGGACACCATGGCAATTTAGATGGCTAATCTATCTAACCTGCACATCTTTGGACAGTGGGGGAAACCGGAGTGTCCAGAGGAAACTCACACAAACGTCGGGAGAATGTGCAAACTGCTCATAGACAGTCACTCAGGCTGGGATTGAATTTAGATCCCCGATGCTGTGAGACAGCAGTGCTGATCACTGCACCACCCTAAAATATGGCAATTCTTCGCTCACTTACAAATGTTATTTATTTCCCTTTCAAGATTCCTTGTGTCATTTTCACAATTTACTTTAAGCTATCTTTGTACATCATACGAACAACCCCAACATGATGAGAATGCTAAAATCAAGGCAGAGATAAGTTTATATCTAAGGTTGAAATGCATTTGAAGTACTTACGGTAAGCTGCGCTGTGAATAAAAACAAAAGGATTTTCAATGTTCATGGTGAAGCAGTCAAGATTACACAGCAGTCAAATCACAGCCACTGTGTCAGTTCAAAGGGTAGAAATGCTAATAGCTGAAGTCAGGAAAATGATATTTCTTATAACAGAGCCGAAACATCCCCAAAGACCACCTCTCCCAATAAGCATCTGAATCAACAATAGCCACTTTTCCATCTTTTAAAACTAAACTCCAGATCAAAAGAAATGTGGGAACACATCAGAACTGGGGTAGAACATAATATTAAACATGATTACATATGATTTTCTGATGTGCCTAAAAATAAAACAAATACGAAGGTAACTTTTAAAAGGGAAACATAAATACCTCAGGATCAAGCATAACTAGTTTTATGATAGCACAGTGCAGTCGAAACACAAGTGATTTTCTTCACGAGCTGCATTCAAACCAAATAGCAAAAGCAGCAAAACGGAGGCGCGATGGCTCAATGGTTAGCACTGCTGTCCCACAGTTCCTGGGGCCCGGGTTGGATTCTACACTCGGGCGACAGTCTCTGTGGAGTTTGCACACTCTCCCCGTGTCTGCATGGGTATCCTCCGGGTGCTCTGGTTTCGTCCCATAGTTCAAAGGTTTGTTGGTTAGGCGAATAGGCCATGTTAATTTGCCCATAATGGTCAGGAATGTGTAGGTTAGGCGCATTAGTCAGGGGAAATGTAAAGTAATAGGGCAGAGGAACGAGTCTGGTTGGGATACTCTTCAGAAGGTCGGTGTGGACTTGTTGGGCTGAAGGGCCTGTTTCCAAACTGTAGGGAATATATGATTCTATGGTAAGCATCTAGATTTGATTCTCTGTGCTAGTGTGAAGTTAGGTACAAATATTATGTCCCACAACTGGCAGATCATCTAAAACATGTCCATTTATATCTATGAGCAGACAGGGAACTGATCCGATACAACGCATATTTCCTTGCAAACTTCGGAGCACAAGGTGCAACATTGGATTTTGCAATTAGACATCCCACGCTGGACAATCCCAGTTGTGCAAAGACGTTTATGAATGACAAATTTAACGTTATCAGACAGGATAGCAGAGTGGCTCACTCACACACAACAGAATCCATATAAATTCAAATGTAAGGCCATGTCATACAGAGTCATATATCATACTAACCAATCCACACCAAACATAGCCTGAAACAAGACTTCTCCCATGTGCCTGCTCCTGGCCCATACCTCACCAAACCTTTCCTATTCAGGGACTTATCGATGTGCCTTTTAACAGTTATGACTGTGCCCACCTCCACCACTTCCTCAGGAAGTTCATTTTACATGTGAACCATCCTCGGTGTAAAAGATTTGACAGTCATGTATTTTTTAAAAATCTCTCTCTTCACCTTTTTTAAATACTCATTCAGAAAGCCACTTCAAGTATATTATGGGTCAGATTACCTCCATCTGTTTCATCCTCTGATTCAGTGCAATTTAAAGATCCAATCCACTGCCTATCTGGCTAGGAGGAAGCAAAAGAGAGACAATGGCTAAGCTGAGCTGGCTCACCAGGTGCAGTAGAAATTCACAGAAACTCAACAGGATGCTCAAATCATCTGCTGAGTTTCTCGAACATTTTTTGTATTTGGCCCAGAGTTACTTCTCGTCCTTTTTTTTCTTGTACTTTTTTCTCCTCTTTTCACCCTAGATCTAACAGGGTGTCACAAAGGGACTGGCTTAAATAGCCTTCTCTTGCTCCTCGTTCCTGTGACTGTGCTGAGAAGGCAAACCAGGTGGTGTGAGAATGGAAATTCATGAAGATCCACACAGGAGGTCCAATGTAACTCACATTCTGGTTCACTGCCCCTGTCTACACCTTTTTCCCCTAGTACTGAGATTGAAAGATGTTTGAATAAAAAGAACTGCAGATGCTATAAATCAGAAACAAAAACAGAAAAAGCCTGAAATCAGAGTTAATGTTGCAGGTCAAGCGCTCTTTCCTCAAAATCCTCCAAAGATGTTTGTCAGCCAAAGGGTCAAGGAATATGAAGCAAATGGAGGAGGGATAGCGCTGGATCGATGATCAGCCATGACCCCATTGAATCGTGGAAGGCCAAACTCCTTGGTCTGGACGTCCTTCTGATTGCAGGGTCAGTGCAGAGTGAATGCGATGAATGGCTTATTTCTGTACTACAGGGAATCTACGCCCACTTAAGCCATTGTGACCTCACAATGACCGGTACACTCTCATCGCACCTGGTCCAGAATTGTAGAATCCTGAGGGAGCTGAAAGAGACCATTCATTCCAACGAATTTGCACGGAACATCAAAAGAGAATCCTACCCAGATCAATCCGATCCCCAACCCTATCCCGTAAACCCACTCTTCCCATGGCTAATTCCCCGAGCCTGCACATCCCTGGACATTAAAGAGCAACTTATTATGGCGATTTTATCTTAACCTACACATGTTTGGACTGTGGGAGAAAACAGGAGCATCCGGTGGAAATCCAAGCGGAAATGGAGACAACGAGTGAAATCTGGGCCTAGCCCGCTCCTGGGTTGCCAGTCAGCATGTCTCTAGAGAGGACTCACCCACTATCCAGAAAACGCCGCCAACATTAGCATTCAGTGTCCTGGAGCCGGTCTGCTGGTCACGTATTGCCGCTCAATAACAATGATGTGAAGGTGCCGGTGTTGGACTAGAATGGACAAAGTTAAAACTCACACAACACCAGGTTATCATCCATCAGGACGGACTTTAACCTAGTCTTGTGTGATTTTTAGCTTCACAGTGTCTCCACGGATCACAAATGTGGTGATTAAAAAAGCGAGTCACGTGTTTGCTGGCTCCCCCCACCCTCCCCACGGGCGAGAGCGAGTTGTCAATCAAAGGAACTGCAATCACTTTGCACTGGCTTTGCACAGCTCACTTCAAATACAAAGTCTGCAGTATTCAGAAATATATGCATAAATCACTAAACAAAAGAAAACTCTGACACTTAAAAATCCAAAATTACAAGTAAAGGCAAAAAAGTAAGTACAGCGATTGAATAATAGCAAATTTACGAATTGCTCTTCCTAAATGCTTGTATGAAATGTCTCTAACACCCAAAATGTTGGAAAATGAAGCAGCAAGGGCAGTGGAGGACATGATCTTAGGAAAACAGCGAGAGAGTTAATGAATGTTTGAGGAATAGAAGGAAGTATCCAGGGAATAAGAGGCACGAAATTTCGGTTTTGCTTCTTTTTCGTTCATTTGCACCAGTATTTAGTTCACCAATGACTTGGAAACCCAAGCACCTCTCAGCTCGCGGAGAAAATGTATCCCTTTTCCATATGACCCATTCGGAGATGCTAAAATGCATCTCTGGGACTTTAACCCACGCCCTCTGGTAGGACATAAGCATGGTGCCACAAAAGCCCCAGAATTTCAAATGGGGCTTATTTGGACCAGCCGGGAAACCGGGCTTAGATATTTAAATCAACTTGTTCAGATACATTATGTTCAGATATTTCCTGGGGTCCTACTATTCATTAGGTACTTCCTTGCCTTGTTAGTCCTCCCAAAATATATCACCCCATTATATTCAGACTTCAATTCAATTTGCCTTTGTTCAGTCCATATGAACAGCTTGTTTATACAGTATTGTGCTTTAGGCTAAGGGTTTCCCCAAGACTATTTAACATTTTATTGCAGAAATTGCAGAAGTAATGTGAAAAGTTATTAAACAAATATAACTTAATCTTAGTGGGCTGAGACACTTGAACAAGTTCTGGGTAAAATGACGTCTGTACAAGACAAAATGGATTTCTACTGAACTGAGCTGGGAGTAGGTTTCTCACAGGGCAGGTGCAGTAGTGTTGAGAGAACTTTAAATTAACTCAGTTGGTTTGTGGGATTCAAAAACCAAACATTAAAGAGGAATATCAAGGTGCAGTAGTACAGCGATTAGGTGATGTCTTAATGGTATTATCACTAAATTATTAATCTGGACACCCAGGCAATGTTCCAGAGACCTGGCTTCACATCCAATTATGGTAGATAGTGGAATTTGAATTAGATTAAAAATATGTAAGTTACAGTTTAATGATGAGCGCTAATGATTTTGGGGGGAAAATAAAAGTCTCATCTTCTCTGGCCAATGTGTTACTGTTATCTGCTCTCAATTCTACTTACCACGAGAAAGGAAAAAAAGGAATGAAGATAGCTCTTGGCATCAGAAACAACTGCAACTCTGGGTCAGGCAATAGTGAAGGAACCAACAAGAGGGAAAAACATATTTGTCTTCATTCTTACCAATTTGTCTGCTATAGATGTAATTGACAATCATGTAGACCTTGTGGAGATGATGTCCTGCCTTCACACTGATAATACCTTAAATCATGCTTGTGCGGTATGACGCCCATACTAAGTGGGAAAGACTTTGAACAGATCTAGCAACTCAAGATTGTGCATTGTGAGCATCAGCAGCAGCAGAATCATGCTTCAATGTAATCTACAACCTCGTAGCAGGCATTTGCCAAACGAGTCTTACCATCAAGCCAAGGAATCTCCCCTCGTTCAATGAAGAGTGCAGGATGGTATGCTGGGTGGGGCAACATAGAAAATCTAAAAATGTAGTGTCAACCTGATGATGCGAAAACACAAGGCCACATGTATGCCAAACAGCATAAGCAGCAAGTAGTAGACTGAGCAAAGTGATCCCAAAACCAGTGGATTATATCTGAGCACTTTAGTCCCACCACATCTAATTGTGAATGGTGGTGGACAATTAAACAACTCACTGGAGGAAGAGGCTCACAAGATCCCATCTTCAGTAGTGCAGAAACCCGGCACTTCTGTGTAAATGATTAGGCTGAATCATGTGCACCAATATTCTTCCGAAATTGTCAAGTGGATGATCCAACTTGGCCTCCTCCAAAGTCTTCAGCTTAACATATGCCAGTTTTAAGGCAATTCAATGTAATATCAAGAAAAAAATGGGGTACTGAATACTACAAAGTCTGTGGCACCTATTCACCATTAGTACTGAAAAATTGTGCTACAGTCCTTGCCACACCCCTGTCTAAACTGTTGCAATACAGCTACAACACTGGCATCAAATAGCGTGTGTGAAATTGGTCAGATGTGCCCTGTACACAAAACATTGGACAAATCAAACAGCGTCAATTACCACTCCATCATTCTACCCTCAGTATTCAGTAAATTGATGGAAGTTGTTATGAACAGTACTTTCAAGCAGCATCTGCTCAGCAATAACTGGTTCAGTGACACCCAGTTAGAATTCAGCCAGGGCCATTCTCTTAAAGAATAGCTGCAGCCACTCAGCTCCTGACCTATTTACAGCCTTGCTTCAAAAGTGGACAAGAATGCATAATTTCAGAAGTGAGCTGATCGTGACAGCCTTGACTTCAAGGTCACAGTTGACCAAGTGTGGCATCAAGGAGGCCAAGCAGAAGAGTAGTCAATGGGAACCAGCAGAAATCTCTGTACTGGTTGGAGTCGTACCGACCACATGAATATTTTAGAGGTCAGTCGCCTCAGCTTCAGAGCATCCCTACAGGTATTCTTTAAGAAAATGGCTAAGAACCAATCCTGTTTTACTCCTTCATCAATGACACTCCATCCATCACAGGGTTAGAAGTGAGGATATTCACTGATGATTGCACAATGTTCAGCATCATTCAGAACTCCTCAGATATTGAAGTAGGTTAGTCCACATATGGCATAACCTGGATAATAGCCAGACTTTGGCTGGTCAGTGCCAAACTACATTCATGCTGCAAATGCCAGGCAATAACAATGTCCAATTAGAGACAATCTAACTAATGCTTCTCAGCATACAATTATGTTGCCTTCCCTGAATCCCGCATGACCAGCAGCCTGGAGTTTATCATTCACCAGAAACTGAATGGGACTAGTCACGTAAATATGTTGGCTACAAAAACCAAACTAGAGACTTGTAAATTGCTGCACATAACTCACTGCCTGACTCCCCAAAGCCTGTCCACCATTTAAAAGTGGCAAGTATGATGGAACAATCCCCACTAGCCTGGATGGGTGCAGTTCAAACCACTTACAAGAAGCTTGCCAGCAGCCACATTGTCACCACATCCACGCAAATCCATTCTTTCCACCACCATCTACAAAAATATATTTCAGAAGTTCACCAAAGCTCCTTAACTTCTTCTTTATCCACTGCCAATACCCTATAGAAAGACAAGGGCAGCACCGACATGGGATTACCACCACTTGCAAGTTCTCCTCCAAGCCTATCAGCACCCTGACTTAAAAATTTATCACCGTCAGAGGGAAATAGGTATGGGTGTGTTACTATTCGGAGGGTCGGTGTGGACTTGTTGGGCCGAAGGGCCTGTTTCCACACTGTAGCGAATCTAATCAAATTTCAGTCAGCTCACAATAGCCTTCTGAAGGGAAACTAAGAACAGGCAATAAATAGTGGCTTAGCCAGTAACACTCCCAGGTTCATCAGTGAATTTTTTTGGAAAATGTGTCTGAAGTCAGAGTAGAGGACAAAGTCATTAAGTTTAAATTAGTATCAGGAGCTATATTTGGCTCAATACCTATGGTACATCGTTTAATGGTCTTAGTGACAGTGGTTTGAAACACCTCCGTAGCTTGACAGACGATTTCAGAGGACATTTAAAAAATCAAGCACTGTGCTGTATGATTGAATTCACATGATTCACATTAGATAATGGCGGCAAATTTCCTGTACCAAAGGAAATTAGTGAAATATTGTGATGACAATTCTGTTTTTTTTTCAAAAAAGAAATTCGAATAAAGCCAAATACAACTTTCAAACACAGAGGAACTACATTTGCAGCAAGCAAAGACATAAAAAAATGTAATATCGAGCGCATGGAAATAAAACAATTAAAACATGACAAATCCGATGCATTTTGTTACATTGACTTCACTGTAAATGGCATTGAGACAAACCAAACGCGGGCGCTTCCCTGGTCGTCCAGTGGTTACGATTCAGTGCTATCGTTGCCGCAGCCCGGGTTCGATCCCTTGTTAAGGAAGTTAACTTTCTGCAATGCGAATAGTTTTCACAGAACTATTCCAGCTTCTATATATTACTGCCAATGAAACCAAAAGTTTACCAAAAGTCTGGTTGGTGATCTCGTGCTACCTCAATTTTCACTACTTTTGTCTCCGGTTGACAGCCAGGATAAAAAATTGTAGACTGCGAAAATGTTGGATCAGTGGATGGCGATTTCAGGAGAGCTTGTGGCGAGATGGGTGGGGGACGGTGATCGTGCACTTAACAACTGCAGGTGTATACATCTAAACTTTGCATTTTCGAGTCCTTTGCACACATTTACTTCTGTTCCTGTTCCAATGGAGAATTAATTCTCTCCCCACTAGTGTTACCCCATATTTCCGGCACATGTCGTTTTCTTTCATATTTTCCTTCCACGAATCTTGAGAATCTTACCTTAGTTTGGATCCCTCGTCCCGCCTCCAGGAAACACCACACTGATTCTGTGAATTGGAGGTGCCGATGTCGGACTGGTGTGGACAAAGTTAAAAATTGCACAGCACCGGGTTATATTCCAACAGGTTTATTTGTGATTCTGTGATTTTCAACTTGATTCTGTGAATACAGCGTGTTTAGTGGGGTGGGGGCAAGTTGGAGAGGGGAGGTCACACAACCACACGTTCCTGCACTTTTTTCCCAGAATGTGACACTCATTCATTCACAAAATCTCCATATTCTTGCACAGGCAGACGACCTGTTTGGAGAGATACCTGGCAAATATGCAACTTCTGGCCGGTATGCATATGCAGAGCACAGCTGGAGAGGGATATGTAGCGATTCTGTCTATTGGAAATATGTCCAACTCTGGGAAAAAATATTGAGAATAAACTTCTTTCAAATGGAGCAGTGTGTTTAGCATTGTTTTGCCTCCACTAATTCAACCTGCACAACAACTGAAGTAGCTATACACTGTATTTGAAATCTGTTGAATCAACTTGCAGCAGTCTCTTTGAATCAGTAACATAAGGCGAGAGGTGACAAAGGATATATTGCTGGTTAGGAGTAGAGAGAAATTAAAAATAAGAAAAAAACAGATGCCAACTCTGTAACTCGTGATGGACGCTTAAGTGCACCTTTCTTTCTGATCAAAATAAAATTTCCTGGAGGAAACCCAACAGGTTTGGGAGTGCCTGTAGAGAGAAAGCAGAGTTAAAGTTTCGTAGGTCACTGTTCCTCATTCAGAACTGCTCGTGTCACAGGTGGTCTCAGATCTGCTGAGTTTTTTCAGCAATTCTTTATTTTTATTGTTACTCATTTTTCTTTCTCCATGATATACAGGAACATTTACTCCGAATGGATCCAAAAAAAACTAATCTGTATTACTGAGGGAAATCACAATATTGCACATCAGCACATAAAGTGCTGATTTCAACAGATGGTTTCAAAACGTTGCAAATATTTAGTTCACGATACAATAAATGGCTATAACGAAGACAACGGAGAGAGGAAGCAAGCTACATAAACCTATTTCCAAGATATCCATATGTGTCCCCGATGCATAGTGGGCTACCTGAGTCTCTGTGGCGCAATTGGTTTGCACAGTTAGCTATTAAACAAATGGTTGGTGGTTCGAGCCTAACCAGTGGCGTTGGTGCATATTGCTTTTAACATTTTTGCGACAAACATCACCATGAATTGTTGTGCACTCAATCCCAAGCAAATTGTCCACCAACTTGATAATCGCAAGAAAACCAGAAGATAATCATTCATCAGCTGATCGCATTAACGTCTTGTACTCGGTACTGTTTTACATCTGAATTGTAGCAATAATGACACAACTTACTACAGATTTTTTAGATTACTTACACCAACAAGTCCACACCTACCTGCCGAAGCGTAACCCACCCAACCCATTCACCTCTTCACCTAACAGTACAGGCAAGTTACCATGGGCAATTCATCTAAGCTGCACAGTTTTGGACTGTGGGAGGAAACCGGAGCAGCGCCACGCTGACAGGGGTAGAATGCGCCAACGCCACACAGCGATTCGCTTGAGGCTGGAATTGAACACGGATCTCTGGCGCTGTGAGGTAGCAGTGCTAACCACTGTGCCACCCATGGTGCTGGAATTCTTTCTGAAACGACTGCAGACCACAAGCAAGTCAGACAGCTTCCATTGAGACCTGTGCCACATATAACAGCAATGACAGTGCCTCACACCTGATGACCAGGTATTTTCCCGGATGGAGAGCGACCGTAGCTTCCAACTGCCCAATTTCTGCTTCACTTTGCTGATACGCTCCTCCCAAGACTGTATTCCCTGTCCCTAGATTTCTCTGAGAAGGCGGTAATGAGCCGATTTCTGGATCCACTGCAGTGCACGTGCTCTAGGTAGACACACAATACTGTGAGCAAAGGAATCCTAGGCGTTTGACACATTGACAGTGAAAGAACGGCAATTTTTGCTCATGTCAGAATGAGCGGAACTTGCATATGGTGGTGTTCCCATATATGTGCCGGACTTGCCCTTCAACATGGAAATGATTGCAAGTTTAGAGTGAGCTGTCTAAGGATCATCTGTGAATTTCTGCAGTGCATCTCGTAGATGGTGTATATTTTCTGCTCCTGCTTGTCGGTTCTGGCGCAAATGGATGTTCATGGAGGTGGTACAATCAAACCAGCTGTTTTGTTCTGGATATCGTCAAGCTTCCTAAATGTTGTCGGAGCTGCAATTCTCCAGAAAAGGGGGTAGTATCACAGAACACTCAGGATTGTGTTCCAAGGAATTCCAGCATAGATATCCTAGAGTTGAGAATGTCTGATCTACAACAACCACAACCATTTTCCTCTGTGTCAGGTATGACTCCAATCACTGAAAAATGTGCATCCTATTCACATTGATTCCATTTCCTTGTCCCTATGGGTACCTGATGCAACATTCAGTCAAATGACGGCTGGCACTCGAACGTCACCTCTGAAATTCAACTCTTCCATCCATGTTTCAACGATGAACATTGAACACCTATTATGTTGTCACAAGCTCAGTAGCTATGGTGGAGCCCAAACTGTGCGTCAGTGAGCAGGCCATTGCTAAGCAGGTGTTGCATAATAGCACTGCTGATGACGCTTTCCACGGATTTGCTGATGATTGAGAGTTGGCTGATTAGTTGCTATTGTCCGGGTTAGAGCTGTCATATTGTTTGTGCACAAAACATCCCTGGCGAGTTCGTCACATTGTTGGATTATTCTCGTGTTGTAGCAGAACAGGAACAGCTTGGCTAGGGGAGTGATAGATACTGCAATAATTTTATCTTAAGGCTATATTATTTAGGATTTACTTTCGGTCCCTAGGTTTTCTATTTGTCCACGAGGTATTCCCACAGTAATTCATTTTCTTTGCTATTTATTAGCATCATCCACGGTAATTCCACATTTTCATTCTTGGAATCAAGATCATATCATGCGAACAAACATTCCATTCATTGGTTCTCCTCTTTCCAAAATGCAAACATAAACCTCGAACATCCTGCTGCCAGCCGTGGTAATTTAATTCCATATATTTGTCTTGGCTCTTATCATCACGTTTCCTCCCAAAATTCCATGAAATCGGAACAATATTTTCGAATTTTGTCTTTGTTGCAGGCTGCTAGCAATGTTGGCATGTGTTGTCCGTGCAATGGATCCTTCAACCGGGACTGGAAGAAGAAACACCTTCCCCAAGAACTGTAATTCAGCAGACAGAGAAATTGAATTGTTAGCAGAGAAATCAAACTGAATAATTGGTAGGATGACTTCTGGGAGTGGACCTTAAAAGTGCATATACAGTTGATGAAGTGGGCGAAACTGTTACCGAAATTGGTTCAATTGTTTTATTAGCAAACCTTTACTTAGTAGAAGTGATATGTGAGCATTTCCCAAATTCTCACAATACCTAACTCGTTGTAACTCTATTCTTATAAGAAACAATATTATTGGCATCAATCCACGTGTTTGACTAGGGGATTGAAATCTCCTTCCACTATTTTGTAAGGCTGGCTCTCCTGTATGAACGTTGCTCTAGCAGATCAGAGGAGATCATCTACGGAGTATTTTTGCAGTGCTAAATGCTCTTCTCACACTGGGACGGGTACTGGCGCATCTTCGCTCAGGGCGTGACTTCCAGGTTTAAGCTTTTATATCACCTCACTCCAGACTTCACTAAATATTCCGGTGTTACGATACCATCATCATCTAATTTTACACCACCAGCAGTATTCAGGATTACCATGGTTGGATACGTGTAAAGTGGAAGTCGTCTGGCAGTGGATGGAAATCAATGCGGCAGAAAGTGTCATCAAAACAAACCTGAAAATTTGTGACCTCATTGATCTTGGTTTCCACAGTTGTTTACAGTCAACCGCTGCTGTTTAATTCAGTTTGTCAAACTTCCAGTCAGGCCTGATCTTCTGCTTTGGGTCATTTTAGAATTTTTGTCCTGCGATCGCTTGACCACTGTGCCTCCTGTTGATATCTTAAAGTATGCAGTGAAAATGGAAGTGCAGTCTCGAGTTCTGATCTCATCAGGCATGAATGAACGCTCAGACGGATAGACCAAGTGCCTGAGAATCTAGGTTCCCAATTGTACACGGCCAACAATACACAGTATACTAAGTTTCTTCCTTTAGTCCATCAATAAGTTGAACTGCACATGAATTAATAATTAGCCGCTAAGTTCATGCACTTCGTCGGTTTGAAGCCTCTAAAGTGATTATAGCACTTGGTCGACTAAAGGTCGTAGCGTGCAACCATTCATAGAGTCATAGAGTCATAGAGATGAACAGCAAGGAAACATACCCTTCGGTCCAACCCGTCCATGCCGACCAGATATCTCAACCTAATCTAGTCCCACCTGCCAGCACCCGGCCCATATCCCTCCAAAACCTTCCTATTCATGTACCCATCCAAATGCCTCTTAAATGTTGCAATTGTACCATTTCACCACATCCTCTGGCAGCTCATTCCATACACGTACCACGCTCTGTGTGAAAAAGTTGTCCCTTAGGTCTCTTTTATATCTTTCCCCTCTCACCCTAAACCTATGCCCTCTCGTTCTGGACTCACCAAACCCAGGGAAAATACTTTATCTATTTATCCTATCCAAGCCCCTCATAATTTTGTAAACCTCCATAAGGTCACCACTCAGCCTCCGACGCTCCAGGGAAAACAGTCCCAGCCTATTCAGCATCTCTCTGTAGTCAGATCCGCCGATCTTGGCATTATCCTTATAAATCTTATCCTTATAAAGCAATATTCCAACTGTAGCTTAACCAATGTCCTGTACAGCAGCAGCATGACCTCCCAACTCCTGTACTCAATACTCTGACAAATAAAGGAAAGCATACCAAACGCCTTCTTCACAATCCTATCTACCTGCGACTCCAATTTCATGCAGCTATGAACCTGCACTCCAAGGTCTCTTTGTTCAGCAACACTCCCTAGGACCTTACCATTAAGTGTATAAGTCCTGCTAAGATTTGCTTTCCCAAAATGCAGCACCTCGCATTTACCTGAATTAAACTCCATCTGCCACTTCTCAGCCCAAAGGCCTATCTGTTGTAATCTGAAATAACCCTCTTCGCTCTCCACTAAACTTCCAATTTCGGTGTCATCTGCAAACTTACTAAGTGTACCTCTTATGCTCGCATCCAAATCATTTATATAAATGACAAAATGTAGAGGGCCCAGCACTGATCCTTGTGGCACTCTACTGGTCACAGGCTTCCAGTCTGATAAACAACACTCCACCACCCCCACTGTCTTCTATCTTTGAGCCAGTTCTGTATCCAAATGGCTAGTTCTCCCTGTATTCCGTGAGATCTAACCTTGCTAATCAGTCTCCCATGGGGAACCTTGTCGAACGCCTTACTGAAGTCCATATAGATTACATCTACTGCTCTGCCCTCATCCATCTTCTTTGTTATTTCAAAAACCTCAATTAAGTTTGTGAGACATGATTTCCCATGCACAAATCCATGTTGACTATCCCTAATCAGTCCTTGCCTTTCCAAATACATGTACATCCTGTCCCTCGGGAATCCCTCCAACAACTTGCCCACCACCGAGGGCAGGCTCGCCGGTCTATAGTTCCCTGGCTTCTCTTTACCATCCTTCTTAAACAGTGGCACCACGTTTGCCAACCTTCAGTCTTTCGGCACCTCACCTGTGGCTATCGATCATACAAATATCTCAGCAGGAGGCCCAGCAATCACTTCTCTCGCTTCCCACAGAGTTCTCGGCTACATCTGATCAGGTCCTTGGGATTTATCCACCTTTAATCGTTTCAAGGCATCCAGCACTTCCTCCTCTGTAATCTGAACATCAAATTATCCTTTTGAGACACAGTCCAAGTTTTTTAAAACAACATTATTTGAATTTTAATCCATATTTCTTTTTCCAACGGATGAAATTAACTGTGAGGATGATTAGATATAACGAAGTAAAGCTGGAGGCATAGTGCAGGCAGGTGTGATAGGCAACGGATACATGTGTGTATCTGCGCTTTTAAGGTCCATTCCCAGAAGTCGTCCTACCAATTAATCAGCTTGATTTCTCTGCTAACATTTGAATTTCTCTGTCTGCTGAATTACAGTAGTTAAAACTTGAAGCACATTTGTCAATTGTGTCACGACCTGCCATATGTTTTGTTATGGACCAGGTCAGCTCCCTCAGAATATTTTAAGAAGTTATCACAGAATCTAACTTTGTTATTTGATTTAAACAAGTGTACAGTGCATATTCTAGGAGAGATTCAGCTGATCAAACTGCTTAGTTTTAACAAAATAAAATTCATTTATAAGATTACTGAATGAAACATAAAGAACAGACAACCTAATACCAAACAACTTATCATACCCAAAACCCAACGGACTATCCTAACATAATGATGCTGTTGCAAAATACATGGAACAATCCCTATTAACATCCCTTAGCACAATAGGAAAGATCAAACAATTTCTTACAGGAGAGAAGTCAGAGAAAGGGGGAGACAGGTCCAGCATTGTTTCTTCACACATACATTGCTGCAATAAAACTAAACCAGAGTATTAGCTGAGGTGTGAGAACTGACCACTCCCTTTCATGATACAATTATTTTAAAACTTGAACGTCTTCTCTCTGAGGCAGTATATTTTAACTGTAAGCAAATTGTCCCTAAAATCCATCTGAATTCAGAGTTTTAGGAACCTGCTTTGTTTGCAACCTCTATGAAAAAAAGAAGGAACGCCTAAACGTGTTAAAGGAACAGCTTTGTCACAGTTTCGTGGTAAAATGGTTTGACGCCCATGTTATATGACTTCCAATAATCCCGTCAAGTTTGTTTGACTTTGCTACCGATAATAATAACGTTTCCCACTGCTGGTGGATATGAGCGAGTTTGATTTGTCCTACTGGAGCCGATATGTGTGGCCTAATACAAATAATTGTTCGTTGGTTGTAACATATGAAAGTCTCGCATGGGTGTTGTTTTAAGATTTTGTGATGCAGCATTCTCTCTTCCCTATAGGCAACATCGGTTATGTCAGTCTCCCGATCTCTACAGTTCGTTTTAAATGGATATTTGGATAGCAACTGCCCAAAATATTTGAAATTCATATATTAATGGCAGCACAAAACTATTTATTTTTGTCTAGCGAAGTTTATCTAGTGATACCTACAAGACATCCCTTTTCCTCAAAAGCACGGAGAAGAGAGAGATCATATGCATTCAATACTCCCTCTCAGGTAATGCCGACATTTTCCCCATCACAGACAATTAACCGAATGTGATTGTATGTAGCGATTTCGATCCTGAATAGCAGCCCCATAGCTTTTTACCCACAAAACCGTCATTAAATCAAATCTTGGTCAGTTACTGTAAATTTGGAAGATCGGTGTATTTCATTATTTTAAACAATACTTGATCTGTCTGTCGTTGATTCAAGATGGAAACTGTCCTTGCTTAGCAAGTTCGAAGTTTGATCATCCACTGTCCACAGATTTTGCACAGGATTCTATTGGTCTGTCTCTGTGATTCTCTATCTTTCCCTGGATGATATTGTATATGCTCTTCTCTCACCATTATATGTATTGGTCTACCTGATTCTCGTTTAGAACTCTCTACCACTGTGATCCCTCTGCCTGCCCACTCCCCATTACTTTGCTGACTGTCCAGACTAATTATATCCGGTGTCTGTGTAACTTTATTGGTTAAGTGGTTGAGTTCATTATCCAAATTACCTGCGTTGAGGGTAGTTTGACAATCTGCACCGTAAGTTGTTATCATATCATTGTGTGCCCTGCTTCTTGATCTCTCTGTGTCAATCAGTATTTTCTGTCAATGGATTAAATGCAAGTGTAATCCATAACATTGGGGAATGAACTACTCTGCCAGCTGAGGTCCAGACATCTAACACATCAGAACCAATTCGTTGTGTATGTTTTCATATCAGGTTCTGCCTGTGTGCATATAAACATATCCCATCTTGCAGTTTTGTTATAGTGCTCAGATAAACGTGTAGGCCTGCACTTTTGGTTAGTTGGCCATTTCCAATTTCGTGCAAGCGCCGTCACACAATTTCTATTCCTTTCTCTGGACCGATAGCCACATAACCTTTTTCCATATATCTGTCTGTGGAAAACCCCTGGCAGTCTCCTCTGGTAACAATCCTCTGAGCTCCAAATTGTCTTCCAATACACAACCATTGGTTGCACTACTCAAACATTGAGGAGTTATTGCGATGGACAAAAATGCCCCATCCTCACATTCGACTGCATTCAATGGGGCAAACAACTTACAGACTGCGATGTATATTTTCAACAATCACAACCTGACAATTCACGTGACAATGCTGCATATCATCACACTAGAGAAGGGGGACAGGTGAGATCTGTTATTATTCTTAGATAATATCTGACCTCGATTAGATACCTATCCACACTTCTGTAATTGTAGACATATGTTATAACTCCTGCTGAAAATGTGTTGCTGGAAAAGCGCAGCAGGTCAGGCAGCATCCAAGGAACAGGAGAATCGACGTTTCGGGCTTTGATAACTCCTTCTGGCATTGGTCTGGGAACAACCATTTCTTTCCAAAGATTGCATTAACCGACTTCTGCAAATTCCTCTTGCATCAGTCAATTGCCTGTGTCTCAGGCCTCACATTTTGCCCAAAATGGTTTATCCAAGCAAATGAATCCTCTACGTAGTGGCCCACAGACCATAATCAGTGAGAAAAAAGTCTCCTCCACAATAACCCACAACACCGGTGCTTTGCACGTCTGCATACTCACCTCCTTACTGTACTGCCTATGCAGTCAGCATTTTGTGGTCAAATTTTGCCCGAACTCTGTTTTTACATTCTCTGCTGACACGACCCGAAGTCCAGATCTCAAATAATAACGAGACAGTCTGAAGGAAAGTGATAGAGTGATTGGTGGCATGGTTCAAAGGTGTTACTAAAAAATACTCTCCCTCAACGTGAGCAAAGCGAAAAAAAACTGGTCATTGACTTCAGGAATCATGATGAAGGGCCCATTCCAGTCTGTGGAATGATGATTATGAACAATGTGTTGTGATCTATCCACGTCGATGCGATGTCCAAGAAGCACCACAATGCCTCTTCGTCTTTGAGACGCGAAAGAAATTCAGCATTTCCATAAAGACTCTTCATATGCTTTTTATAACTTCACCATGGAAAGCATGCAATCCGGAGGCATGTACAGTATTCCATGGCAAGTGCTCTGCCCAGGACCAGAAGAAACTATAGGAGTTTTGAATACAGCCCAGTCAATCACTCAAGCCAAACTTCGATCCATTGACTCTATCTATATTTCTTTTTGCCTAATAAAGGCAGTCAAAAGAATCAAAGACCCCTCCCTCCACGGTTACAAACCTTTGCTCTCTCTTGGTGCCTGGCATAAGATGCACTAGCTTAAATACATACAACAAACGGATTCAGGAACAGTTCCTTCCCCACTGTAATTCGTCTTCCGAATGTACCTCACAAATGTTGAATTTCATTTTGATCTCCCTCTTTCAGCACCTTCTCTGCAGCCTTAATATTTGCATTCTTTGCCCTATTCCATTACCCTCATGAACTTTGTATGATCTGTCTGCACTGCACGTTTTTCACTGTACCCAGGTACATGTGAAAATAATAAATCAAATCTAATCATCTAAAATGAAGTACCTCAGGTGATTTTATCTGTGCCTGTTTGTATGTCAGGGGTTACCTCAAATCTGATATTGGTAATCGAAATTTTGGATGAAGAGTTAGGCCAATGCATTAGTTTTTGACGATAAGATAAAAAATGGATAGAAAAATGAAAATGATTTTCATATGGATTATACTATAACGTCTGACAGCCTTGTACGAGAATGCACTGACAGTTCTGTTTACATTGGTAGCTGAACTTTATTGCAATATTCTACGAGTTAGGATTAGTCGAGCACCAGCGTTGGATTGCATTTTGTGTGTGTGTGCGTGTGTGTGTGTGTGTGTGTGTGTGTGTGTGTGTGTATGCGTGTGTTTGTCAGAGAGAGAGAGGAGGGAACATGGCGAATCGATTGGTCCACCCAGGTGGAAGGACTCTGCCTGCCAGGGAATTGCACTTCCACCAGTTCTCGATGAGATAATTGGAATGATTGCTTCTGTTGCTGGTCTGGAGTAACGAATAGGACACTTTCTTGGATAGAATGTCTCCAGATATCCATTTCTCTGATGGGGCTGCTGCGTGCAAAGGTGTGCCTTTCCTGGCAGGAATTGATGGGGCTAACTGCTGTTCAGTCCCCAAGGCTGAGGCGTCTGAATGAATGTTGCCCAGCATTCTGAACCGAATAGGTAATTGGGGCTAGTCTTTTGCCGGTGAGAATTTAGATTGTGTCTGGATTGAGGACGAGTCCGTGATCCAAACCAATATTCGGGTTTGGGTCCACTTCTGAGATCCACGGGAAACATGTGGAGTTTGTTGGCTGTTGCTTTGGGTTCGATCACTCTTTGACCGATGAACTTGGTTTTAGCTGTGTTGAGCAAAATTATGCAAACAGAGTGACTGATCTTAACGCCGCCCCTCCCACACCCCCAACCCCCAGATCCCACCAAGTGGGAACCTGAATATCTAGGGCAAAGGAATAATCCAAGCTGGAAAATGTGTTACATTGGATCTTATTTTACACACAGCTTCCTGTCAAATAAACCCTAGTTCACGTTTTTCTGTTTTACCATTCTGATAGCCACTCCTTATATGCGGTCTATACGTTTCGAATCGAATTTGTACTGTCAAGTCTGTGCCTATTAATGGTTCAATATATCTAATCGGACGTCTACTCATTAGAACGTGGGAAGAATCACACCGACTTAGAGGGTGATCTTCTAATGAGCGTGACTACAAAGGATGCAACTGCATTCTAGGTCGAGTAATTTCGCAAGTCAGAAATTGATGGGTACACTCAGCAGGCCTGGCAGCATCGGTGGAGAGAAAGCAGAGTTTATGGTTGGCGTACAGTGACGTGTCTTCAGAATATGTTTCTGATTTTGCTTAATATCTACTGGAGCTCCGACGTCCATTCTCCCTTATAAAAATCCTCAAAATATGTGAGAAAGGGAGATACACATTTGACAACGTTAAAACTAGTCACTGTAGGACACAAAAAGGCCAGATCTGTGGAGGTGTTAATTAGTGTTGGCAGCAAAATCGAGAGCACCCAACTGCATTTGTCAGGCATCTGTGGACACATTTCAACGGAGTCTTCAGTAACCTCGATCAGATTATGTTGAGAGTGTTGAGAGTGCAAATCACGGCAAATTAGACCCACACGATTGTTTTGCAAGGCACTGAGTCAGCGAATAAATCTGGCAAAAAAGAAGATTCCACAGATTAACAGCATGTGTTGCCGGTCCACGACTGAAATCACGTGATTTATCAACAGCACACAAGCAGGGTCATCAAGGGACAGAACCACGGCTGACAGTATTAATAGAGTCATCTTCTTTCAACTATTTGAACCCTGGTCATGCGGTAATGCAGCTTCACTCCTAATTCAAACACAGGCGGGATGTCTAAGAGTTCAAAGTGAAAAGAGTTAGCCTTTGGACTTTGAAAACAGTCCAGGGACGCCAATGGTGTCGTGCATTGATCACTACAAATAGTTTATGTATTAAAATACTTCACCCAAGTGATTTTGTTAGTGAGGATGCCACAGGGAAGCGAAATTCGTTTTGCAGTTCAACTCGATCTTCTAAACAAAATATTAATTCTTAAATGTACTATGTGAGGATTTCCAAAATTCTCACTGTATTCACTCTCTGTCGTGCTCTATCCGTCTGAGAAAGAATAATATTCCAAAAGATCCAAGTGTTTGAGCTCGGCCATTGACATCTCCTTCCTCTACAAAGTGAACCCCGTTGCTCAGGGCAGATATTCTCCTTGGTCTCAGATTGCCCCACCGTTTTCTGTTATGAATATTACACTGAGTCTTCAAGCTGGAGAGGAGGGGATTGAAGCGGGGGTGGATAGGAGGATTGGCATCCCCATGTGACTTATTTACTACTCTGCCCCAGACCTTCATGAACGTTCTGTAACCTTTGGCAAATGGGTCATGATCTCTTTTAAAAACATGCAATAGACTCATGGCAACACCATTAACTGTTGCCGCAGCTCCAGATTAAGCTTTCCAAACTATATCTTCAAATATCCGTGTGGGCATGCTAAAGCCAAGATACAATCGAACCGCCTTTTATAACTCTTTATCACTCATATACATGTGAATAAGTCACAGCGGCCCAGCATGTTTTCTGGGAAATTGTCAGAGCATTACCAGGCTCAATGGAACTCAACTATTAGCGATAGTGACTCAGAAAATATGGTGCTCTTTTTTACGTCCCTCAGCAGAAGTCACAAAAATAATGACTTTAAGAGACTTGTAATGTCAAGAAAACCACCTCTGTGTTCCCAAATAATAAGTCGTTGTGCAGAATTGCCTATGTCATCACATGTATAGTTGTTCTCAATTTTTGGTTAATGTTTAACAGATGATCATTGTTCGGCTTATGGAGACACTAAAGTCTAAGAAAATATTCACTGTTAAAATCTAAGCTTCAGGATCTTCACGCAATCAGAATGAATATATCATATATGAGGAGAAAGTGAGGACTGCAGATGCTGGAGATCCGAGTCTGAACGTGTGGTGCTGGCAAAGCACAATCGACCAGGCAGCATCCAATGAGCAGGAAAATCGACGATTCGAGCATGAGCTTTTCATCAGGAATGTGGTTCGTTTTCTAAATTAGGATGATGTCTAATTTGAGAACTTTAGACTGTTCCACTTGTCTGTTTATGAGGTTGGAGAAAGCGATACGGCCCGTAAAACTTTGTGAAAGACTTCAGTTTCTCCTGTGGATAGGAAACATTAACAATGCAGCGCCAGTCATGGAAGGAACAATTATTAAACTAGTCAATGCTGCTAAAATGAGCGTCTTTGTCCTGATGGTTTCGAGAATTCAGATATCATTCTGATTGCCTACGTAGAGGCAGGCAGAAAGTACCGAATGCTACTCCGGCATTCTGTTATTCCTGCTTTAAATTATTGAGCTCACAGCAACTACCACGTGCATTGCACATACCTCTGCAGCCTCAAAGTCAGCATTTTGCAGTTTAATTTACTGTTTGCAATTTTGGAGAAGATTTGTAGCTCAGGTTGAGGTTCAGGTTGTAGGTTTTGTCGCTAAGCTGGAAGGTTTGTTGTCAGATGTTTCATCACCATGCTAGGTAACATCATCGGTGAGCCTCCAGTGAAGCACTGATGGTATGTCCCGCTTTCTATTTATGTGTCTTGGTCTCTTAAAGTGAGTAATACCATTTCGGGTTATTTTCCTCAGAGGTTGGTAAACGGAGTCCAAATCGATGTGTTTATCAATGGAGTTCCAGTTGAATACGAGCCTCGTGGAATTCGTGTGTGTGTCCATGCTTAGGCTCTCCTCGGATGGATGTGTTGTTCCAGTCGAAGTGGTGCTCTTCTTCACCTGTATAAAAGGATACTAGTTATAGTTGGTTATGTCCTTTGGTGTCTAGTTCTTGTTCCTGTAGCCTGGTGGCGAGTTTTCTGTCTGTCCGGTGTAGTTTTTCTTCCATTCCTTACATTTCATTTGGTAAATTACATGGGTTTTGGTGTTTGCTTGTGTAGTGTCCTTTAGTTCATCAGCCACTATTTAAATGTGTTGGTCATCAGCCAATGTTTAAGTGTGTTCATAGGTTTGTGGGCTACCATGTTGCTAAGGGGACGAAGTCGTCTGGTAGAGATGTCATTGATGTGTGTTAATGTAGCTAGAGTATATGGGCGTATTTTGTCTTCTTGTTTGGGTTTGTTGTTTAAGAATCAGAGGACTGTGTTAATTGGGTGCCCGTTCTTCTCGAATAGGTATTTTTCTTCTGCTCGTAGTTCCTGGGTACTACAGTGTGCTGTGTCCTGTTTAAATAATGTCCTGATGCAGCTCCGTTTGTGGATGTTATGATGATTGCTTCTACAGTTAAGTATCTGGCCTGTGTGTGTGGCTTTCTGTAGATTCTGGTCGGGCGTTCTTCATTAACTGTTCGTTCATTTACTGTGTTGTAACTGTGATTCCAATGTTAATTTCAGGATCACTTCACCGTTAAAGGTTTTTTTATTTTTAATGTGCAAATAGTCGCAGGTTTAATAATCCGGTACACAACATAATAACAGCTTTCTGTGACGAGAAAGCACTGAGGAAATATTTTACCGAACATTAATTTTACCCGTTAAAAGCCACTTGAGTTTACTGACAAGCACAAAACTTTCGATATCTATTCAATGAGATGGAGAATTCAAGGGTCTGGAATGGTGATAAAAAATGAATTACGGTGCCCATTAAACTGATCCACCAATTTACATTCACCTGCATTCGACGTGTATTCAATTATATTGGTTTCAGTAGTTACCAATTGCATTCGGTACTATGTTAACTCCGTACAAAGTCACTTCAAATTCAGAATAGTTGATAGAAACAATAAATTGATCAGGGAAATTATTTTTGTTCATACTTTATGAGTCTTTTTAGATCTGTTTTCTTTATCACATGCCACGAAGCTTGCTAATCAGAGGGTTAGATAAGGAGAAGTGGATGTAGGTTTGCTCGATGAGCTGGAAAGTTTATTTTCTCAGCAACAAACCCCACAAAGCAGACAAAACATGTCCATGCGCCCTAGCCACTCTCCCCGACATCAAATACATTTTGGAAATGTCTGCCAGACGACTCAGATCTCTTGGCATCATGGTAGCCCACAAAGCCACCAACACACTAAAAAAGCAGCTAATGAACTTGAAATACCCTATAAAGACCCTTGAAAGACAACAAACAAAAGTAATGTCATTTATAAAATATCTTGCAGGAACTGTAACAAACACTACATTGGACAAACAGGCAAAAAATCTAGCCACCAGGATACATGAACTAGCCACGAATAAAAAAATTATCCATTCTCACTAGTATCCTTACATACAGATGAGGAAGGACAGTACATCCAGTGGGATAACACATCCATCCTAGCACAAGCCAAATAGAGACACACACAAGAATTCCAAGACCTTCCAACCGGAACTCTATCGATAAACACATTGACTTCGATCCTATTACTACTCCCTGAGATAAAGTAAAGGAAAGGACATCAACACAGGAAATGACACCACCAACCCAAGGAAACCTAAACACATAAATAGAAAGCGGGCCATGCCGCTAGTGCTTCCTTCTAAGGCTCACTGATGATGTTAGCTAGTATGTTGACAAAACGTCTGAAAATGAACTTTCTAGCTGAGCGAGCAAACCCAAATCCAGAACCTCAACCTAAGCTACAAATGTTCTGAAAACTAACTAATAGGGTGGACAGTGATAGCCCTTTTCCTCGGATGTCGATGTCTGGTGTGAGGGGGCATAGTTTTAAACTGAGGGGCGATAGGTAGACGACAGATATCAGAGGTAGTTTCTTTACTCAGACAGTAGTAGGAGCGCAGAACTCTCTGTCTGCAACAGTAGTAGACTCACCAACTTTAAGGGCATTTAAATGGTCACTGGATTATCATATGGATGAAAAGGGAATAACATTGGGCGGCACGGTGGCACAGTGGTTAGCACTGCTGCCTCACAGCGCCAGTGACACGGGTTCAATTCCCGCCTCAGGCGACTGACTGTGTGGAGTTTGCACATTCTCCCCGTGTCTGCGTGGGTTTCCTCCGGGTGCTCCGGTTTCCTCCCACAGTCCAAAGATGTGCATGTCAGGTGAATTGGCCATGCTGAATTGCCTGTAGTGTTAGGTAAAGGGGTAAATGTAGGGGAATGGGTGGGTTACGCTTCGGCGGGTCGGTGTGGACTTGTTGGGCCGAAGGGCCTGTTTCCACACTGTAAGTAATCTAATCTAATCTAACATAGGATAGATAGGCTTCAGATGGTTTCTACACGTCGGTGCAACACCGAGCGCCAAAGGGCCTGTTCTGCATTCTATGTTCTAAATCTGCTAATGGTTACATAACGAAAGAGCTGCGCTGCTGACATTCAAAGGAAGGCTCAAGTTGTTTGGTTGGGAGGAAACAGTTATGTTTTGAACCTTTCTTTTAATGCATGAGAAAGGGTCCAACATATTGTCATTTACCAGACCGATTGATGTAAGGTCCGTGAGCTTTGCTTTCCCATGAAGGTTGCTTTGGGAATAGAGTTGCATTTTGACATAACTGAAATTAACAGGTATAGTTCGCTTTTCGCAATCCAGCACAAAGTGATGGAGTAAATAAAGATCAAAATCCCTTTGGCTTATCACACAGAAAGATAAACTGGGTGTTGCGTTTGACTTGACAAGCCTCACTTTACTTCAGAGCTAGTTTAACCTAACATATGCCGGAGATTAAATCTACTGGTTATATCTGACAGTTCAGCAGTTAACGTCTACCATTGCAAGAAAGGAAAGAATGCAAATAAAAGAATTAACTTGGACCAGTATAGATTAGTTAATAGACAGAAACCAGAGAATTTGAATAGATATGCTATTATCAGCTTGGTAGCCATAATAATGAAGGAGCAAAAATATTTCAGAGTATTTCTCAAATGGTGAGTGTTAGGAAAGGACGGATATCCTAATATAATTTAGTTCTCCTTGTTAATAAGTCACTGAAAGCTAGCATGCACAGGCAGAAAGAAAGGTATGCTGGGCTTTATCACAAGACAATTTGATTACGGAAGGAAAGGATTTTGCTGTTTTCGTATAGAGCACTGTCAATACCATTGCTGCAGCACTGTGCGCTTTTTAATCACATTGAAGATAGGATGCGCTGGCAATGAAGGAGGAATGCAGCAGATGGTCAGCAAACAGTTTCATCAGCTGTTGAAATTGCCCATTAAGGAGATATTGAGACAAATGGAACTTTATTGTTTGGAGATTAGAACAATGCATGTCAAAATCAGAAACATGCAAAATTCTTAAAGGGCAAGCGATTGTAGATGTTGATAAAAAAGTTTCCATTTACGGTTGACATTCGAATCAATAGAGTTATTTAGGAATCAGGAAGATATTCATTCACAGAGTGATAAGTTTTATTGGAGCTCATTACGAGAAGGTGTTGTGAAGCTTATTAATCAAGCACTCCATGACCGAGAATTATAGACTTTACATAGTTATTAATGACATCACGCAAATGGGCATGGTTTGAAAACATTGAATTGCGATAGCTGGTCAGTTATGATCTAGAATGCATTGAGGAACAGACAAGACCTCTTCAAAATATGTTAACAAGACAGCCCAGACCCTAACATTTTACTTACTTTAAAGGTATGGTGTTGTGTTCCAGATGCAATTCTATTCGTAAAACCACTCATCTTTAAGCAAGACGTTCCGTATATATTCCGTATATCAAAATGTGTGGTGCTGAAAAGGTACAACAGTTCAGGCAGCATCCCAGCAGCCGGAAAGTCGTTGTTTCTATCACGTCTCTCCACTTACCCCATCATACCTGATGAAGTGCTTATGCCCGAAACGTCGACTTTCCTGTTCCATGGATGCGGCCTGACCTGGTATGTTTTTACAGGACCATACTTATCCATTATGATCACCCAGCATCTGAAGTCCTCACATTATCCTAGACACTTTGCATTAGCACAAATGTTAATCGACAACAAGAGAAGGAAGTATTTGCAAACGTGAACTCGATTGGAAAACTGAAGTGAATCATAGGTTATTTGGCTTCAAAACAGCAAATGTTCCATTGTTGTGCACATGACAGTTCACTTTATTCAATGACGAATTTAAATGAGCTGAAGGCATTTTTATGCCGATTTCTGAGAGTTATTCCTGCATTCGAGTGATTGGTTTTTGATCCAAGCTCGGACAGGGTTGACTTATATTGTTTACAGTCGAGCTGATTACAGTGTGTCCTGGTTGAAACACGTATGAAGATGAAGGACATTTCAACAAATGGGAACATCTGGATCTTGAGGGGAGCTGTTTAAAAATGAATTATCACCCATTTAAAAATAATCCTAAACCCAACCTGGAATCAGAGACTTTGTTCCCACACAATTCCACAATTCATTATGACCCAGAGCAGTCTGCACCACCACCCCAGCTATACACTGCAAAGCACATTATGAAGAGAACCTCGTAATTAAATTCTTTTTTTTCTTCAATTCGTTTGATCGACATCTAAGCTTTAATGAAAACACACTTTATTCTGACCACACAGTTAAAATCCAACAAAAAGACGAATTGGCATAGCTTTACCAAATAAAACACTAAACAATGCAATGCATTATTTAATAATTAATCATCCACTTTTCCAGTATCGGCAGCCTTCCACAAACATAACCTTGTCAAAGGCAATTCAAAAAGTTATTATTTTCATGCACTGTTTCTCTACAGTCTAGCAGAAAGAAACACCGAAAGTAGCATCCTTACGCTTTTGATTTTTAAGTGGAAACTTCAGTGACCATATTATCAGTTTAACAAGTGCATTCTGTCATTGATTTATTTCAAAGGGATCGTAAAGGTAGAGGTGTGATATGGCTGGACATGGCGAACAGAAGTTGCCAATGTCAACAATCAGAGGAGCCCATTACGTTTTAAAAAACACATTTGCATAATTAAAGGGAAGCGGCCAGTTCTCCCAGATCGGATTCATCCTCATTTTGTTTTATTTTAGCAAAAAGTCAAGAAAACTGCTGGTAGCAGAGAAGCAGCTGCAGTGAATACAGGGACTCCATGCTTCAACAGGGGTCTTGCCAGAACTTTCTCTCTGTAATCTGTTCTACCTCTAAAACCTGTGTTTGAATTATCTATTTGGCAAGAGATGTGTTTATATGATGTTGCGGGAATTGGAACAGTCATTAAGTTGTGTTAGGTTCGGTCGGGTTTTCAAATAAGTTCATTTCTTCTATTTTTTCTTCTTCGAGTTACAACCGCAGTGTGTGAATAAAATCTGTTTTGCTTAAAGCCAAGTGGTTTGACCAGCTGTATCACACCTGGAATATTCACTCTGCATCTGTCATTATTTTTTTTTAAAAAATCCGTTGGTCTCTGGGCTATCATCTTAAAATGATTTGAGGGAATCTGGCCTGATGCAAAACACTTCGCTGTATAAGACTTTACTGCTACGCCAGATAACTCAAGCCTTCTCGTCCCGCAGCCAGGAAAAAACCCTACTCAACTAACTGAAAGAAGAACTGAAGTCAAGACCTGTGTCTACCTTACCCTGCCACTCAAACCTCTTTTCTCTTTCTTTAAGATATTCAGCAATGGAGAACCCAAAGCTGTTTACCATTTGATGGATGAATGAGGCATTTTTTCACCACTGTGACAGCACCTCTTAGGAAGAGAAACAGAACAGAACGTATCTCTTAAATCTCATAATCTTGTGCATAATTCTATGTATGTTTGTAATGGCTTCTCAAATGTTAACAAAACGATTCTACTGCATTGCCAGATCCCAATATTTGAACATTTGTTGGTTTCTTCCTTGGGGAATGTGTTTATCTCTTTCGGCAGGTAATCAATATCTGCACATAAAAATCCATTATGTCCTCAGAAATGCTTCTCCAACTAAGTTATTTGCAAATTCCTCTAACGGACGTTGCAATGCCGTTTGACTTCCTACGTGTTGGTTCTGTTTGCAAATTAAACTTCTCTTTTATGCCAAAGCAGCAGGACAACTCTGAACACGATCATTTCATCGACTGTAAATATTCAACAGTATCCAATGGCCTTTTAGGTTTGCTGTGGATTTGAATAACCACATGACTCATTCTGGAGTTGACATCTAAACGTGCTGAAATCAGTTTGTGTCCGAATACTGGTTTATTTCCCCATCACACGTTGTGTAACATATCAATCGAAAATGGCATTAAGGGTTAATGTAATATGAGTAAAATGTACTTGATGGAAAAAGAAATGCGTAAGTACAAATTTTTTGAAAGAAGATAGACTTGGTGCGACAAAAGGATGTTTTGCA
Organism: Chiloscyllium plagiosum; assembly: GCF_037043375.1. Classification (NCBI taxonomy): domain Eukaryota; kingdom Metazoa; phylum Chordata; class Chondrichthyes; order Orectolobiformes; family Hemiscylliidae; genus Chiloscyllium; species Chiloscyllium plagiosum. The sequence goes on from NW_028270173.1 coordinate 45,240,129, forward strand.
GTGAAACCTAGACTTAGTTTTTGCCATCAAGCACAGAGGAATTTTGAGAAACGTACTCAGAAGACGCAATTCAGCGTGCAACAAATAATCCAATCTGCTATTAATATTGGGGACTTCTCGGAGATTGCTGAACTTCACCTTTGGACTGGATTCACGGCTGGTGACATGGAAGTGGCAATTAAGATCGAGCATCAGTTACCAGGACTCAGTGAAATGCAAATTCTTGTTTCGAAAAAAGTTCACATTGCAGAAGAGGAATCCCAGAATGCACTAAAAATATGAACGTGGATAAAACTCTGGGATCTGCTGTAGTGTATATCAGAACGTTGTGAGAAGAAATGGAGGAATTTTCATGGCCCCTTGCAGAAATATTTGTATCATCTATAAATATTAGTGAGATGTTAGATGATTGGAGAGTGGCTAATGTTGTGCCTTTGTTAAAGAAATAGTGTAAGGGGAAGCCTGGGAAATATAGAACTTGGAGATTGACTTCGTTGTTGGAGCCGATTCTGAAAGATAAGATTATATCCATTTGGAGAGGAAACTTAAGATTAGGGATCAGTCAGCATGATTTTGTCCGAAGAAATTCGTGCCTCAAAATTGATTGGTGTATTTGAGGAAGCAAAAAAGAAGATTGATAACTGCAGAGCGGTAGACATTCAGAAGGCCATCATGTACTAAAAGTATATCTTGATCTGTTGGGTCAATGGGCTTAAGATTGGCAAATGACATTTAATTTAGATAAATGCATGGTATGATATTTTCGTAAAACAGGCAAGGATACAATTATTAAAAACAGGGCCTTGGGCAGCGTCGTGAACAGAAACCTCGGGCTTCCAGTACATAATTCCTCGAAATTTGTGACCTAGTTAGGCAGAGTGGTTCAGAAGGCATTTAGCAAGTTTGCATCAATTGCTCAGAACTTTGAGTACATGAGTTGGGATGTTTTGTTGGGATTGTACGTTGATTAGGCCTCTTCCGGAGTATTGTGTCCAGTTGTGGTCATCCTGTAATAGTGATGATTTTATTACGTTGGACGGATATTTTACACCGTTCCTCACAGGGGAAGGCACAAAGTATCAATAAAATCAGCAAGATGGTAATAGAACAAATTTCTTGAACCATCTCTAACAAAAGGAACATGGTGTTTTCAAACAGGCAAGACCAAGGGGAGACAAATCAGCAACTGACACAAGGTTTTAAAAGAAGTGGTTACAGAGTGACAGGTGGGCACTGTGTGAAATATTCCATAACTCTCTGGACGGCAGGAGTGTTCCAGCAAAACTGGAGAAGCTCCAATGTGGCGTCTGCCTTCAAGAAGGGAGTGTGAGTTATTCATGAAGGAATTGCAGGTTATTTTAAAAGGCTCACCGCAATCAGAGTCAACGTGTTTTGCGAAAGGGGAGTTATGGTTTGCACTGTAAAATCATGTAAAATATTGCAGCACATTTCCTGAGAACAAAACAAGCAGATTTCACAATTTGGAACTGATACACAATGTTTTGGGCTCTGCAGAATTTTTCAATATGGGTTTCAATATAACAAAATAGAGGTTCTTACACAAGACAGTCTCATAATATGACAGAAAATATTTTGGATACACTTTGGCTTGGTTAACACAGAAAAGATGGAAAGCCAGGATGAGTGGGTCTTTATCTGATTAAAGAGATGTATCTACTGGAGTACCACAAGTATCAGTCCTATGGCATCAGCTATTTACAATCTTTATTGTTGATTTGAAACGGGGTATGAGTGCATATATATCCGAGTTTGTGGATGACACAAAATTATGTGGGAGAGCAGGTGGCAGTGAGGATGTAAGGAATCTGAAAGGAGATATCGATAAGGTCTGTGAGTGTCAAGTAATTGGCAGCTGGAGTCGACTGTAAAAAAAAAAAGCATGAGATCTCAGAACCAAAAGGCAGTCTATCATTGAATGGTGAGGACTCGAGAAAAGAGGTGCTGTAAAAAGGGAATTAGTTTTTCCTGTGTATGAAACAAAACGTTAACACGCTGGTGCAGCAAGTAACTAGGATGAAACATTAGGTTGATTCTTGGAATCAAAGTGTTGATCTATCACGCACACCTAAAATGTTGAGACATTTATTCATTGCAGTTGAAGTGAATGGGGGTGATCTTACTGTACAATATACAGAGTGGGCTTGACAAGGTTGATGTTGAGAATGTGGTTTACTCCTGGGCAGAATCTTGAACTCGGGGGCGTAGATAGAGAATAAAGGATATTGATTTCATTTAAGACATAGAGAAATTTCTTCTCTCAGGATGCAGTGAATTCCCTCACGGAGACAATTTCGAAGCTGGGTCATTGAAAGTCGTTTCAGAATGGGTGGATTGGTTTTTGACATATGGGTGAGTTGAGGGATACAAAGGGTTGGCAGGAAAGTGGAGTTGAGCCCTGGAGTAGATAAGCCAAATTGTTATTGAATGACAGGGCAGGCTGTAGGGGCCGACGAGAATACTTGTGATTCTATTTCTTATGTTTTTAGGTTCAGTTATTGGAAAGTTACTCGTTATTTTCCTGGCAGTTGGGTTGTGCATTCAGGGAGAACAGAGGATTTGGTTGAGCTAACCCTGGGTGTGGCATGGGAGCTATATTCACAGTGAATCTGGGTCGTAACATGACCTCCACCTGGAGCAGAAGTTGCAGAGAGGGGAAGCCTGGATACAGGGATTGTGGGGACGATGCTCTTTTTGACCCAGCCTGAAATTTCCCAGTACATTTTCTCAAACTACCCCGAACTATCAGAGGGGACTTGATCTGCTCCTGTGTTGTAGGTATGAAGGCTGAACGGAACATCAGAACATAGGTTTGAGGGGCACGACTAGACCATTTGGCACTTTGACACTACTCCACCAATAAATAAGATCACGGCTCATCTCATTGTGGTCCCAGATTCACTTTTCTGATTTGCTAGTCCATCGAAAATCAAACTAAAACAGTTTCAATATAATATAAATATTCACCCATCACAAACTTCTAGTAAAGAGAACTCCTATTTGAATGAATTCCCACTTTGTGAAACTCTCCTTTACCCTCTTCTGACCAAGGTTGGAGAGGTCACTGTTTCCTCTTCAAGTCCCACTCCTCCACTGCTCACAACAGATTCTAAATGCAGCCAGGTCGGTGATACAGCCAATGCTACAGAGTTGATTGAAAGTACAGTTGCGACTACATTATTTGTCTTAATTCTTTTCTTTTCTTCAATTTATTACGGAGATGAGGAAATTTATTTTTATTTCTTAAAGTATTGTGAAACGTTTTGGTTTGGAACTCCCTTCCGCAGATCGGATCGGATGCAGAAATATTGAATGTTATTGCGACACCGACAGACAGACTCAGGAATAACAATGGACAGGAATATACTGTGTGGGGGGAAAGCTGACAGTGGGACAAAATGAAACTGCATAATAGCAGATCATCCAAAAATACAATGCAAGATGAAATGGTAATGTAGATAAAATTTTAAAATGCGAACAGCGATTCAGTAAAGTCACCATCGTCCCAGAGAACCATGTGCTGTTCTCTCATTAGAGAGAGTACTCGTGGTGGTTTAACCCGAGGGTCACCACACCTCGGATGAGGGGGTGAGCTTGAGAAAGGGGGCCCTTTATGCTAACCTATAACAGTGTAGGGAATTGAACCTGCTCTACTAGCCTCCCTCTACATCACACACCAGTCATCCAGCCAACTGAGTGGGAACTCCTACAGAGAGGAATTTTAACAGACAAAGGACAATAGAAACTTTGGTAAGCAGGAAGAAGCTACGAGTCAGACAACTTTCAAGATAATTGCTGAGGACAAAAGGGAAAAGTTCTCTGCTAGAAATTGCATTTTATAATGAGACAAATGCTTCGATGCAGTCTTTGGCTGAATACAATCAGATGTGACAAGTGAAATAACCAGAATTACTGATTGTAACTGAATATTGTTGACCATGAAATAAGTAGATATTTTTGATTTGTTGGTTTCAAGTGTGCTTCTGCTTAAATAAACAAATTGCTGTAATAAATTGTTTAGATAGTCAGTCCTCATGAGAAATAGCTCCTGAAGACGTGCTTGAAGGAATCCAATGAACATGCGTATGAGTGTTGTCGATTCAGTCTATTCATACTTGTCCTGTGTTGTTAGCATCTCTTTAGACCGCAGGAACTGCACTGAGCTAGGTGGTGAGCTCAGGCCATGGTCGGTGGGTCCGGTAGTGTGGCCTCTGGGAACAGAATGGTCCACCTCTGTACGAGCCAATCCACCAGAACCTCCGTGCCCCTGTTGACAAAATCGTGGTGTAATTTTCCCTGATCTGCCATGCTCAGGACAAACTGTGCAGGTCAACTTCAAACCGAGAAAGCTCAACTGTGTTCGCATTGGCCTTTTAAAGATGGCAGCAGCGCCAGGGATCACCGAATATCCAGGGGTATCTCGGTGATGGTGAGTACCTCCAGCCATGATGGATAGGAGAACCAGGCTGGCATTGAATGAGAGGGACACCATAGGTTGGGTAGATAGTTAATGAGGTGAGTTCTGGACGATAAAACCAGGAAATGGCTCGGCCTCATGCAGACGATGCCTTTGTCACATTCAATGAAAATGACACTGTGTCAAATTATTGTTAGATTCAGCCAAAAAAGTCGAAGACTCTCCTGGCCCCGCTCCCATTTATAAAGCTGCAGAACAAATACTCATCCAAAACTCTCCATCGTCTTTACTGACATCAATATGCTGTTCATCCAATATTCCTGGGAACAGTGACCCATAATGCAAGATGCAATCAAAATGTTTTAATTTCAGAAGATTTAAATCTACGATCACATCTTTCTCTGAAGTTCTCTCTCAATCTACCCCTCTCTTTTAAACAACCTCTTCCTTTTGATAGTATTTAAACTGATTCCCTGGCTTCTCTCTGGCAGTGATTTTCACACCCACAACACAATTGAGAAAAAGGAGTTTTAAATGGATGGTAGCTGCACATCCTGTCACTTTCAGCAAGGAGTGCAATTTCCCCACGCTCAACAGTGGTCTAACACAGTGTTCCTAGCAATGTACTGGGGTGGTCTACACAGATTAATACGTTGGGATGGTAACTGCGACAGATTTACGGATCCATTCACTCCACAGCTCCCCCAGCTAAACAGTATGTAGTCTATGTTTGTTGAACAATGCAATGATGTGGTCTGCACAGCACCCCGTGCTGAACACATTATATAGTGTAGGTTTATAGATCAATGCACTGTTGGAAAGGTACGTGGTGAGCAAGTGAACCCTGCACAGTGTTTCATCCTGGACAAGTTGCTGGCTTGTACTGAGTAGTACACTAGCCTGGTCTTCACAGTGCTCCATGGTGAACAGATATCTCATCTTGGCTTATAAATGTCCGGGCTGGATCTGTGAGGTGGATTGAGTATCCAATGTAATTCCTGACATAACTACCACTCCTCCACCTCGGCCCATTCCGCTGTTCACTCTTGTTATGGGTCAGAGCAGAACCCCTCAAATAAATCGAGAAGATAATCTCGACCCGAACATTTTCTTATTCTAAAGCTAAATGTGAGGTGTTGTGTTTCAGATACAAATCGCTGGGTCAAAATATTTGACATTAAGCAAAACACGGTTTATTCAAACACTATAGGCAAAATACAACAAAAGGAAGAGGAACTTGGAATAACTTAATTCTGTCGGAAGACTTAACACAGTGAGACGTTATTTAACGACTAAACAATAATTGTTCTAATACAGTAACATCCCATAAACACCCACTTGTCAAAAAGCAAAGTGAGAAAACAGATTGCCTCACATGCAGTTCCCCCAATCCAGGAGGAAATAAAATCTAAAGACAATTCTGAAAGAAATCTCCAAGAGAGAGTGTAGCAGCCTGGGGAGATTTACTACCTTCCAACTCTGCTGACACGCCAGCAATAACTGTCGAAAGATAAACTGAGGACCTTGCTTCTTGGAGAGCTTGATAATCACTCCATAGGGGAGAAAATGAGGACTGCAGATGTTGGAGATCAGAGCTGAATATGTGTTGCTGGAAAAGCGCAGCAGGTCAGGCAGCATCTAAGGAGCAGGAGAATCGACGTTTCGGGCATGAGCCTGAAGAAGGCCTCATGCCCGAAACGTCGATTCTCCTGCTCCTTAGATGCTGCCCGACCTGCTGCGCTTTTCCAGCAATACAATTTCAGCCCATCACTCCATAGGACCAGGCCGCAGCTGCAATGACCACAAGGAACAGACCGTTTTCCCACTGCCTACGCCATTGTCGTAGCATCTCAAAAGTGCCTAACCCGATGTAAGCCATTACATTTTGGGCAGAAAAATGTTGAAGTTAAACATAAATACATAAAACAAAAGGTTGCAGCAGGCCTTGTGAATCAGACATCGACGACCCTCGGGAGCTGAGTAGTTTCCAGTCTGCCAAAACAAGTAGAATCATCGAGCTTATGAAGAGAAAGGATAATCTCTCTCCCTCACCCCTAACTTTATAATTGGAGATATGCCATAAGCCCAATACCATCGATGTCAACATCCTACCTAGACCAAGTATTATTGTGACATATAAGGGTTGTAGTGAAAGGTGTTAACTGGAACTGTTTGTTCAGTGACTGTGATTGATTCAGTCTCCGTGGACCTAAATGTATAACAGCAGGGTTTCTGCCTTCCATAACTAAGGGGCTTCTTTCAACTTGTTATACCACATTATTCGGGGCAGCGTCATAATCAAGATTGCGATCAGCAGCTGCAGAGAGAGGGAGAGGAACAGTCTTCAAACATTAGAGTGGAATATTCCAAACTGGATCAGAATCTGAGAATATTAGACTGGAATGATCCAACAATGGATCAGAATCTGAGAACAGTGGGCAGGAATGTTATAACAATTGACAAGAGTTTGTCCTTAGGTCTTTCCTATCTTTCCGAGGATTGGCCAGGTTTACACTTGCGGATACGAGCTGTACTGATGATTATTCAGGCGGGTTACTATCCCATCCTCGCTATCGTTGGTGTTCCTGGTAAGTCTATCTCTGTCAATTCTATAAACGATGGTGAAGATTATTGCTACATCGGTTATTTATATTGAGAAAATACATAAAATGTTATCTTCAGTTTCAATCACAAACTCACTTAATTTCCACGAATTTCATACTCCTCACTCATAAATATCTAATGAGGAACGAGGCTGTTCAGAACCTTGAGTCTCTTTTTCACCCTGAACTATTTTCTGTCTCCGTGTTCTCTCTGTCATCAAACCTGCCTACACGCACCTCCATAATATCTCCAGCCTCCACCTCTTTCTCAGTGCTGTTGCTGAATGAGCCGACATCTATCCCTTTCTTAACTTCAGATTTTATGGCTCCAGTTCTTTTCTCATCACTCTTCCACGTTACAAATATTTTGAACACATACTTGTACTTGTCTCGACGGTTACGTCACAACAGGGACTCCGTATGAGAGTAATAATATCACTGGGTGTGTAATTCAGAGGACAGGATATGACTCTAAAGGCATTCTTGCAAATTCTACCACAGCTGATGACAGAACGTAAATTCGAATGACAGATATTAAAATGAAACCCAATTTCACCCATGGCAACAATAAACCATCAGGATTTCTTTTATTACTTCTTTGGTATAGAAACTTAACATTATTGCCCAGTCTAAGGTAAGTGTGACTTCAGACCATTAACAATTTGATTGCCTCCATATTGTCTTGACAAATGCTCTCGCAGTCAAGGGCATTTACTGATGGACAACAAATGTTGTCCTTGCCAGTGATGCTGACATCCCGTGAGACAACAACATTAAAGGTGAAATAAAGCAAGACATTGTCGATAATGGAGATCGGAAACAAAATTCTCCAGCGTCTGAAAGTGTTGGAGAATCACAGCAGGGACGGCATTCTCTGTTGGGAGAAACACAGAATATTTTGCAAACCAGTGAGCCTGTATCAAAACTGAAACGAACTGTGAATTCTCCAGTGAAAGAGAGAAAGAGACAGAGAGAGAGAGAGGAAGAGAAGCAAATGGATTGCTGATAATGAACTGGAAGGAAAATAGAATGGGAAGCTATTCTAACATTTCCACTTTTACCATATTCTGAATAATCTATTCATTTAAGGATGTCTCTATTTAAAGTAAGTCATGTTCCCGCTGACTCTGTTCTCTGAGTGTGGTGATCAATTCCATTGGCAATACTGGTGCTGCTGTTATAGCTGCCATGATACAGAGAAAAGTGAGGTTACATTGTCAACTGCTTCTTTGGAGAGGGGAACGGTTATTGTGGGACTGTGCCGAGGTGCAACTTCTTTTTCAGCCAGGAAGAGAAACTTGACATGCTCCCATCATTGGAAAGTCAGTGGAGGTCCTCTGGACACTTTACTGTCGTTTGTATTGTCAACTGTTGCATTCATTCAGGGAGAACCGGGAGTCTGGTGACCCCACTCTGGTCACTGCCTTTACAGAGTGCCTGTGTCCATGGTAAACAAATAGAGCAGAGACTACACAGAAAGGAAGCTCCATAAACAGGAAGAATCAGGACACTGCCAGGTCAGTAGGATTTCCAGGAACATTTGTCTAATCTGGACCCATTCCACGAGTAAAGTATGAAACCAGCTTGTTTCAAAAATGAGGTGGTAACTGAGCTGTGTCTCTTCCTTCAATATAACCTCTCGCCTCACACCAGGGACGGGACTGTGCTGAAACTCAGCATGAAGCGAACTGAATTGACTCTGGAACGTTCCAGGCAGGAGTGGGTAACATTTCCACTATCTCTGAAGTGTAGTCCTCCAATGTATTCATTAGCTAACTGACACCATCTGCCCGCTTAGAGGAATACATTGGTCTCATCTCAACAGGGCAGGTACAGAAAGAAAGTTTAGAAATACTAGCGAGCAGAGTGACAGGTGACAATGAGGAATTGCAGTAATTAGAATTAATGAAGAGTATGCTTTTGAAAATCTAACTGAATTGAAGCTTGTTAAGTTGATATCTCCCAAACTTCTGAGGAAGTGGCAATAGAGCTAGTGTGAGAATTGCTGATTATTCTTCAAAGGAGGTTAGATTCTGAAAAGGATCTTGCAGACTGGAAAGCAGCCTCTAGTGAACCTCAATACTTAAAACAGGATGGAGAGTAAAAAAGAAAACTAAATAGTGGATAGCTTGATGGCAGCTGTGAGAAAATCATTGGAAACTTTTATAAGAAATGTGACAATTAAACACTTGGATAATAATGATATAATTTGGTAGAGTCGGCTTAGGTTCAGGAAAGGGAAATGATCTTTGATAAATCTGCTGGACTTTGTGAAGGTTTTCCATTGTGACTTCGTCAGTTGAGAACCACTGCGAGTGGAGTATTTGAATTTTCAGAAGATGTTTGACATGGTCGAATACAGGTGAGTGGATCAAGTTAGAGTCCATGAATAGCTAGAGATGGAATTTACAGAATGGATTAAATACTGGATAATCGTTGGATAATGAATAGAGTAGTATTTTTTTCTCTGGACTGAAGGTTTGTTGGGTATAAGAATGATCAGTGCTTTGACAACATCTGTTCGCAAGGTATAAAATGATTCAGTTGTGAACAGCAAATACCATTATTCACATGTATGCTTATTCAATGGTGAGAAGTTGGGAAGTGCTGTTGCTGAAAAGGACCTGGATGTCTTTGGTAATACGTCACTGACAGAATTCAGATCGGGCAATAAGTAATTAAAACTGGAAATGATATGTTATGCTTCATGAAAAATTATTAAAGTATCAGAGCAAATATATCTTACTCAATGGCAGCGTCTTATTGAGACAGTATTTGGGGTATTGTGTACAGATTTGGTATGCTTTTGAAATAATGGTATCCTAGTGACCTAGACAGTGCAAAGGAGTTACACCAGACTAAACTCTGGCATAATGGTACCATGGGGAGATCGTGAAGAAACAATATGTTTAATCAGTAGTGCAGTGAGAGCATGAGAAGTTGAAACTTAATGGTTATGCACGAAAACTCATTATGCCCCAAGCAGCCATTGTTAAGTTCAGATATTCCATATTTTCCATAGGATGCTCGATTCATGATAGTTTATGTGCCTGTGCAGAGACTTCATATTGATTGACAGAGAGGTACAGGCTTGGATTGAACGCTGAATACTTTAATGTTCAGTTACAGTGTGACTTTGCACGGAACGTTACATTGTTCACAATCCTGTCAGCTGCCACAATACCTTTATTCCGAAATAGCTAGACATACCCCACCATCTTCTGACATCTCTCCAGACTATGGGTCTGCTCTCTATGAGATCTAAGATGCCTTTGAGACTGGTTTAAAAAATAGCTTCATACCAAACCATGTTAAAGTAACACGGCTACTATGAACAATGAAATCACGAGGAATAACGTGGAGCAACCTAACTTTGCAGTTCCTGCTTCATTTGTTTGTGATATTGGAGCTTCTTCCTGTTTCTGTGTTCGTTATTTGAGAAGTTGCACGTCTGCTTCATGTTCCTTTTTAAGTGACTCCAGGTGTGAAATGGTTTGTTTCTGATCCCGTGTGCATGGGGTTGAGCAGACTCCTTGTCTTCCTGTGTGACAGGCAGGAAAGACGGCATAGGCCATCCCTATTCTTGACCAGTAGCGTTGATGGGCTGAATGACTTACCCATATTCCTGTGAAGCCAGATTGATGTGCTGAACGAGCTCCTCCCTTTACTGCGGAAATACACAAAGTCCAGCAGGACTGTTACATGAATGTTATCGACACATTTAACAGCACAAGCTTGAATGTTGGCCACATCTTGTTGCACATGGACACAGACTGCTTCAGTAGTGAGGGGTGACAAATGGTTCTCAACATTGTGTTACCTACAGCAAATCATTGTACTTCTGATCGCTGTGGAATCAATGGGCTGAATGGCCTGATTCGACACTGCAGTGATTCCCTGATGCCAAGCTGGAGGTGCCTGGTTGCAGGAAGCTACCCTGAAGATCTGCTGCAGTGATGTCCCACGGCTGAGATGATTGATGCCCACCGATGATAAACTTCTACCATTGTGGTATAAATGACTCCAAACACTGGAGAGTTTGCAATTGATTCTCATGAAGTGCAATATTGCACTTGATGTCATCCTCAGTTAAATACTATCTTGGTCTCAGGGCCAGTCGCTCTTACCTAAGCCCTAGTGTTCACCTCTATTACTCATATCAATAGGTCAAGGTGTAGGAGCAGGGATTGATTTCTTCAAACAGAAAGTTGCAAATGTCAGGCATTCTCTTTTCCAGAGAAGTAGGGGACCTAGATCACTGAAAGATCACTGAATGGTCTTGCCTGTTCCTGTGCACCAGGTTAGTGCAGTATTTGGCTACAAATGCTCCTGTCTAGGAGATTTGAGCTTCTGAATTGAATACAGAAACATAGGATTGAGGAACAGGAATGGGCCATTAGACACTTTGAGGCTTCTCCACCAGGTAGTAAGAATGTGGATGATCAGTTAGTGGTCCCAGCCCCACTTCCCAGTCAGTACCCCATTATCCGTGACTCACTTCTCTGTCAAATATTTAACTAACTCAGTTTGAATAAATGCAAACAATGAGGCACCACAATCTTCAGGGGAAAATAATTCCCACTCAAAAGGCCCTTTTAGAATTTCTGCTCATCTCCCTTACAGAGTCATCTGAAACGGAAGCTTGTCCAGATAGACCAGATGTCCCTTTCTGATCTAATCTCATTTGCCTGCATTTGGCCCATACCCCTCTAAATCTTCCTATTAATATGAATATCCAGATGCCTTCAAAATGTTATAACTGCACCAGTCTCCATCACTTTTTTTTCTGACAGGTCGTCATATACACACACCACCCTCTGCATGAAAATTTTGTTCCTCAGGTCCCTTTAATATCTTCCCCGTCTCACCTTAAACCTTTGCCCTCTAGTTTTGGACTCACCTATTCTGTGGGAAAAAAAGACCTTGGTTATTCATACTGTCCATGACCTTCATGATTTTAGAAATCTCTATAATGTCACGCCTCAGCCTCCAATGCTCCACGGTAAAAAAGATCCGTCTGTCCCCCCTTTCCCTATAGCTCAACCCTCCAATCCCAGCTGTATCCTTGTAAGTCTTTTCTGCAGACGCTCTGTCTCTGCTTAACATTTTATTGAGCTCCAATGCATTCAATCCCTTCGCCCAAATCATTAATCGAGGTTGTAAATTGTGATGACCTCAGGCTGATCCCTGAGGAAACCCACTAGCTACAGCTTTTCAGCCTGAAAATGAGGAATTATCGCTATTCTGCATCACCTGGGGGTTCTCTGCTCCTGTGGAGCAGTTTAGAAAGATTACATGGTCGCCTCCTCTGCTATGTTGCTGGTTGTTGAAGTGTTTCTGAGCACAGCAATATTCCATTAGAGCCATTAGCGTCAGATCATCAGACACAGGTCGTAGTGTCAACGATCCTGATCTCTGAGAGTTTAAAAGATGAGCACAGAATGTAGACGAACATTACAGTAGAACGCTGCGTGGTGAAAAATGTTGTCTTTCAGATGCAGCAATAAATCTATACTGCCCCCTCAGTCGTGTGCTCAATTTTCACCAGGCACATATTGAGGAGGAGAGTAGATTTCCTATCAGCCAGATTAACATGGATCCCTTTAACAAAATAACCAATAATCTTCACCATTAATTCCATTTCTGGCTGTTGGTGCTGTGTTGAAAAATTGCTGCTGTGACTACACATTGAAATAAATAAATGTCGTTCAGCGGTGACGTTTTCGAGGTTTCAAATCATGAAGGGCATGGGTAGGGTAAATAAACAAGGTCTTTTTCCCATGGTGCGTGAGTCCAAAACTAGAGGGCATACGTTTAAGGTGAGAGGGGAAAAAGTTAAAAGGGACCAAAGGGTCAACGTTTTCACACAGAAGGTGGTGCGTGAATGGAATGTGCTACGTGAGGAAGTGATGGAGACTAATACAATTAAAACATTTAAAAGTTATCTGGATTAGTATATGGAAAGGAATGGTTTAGAGGGAAATGGGCCAAATACTGGTAAATAAAACTAAATTATTTAGGACATCTGGTTGATAGGGATGAGTTGGACAAAAGGATCTGTTTCAGTAATATATATTTTTCTATGACACTGTGACTGAACACTTCATTCTATTCCCGTGTAACTCCTTAGAGAGGCAGAACGAACTCCTCCTGTCTCATTGCAGTGATATTGGTTGGCTGAATGGGTCTTCCTCTAGCTCCGTAAGAGCGCTGAACGGTGCAGTGAAAGAAAAGCACATGAGGTTGGAGCTGCTGTCGAAACATTTTCTCCTAGAACCCTGCTGTTCAACTTAGAAATATCATGGCTGGTCTATTTGTGGATGCATCCGTTTGCCATCAATTGCCAATAAATGTTTACTCTCCTGTCCATTAAAGGTCAGCCAAGGTTATCCTTCAATATTTTAATAACCCAGTCTTCACTGTTGTCTGTGGATGTGAAAACTTTCTTCATTATCCTATCTACCTGCGACTGCACTTTCAAGAGACTATGTACCTGCACTCCAAGGTCTCTTTGTTCAGTAACAGTCCTCAGGGACTTAGCATTGAGCACTTAAGTCCTTGATTTTCCTTTCCAAAATGCAGTATCTCATATTTATCTAAATTAAACTTCATCTGCTACTCCTCAGCCCATTGGTCCATCCGATCAATATCCCGTTGTACTCCGATGTAACCTTCTTCTCTGTGCAGTGCACCTCCAATTTTGGTATCGTCTTAATCGGACTAACCATGTCTCTTATGTTCATATCCAAATTTCTTAAATAAATGAAGAATAGCAGTGGACCCAGCACCGATCTTTGCACCATTGGTCACAGTTCTCAGTCTGAAAAAAAACCCTCCATTACCAACCTGCATCTTCTATCTTTGACCCAGTTCTGTATCAAATGGATAGTTATTTCTGTATTCCATGATCTAACCTTGTTACGCAGTCTATCATAAGGAACCTTGTCGAACGCTTTACTTAAGTCACGCCCACTGCTCTGCCTTCATCAATCCGCTTCGCAACTCTAAAAACATTAATAAAGTTAGTGAGACATAATTTGCCACTTAAAAAGGCCAGGTTTATTATCTCTAATCAGTCCCTGCCTATCCAACTTCATGTAAATCCTGTCAATCAGGATTCCATCAAACAGCTTGCACACTGCCGATGTCAGACTCATGGGTCTATTGTTCCCTGGCATTTCCTTCCCAGTTTGTTTAATAATCGCACCACAGTAGCCAACCTCATGTCTTCCTGCATCTCACCTGTGACTATTGATGACAAAAACATCTCAGGAAGTGTCCCACCTATCACTTCTCGAGCTCGCGGAGAGATTTTGCGTACACATAATCAGGACCCATGCCGTGCATTTGTTTACACAGCAGGTAGTTCGTGCATGGAATGAATTCCCAAGCAAGGGATGGATGTGTGTAAAGTTACAGCATTAAAAAGAAATTTGAGTAAGTACAAAAATAAGAGAAGATTTGGACAAAGATGGGTCAAGCGCAGGCAAATGGGACTAGTTTAGTTTGAGAGTATCATCAGCATGTACTGTCTGGATCGATGGGTTTGTTTCCAAACGCTTTGACTCCATGAGCGTTTGCATGTACAAGTATGCAACAGCGTATTTCTGTCAGTGGTTTTTTTTCGTGTGTCTATATGTTTCTCTCAGTGCCCTTATCTGTACATGTTATTTGTGTTCCTGCAATGTTTGTATCGCTGTCTCTGCATCTCTGTACAATGAGAACTCTTTTATTTTGGGAGTGAATAATTGAAATACAGGCGAAAGCCTCCCTCCATCCCTCTGCCTCTGCCTGTCCCTCTTTTGTTTAAAGTAATACAATGCCACACTCTGCTGGTCTACTTTAGAACTTTCCAAACCTTTCTCATATGTAAGGTTATTTGTAAGGGTAAGTCACTAAACATTGCAAGTTACAGAATGTGAACTAAAATTCATTTTATCTCATCTGCCTCCAGAACGGTTCACTCAGAGTTGTTTGGATATTATTGCAATGGGAAATACTCTTTAATGTGTACACTGCGTGTCAGGAATACTGCCCAAAGACAAATCACTTCCACACCGGAAGAGGGAGTACAGACTAATCTCCACATGAGGTAAAAACAAGGACAGCAGATGCTGGAAACCAGAGTCTATATTCGAGTGGTGCTGGAAAGGTTTAGCTATTCCTGATGAAGGGCTTTTGCCCGAAACGTCCTGCTCCTCGGATGCTGCCTGACCTTCTGTGCTGTTCCAGCACCACTCTAATCTCGACTCTAATCTCCACATGAGCAAGTTCCACGCTGAGGGCCTCTCTACAACAACAATCCGCTCTACGCCGACTGAGGATGTGTATTGGCACGTGTGTGTGTTTGCATGCACGCGTGTTGCTGTGTGTGCATGTTTGTATATACGTCTATATGTGCGTGTGTCTGCATGTGCATGCCTCTGTAGGTCTGTGTGTGTGTCTGTGTGGGTGGTGTGGATGGTGTGTGGATGTCTGTGTGTGCGTATGTTGGTCTGTGTGTCTGTGCGTGTGTTTTTGCATGCATGTATCTGTTGTGTGTGGTGCATGGGTGTCTGTATGTGTTCGTCCATGTGTGTGCATGTGCACGTGTGTGTACGTGCCTGTGTGTGTTGGTCTGTGTGCATGTGTGTAAGTGTCTGTGTGTGCGTGCATGCGTTTGCATGTGCGTGTGCGCAAGTGTCTGTGTGTGTGGTTGAGCCTGTGTGTGTGTATGTGAGTGCATGTTCGCATGTGCCTTTGAGGGAGTGTGTGCGAGTGTTGTTTTCATGTGTGTATGTGTCTGCGCCTGCATGTGTGTGCAGGGAATGTTGTTGTCTGTTTGTTTTCCTGTGTGTGTGCGTGCATGTGTATCTGTGTGTCTGTCTGTGTGTTTCTGTGTGTGCGTGTATGCATGTGTGTGTGTCTGCATCTGTCTGTGAGTGTGTTTCGGTGTGTGCGCGTCTGTGTATGTCTATGAGTGTGTTTCTGTGAGTGTGTATATGCGTCAGCATCTGATGAGCAGGAGAATCAACATTTCGAACATAAGCTCTTCATCAGAAATGAGGCTTGTGGCCCAAGGGGGCTGAGAGATAAATGGGACGGGTTGGGGCTGGGGTGAAGGTAGCTGGGAATGCGATAGGTAAATGAGGGTGGGAGTGAAGGTGATAGGTCGAACGGAGAGTGGAGCGGAGAGATGGGAAGGAAGATGGGCAGGTCGTACAGTTGAAGAGGGCGCTGCGGATTTGGAGGGTTGAAAAAGGGATAAGATGGGGGCAAGGGAAATAAGGAAACTGATGAATTCTGTGTCTGTGTCTGTGTGTATGTGTTTGTGTGTACGTCTCTGTGTGCGTGTGTACGTGTGTGTATGTATGTATCTGTGTGTGTATGTGTGTGTTTGTCTGTGTGTATGTATCTGTGCGGCTGTCTGTGTGCATACGCATGTCTGTGCATGTACGTGTTTGTGTGTGTGTGTTTCTGTGTCTACGTGTCTGTGTGGCTGTCTGTGTGTGTGTACATGTGTGCATGGGTGGCTGTGTGCATGTGTCTGTGTCTGTGTGTACGTGTCTGTGTGGCTGTGTGTACATCTGTGTGAGCATGTGCCTGTGTGTGTGAGTCTGTGT